>NW_027491017.1:7602500-8202500 GCF_021521415.1 Bidens hawaiensis
AGTTCGATCAAGCGTGACCGAATCTCCTGAAAAGCTGCTTCCGCTTCTGGTGTCCAGCGGAAGTGCGTTTTCTTCAAGCAATTTCTCAATGTTGACACGAATGGGAACGACCTATCCGCATGGTTTGCCAAAAAGCGGTTAAGTGCGACTAGTCGTCCATTCAGTGTCTGAGCCTGTTTGATGGTAGTAGGTGATTCCATTTTCATAATGGCTTCGACCTTTTCAGGGTTCGCTCTGAAGCCATCTTTAGTAACGATGACTCCTAAGAACTTCCCTTCTTCCATCCCAAATGAACACTTGCTCGGGTTGAGCTTCATGTTTATTTTTCTGAGCGTGTTGAAAGTTTCTTCGATGTCTTTCAACATCGCTTCTGGCTCTAGGCTTTTGATGACCAAGTCATCCATGTAAACTTCCAAGTTCCTCACAATTTGGGCATGAAACTCTTTGTCCATCAGGCGTTGATATGTGGACCCGGCATTCTTAAGTCCGAATGGCATCATTTGGTAACAAAATGTGCCATCGGGCGTCCGAAATGCGGTTTTGTCCTGATCGTCAACAGCCATGTGGATTTGATGGTATCCTTTATACGCATCAAGGAAGCATTTAAGGCGAAACGGTGCTAAAGAATCTACCTTAAGGTCAATTTCGGGTAACGGGTAACAATCTTTGGGGCATGCTTTTTTTAGGTCTTTAAAGTCTATGCACATGCGCCATTGTTTGTTTGACTTCAGTACCATGACGGGATTTGCAACCCATGTTTGATATTTACTAACGCGTACGATGCCTGCGTCAATGAGTTCCTTGACTTGGGTTCTACACGCGTTAGCCTGCTCAGTCCCCATCACGCGACGCTTTTGTATGACCGGCGTAAACGCCGGGTCACACTTGAGCTTATGCTCAGCCTTACTTCGGGGTACACCAGTCATGTCGGCTGGTGTCCACGCGAAGATGTCAGCATTTTTTTGCAACAAGTGTTTGAGCAGGGTGCGTGTGGGATGAGTGATCGTTGGGCCAATGGTAACAGCCTGGTCAGGGTATTTGCCATTGAAGGCCCATTCTTCTGGCTCAGAGGTTGTTGGTTTAGCCATCTTTGGTTTAGGTTTGTGAGACAGATGCGATGCATACCTGGGGAATGCCCGTGATCATAGCAACGCCCTCAGCTGTTGGCCATTCCATCATACCATGGACCGACGACACCACAACATTGAACCTTGCCATCCCGTCTCTCCCGAAGAGAATGTCGTACGTGTGGTGTGGCTTCCTCATTACGACGAAGTCCACGTCTTCTGTGCGGGAGTACTGCCCGTCTGTGAGAGTGACGAGGAAGGATAGGATCCCCAAGGGGGTGTTTGTGCTGCCGTCAAACCCTTCCATCGAGGCGTAAACCGTTTCTAGGCGTTCTTTGTCTTCGTCGTCTAGTTTGTCGAAGAACTGCCTATACATGACGGTTGACGAAGCGCCATTATCAGCAAGAGTGCGGGAAGTGATGTAGTGCCCCAGCTGGCTTTTGATGACTATGGGGCCTTCTTTGTTGGGCCCTCCTGGCACACGCGGGAAGCGCACTTCAGCTTCCTTCCACGCACTTGGCTCTGTTGTTCGTCGTTTTCTTCCTCTGACGTTGCCATGAACCATGTGGATGCTGATGTCGACGGGCTTTCGTCCATTGCCCTTGTACCGATTGTCGTTCCTCCCTCCGTTCTTGATTGACGCCACGAGGTGTGTGAGTTTCCCATCTTTGACGAATGTTTCGACGATATCCTTCAAAGATGTGCATTCCTCAGTGGTGTGGCCTTTCGTCCCGTGGAAGTCACAGGATTTGCTCTGATCAGCGTTATGACGCTGTCGGATTATTGGAGCCTTTGGCCATGGGAGTTTCTCGGTGGCAAATATCTCGGTGACGCTTTTGGTGAGTGGCGTCCATCTGGGATTCCTGTTTGATGAGTGCGTGTTGTCCCTTCCGCCTAAGAGAGGGCGAGAGCTGGATGAGGTGTCAAAGTTTATCCTTGACTGCCAAATACCAAGCTTCCTCTTCTTATTTTGTCGGGCGGTACGGACGTTATTTTCTCTGGTCTTCTGCGTGTAGAGATTTGTGCTCTGGGGAAGATTTCTACCCAGTTGCTTCTCCGTCTCGGCAAAGCGTTTAGCTGCCGTCATGATGGCATCCCACGTAGATGGCATGCCATCTTTACCCGTCAACGTGCGGATAAGCTCTGGGTACTCAGCGCCCTCGATGAAAGCGGCGCGAACAAGATCTTCACTGATGGTGCCCAGACTTAGCTTCTTTGAGTTGAAGCGAGTGATGAAGTCTAGCAAAGATTCGTCTTCCTCTCTGACGCAGTTGAGGATCGTCCACTGCTCTTCAGTATATTTTCTTTGTTGACTGAAGTGCTGGCTGAACTTGTGCTGGAAGTCTGCCCAATCATAGATGTGGTGGACCGGTAGACGATCAAACCACGCTCTGGCTGCCCCGACGAGCGTCATCTGGAACATGTAGCACCATGTGGGTTCCGTCCAATTGCTGACGGTTGCCTCCGCTATAAATCTGTTCAAGTGATCGTCCGGGTCAGATACGCCATCGTAAGTGCCTATGTTGGACATCTGTTTGGCACTCTTTGGAGCGATTGCTTCCGCAATGTCTCTTGCAAACTTGGACGTTCCCGCGTTTGCAACAGTCGGTCTGAAAGTTTTGGAGAAATCACGTGGGTTTCCCCCCACGCTGTTTGGCTTGAAAGTTTCTCCAAAACTTCTTTTCGAGCGGAAGTCTGCTTCTTTACGCTTCCCTTTCGCCTTATGACGAGGGTTTGCGTCACTGTCAGATTCTTCCCACTCATCATCCGAATACTCGCAATCATTGCTCATGTTGAGCTGTTGTCGAGTGCTTCCGAATTCGTCATTAGCCTGTTGGAGTGAACGTAAACGTTCATCCAACTCAGCTTGGAATTCTTTCTGACGTGCTTCCACCCAAGCTTTAACTTGATCCAGTGTTTGGCGGGGAAGCCTCGTCTGTTGCTTCTCTACCTGGGTATCAGTGAATCCTAGGGGAGGGTTATTTACTGCACTTGCCCCGGCTTGGGTAACTGGGGTAGTGTTCGTAAAAATCGTGTGTTCACCGGTGTTCCCCCCAGTAGCTGGAGTTGTGGTTACCGGAGTTTCTTGGTCACTCGGTGGCCTTGGCATCGGTGTAACCTTAACCATCTTTCCAGAAGTTTGAAAAAACTGAGAGAATTAGTTCTAGCTTAATGCACGGATGGCGCCAATGAAGAAACACTAAATGACCCCGGCAGATTAAGGATAATCTTAGGGTTAAGTAAATGTTTCCCACGAGGGTTAGGTCCGGCAAAGATGGTTATTCTTCTCGACCTGCAAAACAGACACCGTGAGCTCGTCACTGAGAAGGGGGGGTTCCTCCTTGTGACCACCCTCCGGCGTGAGAATCAGACTAGATTGCTCTGAATATAAGTGTATATTGAGAGAAATAGCTAGGGAGAAGATAAGATAATATCAGATAATGATACCGTTCCAAGGTGTTGGAGTATTTATAGCCGAAGGTAGGTTTCCAAGCAGGTACGGCCAGCTGTATAATATTCCTTTTCCACCAACTACGGGATATGTACGTGCCACGATGGGAGTTGGTGGGTAGGCAGCGGCTGATAGTGACATTTTGTACTGGAGCGTGCTCCTCCTCGTACTATTGTCGGTGAGCTGTCACCCTGTGATTGATTCATGGGCTGCTTTTGTCAGATCTTGTCTATTTTGTCCATACATTGGCAGGTATAGTACAAAAGATCTTCCAGAAGCGTATGGACTGGCTCTTTTGGGCGGGAATATTCCCGCCCTGCTCATTCCTTCTTCAGGTGACATTGCTGAAGTATAAGAGTTAGTGCCTTATGCGTGTAGCCTTGCTGTTAGTGCGGGTAGCCTTCCTTCTTGGTTTGTACCCGTAGCTGCGGGAACAGGCAGGGTACTGTACCAAGGGAGGCTTTCCTGTGGGAACAGCTGGCTTACTGCGTGTAAGGTCTTCATCTCTGAGCATGGTGGGTCCTGCGGAACCAGTTGGTCTTTGCGCAGACGTACATCTTCAAAGTGTGTCTTGCGGGTCCGACTGGGCTTTGCGGGGACCTACCTCTTCACATGATTTTGTATTAAAGTTTATCTATTGATCCCTATGACCCTATATAGAAAATTATAAGAATCAATAACCTTTTTGATGTATGAAAGTTAACTTATCATAGAACCAACAAGTTATGCCCTAGATAGGTCAAGCGTGACAATTTTATTAAAAAACGTATCTAAACCTAACTCAGAATAGTAAGCAAATGTCATTTACAACGACTTGACAAGAAACTAACAAATATATTTGAATAGTTCAAAGCTAGACTTAAATTTGAATTTCGAAAACGACATATGGGGATTTAACAAACTACGATTACAACGCGCAATTTTCTAAACAAGAAAAACTAACCATATAAAATACTTCTACGGCAAAAAGTAAGACTAAGCATAGTCTAACTTAAACTAAAACAACACGAAATTTTAACATAATAATAAACACTAAATAATAATACATCCTTAACCTACCTTTACCAACCTAACTAAAGTCTTCAAACCAACCCACCAAAATTGTAAATGAACCACTCCTAGGCTATCAAAACCGGTTCAATCAATTGCTTAGAGCCCGAATCAGTTCAAGTTTGAACTGTCAGGTTCAAACCCATGTCAACTTCTACTTCCTTTCTCTTTCTCATTTCCAACACTTTCCGATAACTGTTCGAATGAACATCAACAGAAAAAGTAGGGCTGCAAGCCGGTCTATACTCCGGATAAAGCCGGCCCGATTTAAACTGGACCCCACAAGCGTTACATAATGTTTTGGGACCTAAAGGACCGGTTCGCCATTGAGGTGTCTTTTGAACTTGACAATGAGTACACCGACGTTGACTCGCCGAGTCACTTGAACTCGGTCCATTCTGGTAGGCCGGACTCTTTCTTTGTTTCTTAGCAGCCGGCGGCTTTTCAAAAAGCTCTGTGAAATAAACCGGGTTTCTAAATAGCATTGGAGAAGTTATGGACGAGTCATGACTCGACGACGAACTCGAAGACGAGTCGGTGAGTGTACGCGACCGTGATCCGCTTGACCACACCCGACCCGGTTTTCTCGACCCTTCGCTTCTGCACTCCCTTGGAACCGGATACGGTAATCCCAAAACCGTGAAACTCGGGCCGGAAACGTTAACCACCGGTTCAAACCGGCTCAAAATAACCCGGTCAACTCGTTGTTCTAACTTTACCGGCGGATATAATATAGGAATCTCCGACACGGAATCATCCACAATTTGTGATAACCATTCAAGGCTTTCCATATCATCAATCTGTAATTAAAATTAAAATTAAAATCAATAATTAGAACAAAGAGAAAATATTTTTTCAAATCTATTAAAATTCAAATTAATATCCATGCAATAAAAATCCTGATTATGAAATATTGAAATAAATCAATAACTAAACTAATGCAAGAAAACTCAACCCGAGCAAGTGTTCATTTGGGGTGGAAGAAGGGAAGTTCTTAGGAGTCATTATTACTAAAGATGGCTTCAGAGCGAACCCTGAAAAGGTCGAAGCCATTGTCAAAATGGAATCACCTACCACCATAAAACAGGCTCAAACACTTAATGGACGACTAGTCGCGCTTAACCGCTTTTTGGCAAACCATGCGGATAGGTCGTTCCCTTTTGTGTCAACGCTAAGAAATTGTTTAAAGAAAACGCACTTCCGCTGGACACCAGAAGCGGAAGCAGCTTTTCAGGAGATTCGATCACGCCTGATCGAACTCCCAACACTCACGGCACCACAAGCGGGGGAGGAGTTAATCCTATACCTCTCCGCAACAGATAGAGCAACCGGGGCAGTCCTGCTTGTAGAACGAAAAGGCATCCAGATGCCAATCTATTATGTTAGCCGCGTGCTGGCAGACGCGGAAACCCGGTACTCTACCCTGGAAAAACTGGTCTTGGCACTTATACACGCTTCACGCAGGTTGAGACGATATTTCCAGGGTCACCCAATCACTATTCTCACCAACTTCAAACTCTCAAATGTTCTAGGCAAACCCGAGTTATCGGGACGTCTAGCCAAATGGGCAATTGAATTGGGAGAATATGCGATTCAATACAAGCCGAGACCAGCCATTAAAGGTCAGGTCCTGGCTGATTTTATTGCAGAAGTCCCCGCTTCACGGGAGAAAGAGTGCCAGGAGGAGGTTCAACCCTCCCCAGCACACGAAATCGATGAAGTCTGGCGACTCTACACTGATGGAGCAGCTAGTAACGAGGGTTCAGGCGCAGGGTTAAAATTAACAAATCCAGCAGGCCAGGAATATACTTATGCTATTCGGCTGGATTTTCCAAGTACGAATAACGAAGCTGAATATGAAGCATTCCTGGCCGGATTGAGGATTGCGCGAAAGATGGGTGTAAAAAATTTGGAAGCCCACGTAGATTCCATGCTAGTGGCAAACCAAATAAACGGGACGTACACGGCTGTGAACGACACAATGGCCCTGTACCTTGCCCAAGCCAAAGCCATCATGCGCGATTTTAATGATTGTAAAGTGATACACGTCAAGCGCAGCGAAAACAAATCTGCGGATGCGTTAAGCAAGCTTGCATCACTGGCCTTCACCCACTTGGGAAAGGACATCCGCGTGGAACTCCTCGAAACACCATCAGTCCCGCACAAGGAAATTTGTGTCATCCAAACCGGTACAGAAACATGGATGACCCCAATAATAAAATACCTTGAAGCAGGAACGTTACCAGAGTCGAAGTCACAGGCAAGAAAACTACGCTGTAAAGCACTGAATTATCAGCTGGTCAATGACACCCTTTACAGACGTAACTTTCTTGGCCCATTGTTAAGATGCGTGGACAACCAAGATGCTGACTACCTCCTAAGGGAGGTTCACGAAGGCATCTGTGGAGTACACGCAGGCCCCCGCGCTGTGGTAGCCAAGCTAAACAACGCAGGATACTTCTGGCCGGGGATGCATATGGACGCGTTGGCATACATCAGAAAATGCAGATCTTGCCAGCTTTACGCACCCAACACGCATCGCCCGAAAAATGAACTTGTTCCTGTCACTTCCTCGTGGCCATTTCAGAAGTGGGCCATTGACGTGACAGGCCCATTTCCAACAGCAGCTGGGAATGTTCAGTTCCTAGTGGTAGCCATTGACTACTTCACCAAATGGATAGAAGCGAAACCTTTAGCCCAAACAACCGCAAAGCATATCAAAAAATTTATTTGGGAATTTATTATTTGTCGTTTTGGACTTCCACAGAATTTGGTAAGCGACAATGGCACCAACTTTGCTGACAAGAAGCTACAGCAGTGGCTGAAAGAACTTCAAATCACCCACACCTTTACCTCAGTGGCACACCCGCAAGGTAACGGTGAGGTGGAAAGAGCAAATAAGAGCATCGTCGAAGGCATAAAGAGAAGACTCTTGGAACATAGATCCGGTTGGGTGGACGAGCTTCCACACGTCCTTTGGGCAAACAGAACGCTGAAGAAGACCAGTACGGGAGAAACCCCGTTCAGTCTCACTTATGGCACTGAAGCCATGATCCCAGTCGAAATCGGTTTACCCTCACCAAGGGTCTTAATCCAACCAGAAGACAATGATGCGGAAAGACGGTTAGACCTTATGCTAACCGAAGAGCGCAGAGACTTAGCCGCCGTGCGTGAAGAAAACTACAAACGACAAATGCAAAAATACTACAACACGCGGGTAAAACTCTGCAACTTCAAGGAAGGAGACTACATACTGCGTAACAACGAGGCTTCGAACCAACAACGCCCAGGAAAGTTGGCCCCGATTTGGGAAGGGCCATACATTATCAAAGAAGTTCTGGGAAAGGGCGCGTACCGGCTCGAAAGGCTCGATGGCACTCCCATCCCTAGAACATGGAATGGAGCTCAATTACGCAAATGTTATATGTAGATCAATTCCAACTTGTAAAGAAAAGGCCTAGAGCCACTTCTAATGGAAATGATTCTCCTTTCATGATGTATTAATAGCTTGTAACCTATGAACTTCCCTTACGGGAAGAAGTAGTTGCGTGTGGAAGGCGGCAATACCCGCATAAACACAACGCCAAAATGTTAAAAAGTTCTAAGGAAAACCTACACGCAGGTCAGATGTAGGTAAAGTTTAGCCATCCTTGTAAGTGCAAGTGACGGTCTTACCCGCACAATCACGAACAAGGAAGCCAAACTTAACTTACCGTCTACCACGTTAAAAGGTTAACTTATGAACACTTAAAAGGATAAGAAAAACCTACACGCAGGTCAGATATAGGTCTAAAGTTAAAGCCATCCTACTAAGTGCAAGTGACGGTTACACCCGCACAATCACGAAAGAGGAAGCGAAAACTTTAGTCCATTATCAACCACGTTCAAAGGTTTAACTTAATGCCTTAGAAATTTCGAAAAGGAAAACCTACACGCAGGTCAGATAGAGGGTAAAGATTAGCCATCCTACCAAGTGCAAGTGACGGTTTTACCCGCACAATCACGAAGGAGGAGGCGAAACTTTAACCCATCATCAACCACGTTCAAAGGTTCTTATTCTAAACACTTGGGAAATTGCTAATTTAAACTAAGTATGCAAGTCATAAGTTTATAAAGCAAAGAACCCAAGGAAATAACAATCTTATACGCAAAGAGATTAATATTTCACAATCAATTACAAGAATGGCTGGGTAACTACCCGCCTAAAAGAAATCTATACAAGGCTGTCTATCCTAGCAGTGGGAAGGGATCTTCAGGATCAGGCTTCAGGGCCACCTCCGCTTGGACCAGCACCGTCAGAGCGCGGCTGCCCAAGGAAAGCCTTAAGGATGCTTAGCCCATCATCAGCAGCAGCAGCTTCATTCACCTTCTCCACCACTGGATGCGGGAAGGCAGCGTACTGATTCACAGCTTGGTCATAAGCAGCTTCAGTATTAACATTGAATAAAGGGAAGTTGGAGGGCGGAAAGCCTCTCTCAGCAAACCCTAGACCAAGCAGGAAGCCAGTCTTCTGCCCATCCTCATGAGAAGCGTTGAGGGCTGCGCTCATTGCATCGTCGTAAGAGGTCTCTGAAAGGACCCGACGCACAACCTACAAAAGAATATTACAAGTTAGAACATTTTCTAATTACGAGCGGAAAGCGTAAAGAAAAAGATAAAGATACCTCAGGCAACGCTTCTCGAAGCAGCCATTGGAGGGTAGCTTGACTTTCTTTGTAAGCACGTTCGGCTCCGCTTTTATCAAGGTTGGCAAGTTGAACTTCCTTGGCGGCAGCTTCTTCGACGCTTTTGAGTTTCCTTTCAGTACGGTCAAGCATCCCCCTCTGGTCAAGGATCTCCTGCAGCTTCTTGGCATCTTCCATTGCCAAGGCGTCATGAGCATGCTGAAGAGCCTTTAATTTGCATTTAAGCTGCTCATTCTCTTCGCGAAGTGGCTCAGCAACAGCTTCAGCCTTGGCAGCCCTCTCAGTTGAGTTTCGCGCAGTCTCCTTGGCCAGCCGAAGCTGTTCATTCACAGCTTGGGCAGCCTTGGAGCGGGCCTCGAGTCGCGCCTGGACTTCAACCTCGAGGGCCTTGAATGCCCTCTCCTTCTCGGCTGCGGCAGTGGCCAACTGCCGGTTCTCCTCCCGAAGAGCCCGCGCTTCAGATACATCTTTGGCGCGAGCTGCTTTTAACTTGTCGTTTTCACGACAAAGCAGCTCGACGCGGGGCTGCGTTCGGGCCTGGAGAACCCGAAGCTCATTGGTTAGCCTACCCTCTTGGTAGCTAGCCATGGCTTCCCCCAACGCACCATGAGGAGCAGCGTGGCGAGCCCAGTCCACGCACTCCACAGGGGTGCGAAGGGTTGTTCCTCGGCGTATGTTCCATCTTGGAACATACACTTCATTGGAATCCGACACTGCAAAAGAAACAAAGGCAGTTAGGAAAAGATGACAAAAATATACAAAGAAAAAAGAACCCTACGTACCTGTAGGGTCAATAACAGGCCGATAGCCGCCAAACCCATCACCTGAACCTAAAGGAAATCCATCCAACAGGTCAGGCAGACGGGAAGGTGGCGTAGATCGGCGGGAAGCCCGGCGCGTACCTGATGGTCCGGCCGTCGGTGCCGGTGGCGCAGGTATAGTGGCAGCCGCCGTGGTAGCCATTGTTGGCGCCGTCTCCTCAGCAACAGTAACCGCCGGCTCCGTGAAAGATGCTGTAAAAATTGCACTCACGGCCGGCGGAGACACCTTCTCAGCTGGAACAGCCTCAGGAAGGCTGGAACCAGCGGAAGCAAGCGTAGACGCCTGGGTCGACGCCTCGGGAAGGCTGACCGAGCCTACCGTCATTGGCGGGGGAATACTTACTCCAACTCCACCCTGGAATGCGTCAACATCCACACCTGCACAAGCAAAAGTGTTAGAAAAATTTATTTGAAACAACAAATCTAGACAAGAATTATGGGGGTACTTACGGGGTTTCTTGAGCTTGAACGCACGGACGAGCGGGGGCGAACCCGATGGAGCCGGCCTCTTGACACCGGTAACCGTCGTCGTCGCTGCCTCCCCGGAGGTAACACCTGCAGCCTCCGGAGCGGTGGTCTCCTCACCACCGGGCTTCCCCGCCACCTCTGCATTATCTGACTCCTAGTCAGATAGGACTACCGGGTCGGCCGTAGAGGCCACCTTCTCCTTGCCTTTCCCGACGGCAGCCTTTTTCTTCCGCACCAGTGGAGGACCTTCTGCGGATTCCTCAGAAGAAGAAATGTCATGAACTCCAGCAGCAGGCACAGCATTGAGAGGTTCAGGGTAGAAGATAGGCTTACCTGGCCGTCGGTGGCTCAGGATCTCTTGGCCTGGCGGGTAAACCTCCACGAACCGACCCGCAGTCTGCTCTAAGATGGGCAACTCGTTCTCGTCCAGAGCACGAGTACCCATCCGCGCAGGACCATCTTCCTCCCGCGGATTCAGGAGCGACTGAAGATCGTTACCCTCTGAAATCAACAAGAAAGTTAGAAAAAATCGTAGTCAGCAAAAAAGAAACAAGACATACCATAAGGGGTAGAGTTCGAACCATATTCAAGGACGATCGGAACCTTATCCGCATTCGCCGCCTTCCACACCCGGCTCATCCCCAGCATCACCATCGCCGACTCCGGAAAACGGAAAACCGGGGACTGGACCCGGGATATCTTCGCGAACCATTCCGCCTCCTCGTAGTTGATGGCGGGAAGGTTCGGAAGCGGCTGGCCATTCTTGAACTTCATGGCAATGGGGATGGCTCGAGCGGATATAAAGAAGAACTCTCTTCTCCATGAGCGAAGACTCCGCTCGGTGGTACAAATCTTTAAACCCTTGATACGGGTTGTAAGAGTGTACCACCCTTGGATGCACCTCCAAGTATAGAAGGTCATCAGGCGGTCAACAAGGGGCTCAAGGCCCAGTATCCGGCACACCCACTCAAAGTGCCGGACCTTGGCAATGGCCATGGGGTGCACCTCTGTCAGGTGCACACCGTGCCTCTCTAGGACACGGTACACAAACTTTGTCAACGGAAACCTAAGGTTCCCGTAGACAAAGAATGCAGCATAAACCCCGATTTTGCCACTAGGGGCATCGTACACAGTATGGTGGGGCTCAGGAAACTCAGGCTCGAGAGACTCGAGCATGAACTTCCTGACGATATACTGGTACAGCTCGACAGGAAGATAACACTGGCATTCGCCAGCAGTCTTCTGATCATCAGCATCGTGAGAAGACATGGTGGAAGAAAGAAGAGATTTCAGAGCAATGCTTTACTGAAAAAGAGAAATTCGCCGGAAATTACTGGAGAAGAAGAGATGAAAGTGGAAAGTGTGAATTGCAAATAACCTTCTCCCCCTTTATATAGCAATCGCAATTAATGCGATGAATTTAATACGGAAGAGAGAGAAATCAAAGGTGCAATGAAACTATGACGCGTGGCAAAAGCAAACTGGCAACAGCTGTCAAAAAGGACGTGTGCCAGAGATTTCGCGGCTACGCGCCCGAAATCCCGTGCCCACGCGCCTGAAAAAGCAACTGGAATGACCACATAATGTCATGTCGCCATAACTTCTGGCACGTCCTGACACAGTCAGAAGAAACCGTCGCACGACGTTTGAGGTATTGGGTTGTTATCCATCCAACTCTTCAAATTTCAAAATTTAAAAATTTGAAGACTAAGGTTCAAAAAAGTAAGCGGGAAAATATCCCTTACCTTGGCAAACAAGTAACCATAAGCCGGGTGTGGGTACAGTGTAAAGGCAAAACCCTTCACATACCTAACACCCGCAGGGAATTGAAGCCAAAATATTTGGCAACCAAGTAACCATAAGACGGGTGCGGGTACAGTGTAAAGGCAAAACCCTTCACATACCTAGCACCCGCAGGGAATGGACGCCAGGAATACCTTGGAAGTAAAGTAACCGTAAGACGGACGCAGGTACAGTGTAAAGGCAAAACCCTTCACATACCTAGCACCCGCTGAGAATTGAAACCAGGAAGGATCTTCTGGGCAATGCTTGTGAAAACGGAAGTAATATCCCCGCATTGCGGGAACATCGAGTACTACGTTGTTTGAGGCTCCAAGATGGAATTGGTGGTTTAAACTTAATTGATCACTATGTTCAAAAACTACCAGAACCACAGGGAGAATCCGCACAACTAAGACTCAATGCTCCTGACTTGCGAGGAGGTTACAGACCTACCCGCATCATACCCAAAGACCAAGCAGGAAACTCGGGAATTTCTGCAAGTGACAAGGACTTCCGCGGGAAGAACCCCCATGGAAAACCTTACAAAAACCCCTTTTCAAAACCCTTTGCTTAAGTCCAAAAATTCACCTCACTTTATTAGACATTCGTGAGAAGAACATTGGACTGGGGGGACTTGAAGAGGTAGGTCCCAGCAGGGCTCAGTTGGTCCCGCATGACTCACCTTGAACAGGGATGTCTGCGCAAAGACCATCTACTCCCGCAGGACCCACCATGCTCAGAGAAGCCTACGCGCAGTATGCAAGCTGCATACGCAGGGAAAAGCCTCCCAATGGTAAAGTAACCCGCCTGTTCCCGCAGTTGCGGATACAAGCCATCAGGGAAGGCTACCCGCACAGCATAGTTACACGCATAAGGCTTAACACTTACAAATATTCAGTGTCACCTGAAAGAATGAGCAAAGGCGGGAGGGGGAAAACTCCCGCCAAAATGGGCCAGTCCGTATGGAGGATCTTTTGCGTGATACCTGACGAGGTAAAGACAAAAGATCTGACCAAGAATGCGACAGCTCACTGACAGCAGCGTGGCAGACAGCACGCCACAGCACTGTGACCAATAGCCGCCGCCTGCCCACCAACTCCTGCCAGACCACGTGCCTAGCCTGCAGTTGGTAGAAGACGAAGAGTGCACGGCACGCCTGCTCTGTGTCAGCCGCTACCTATCCACCACTCACAGGTAGGGCACGTGCATAGGTTACAGTTGGTAGCGTGTTGGGCCGGCTAAACCCCTTGGAAACCCACCTTCGGCTATAAAAGACAGCAAATGGTATTATCATTTCATCATCTACTATCTCGTATAACTTACTTGATAACTGCTCTAATAGTA
Source organism: Bidens hawaiensis (assembly GCF_021521415.1). Classification (NCBI taxonomy): domain Eukaryota; kingdom Viridiplantae; phylum Streptophyta; class Magnoliopsida; order Asterales; family Asteraceae; genus Bidens; species Bidens hawaiensis. The sequence goes on from NW_027491017.1 coordinate 7,616,170, forward strand.
TTCATATACTTTTATATTCAAAGAGCAATATAGACTGATTCTCACGCCGGAGGGTGGTCACAAGGAGGAACCCCCCCCCTTCTCAGTGACGAGCTTACGGTGTCTGTTTTGCAGGTTCCCTGAAGTACAACTTACTCTGCTGGACCTAACCTTCGTGGGAAACATTACTTAGCCCCCAGATTACCTATAATCTGCCCGGGGTCACTTAGTGTTTCTTCAAAACTATAATTAGTTAATTATAATTTAGCCCCTCTAGACAGACCCTGCTAACAGTTTTGTTGTTGTTGGGATTTTTACTGGGTATGTTTGTTGTTGTTTTAACCGACTTACCGGAACAGGAAGTTGGTCGCCGGCGCTGGAAACCATGCTAGAATTCATGGAATTGCTATCCGATGAAACCGAGGCAAGCTCTTCCTCCTCAAACGAGTCAGGATTGCTAAATTCTTTGTCGGAAAGGTCCAACAAATCATCAACAGAAAAGTCATCCGAGGAAACATTCACAACGTTGTTAATTCCGCGCCAAAAGTCATCAAAATAAGCTTGCTGAGATGACTTCATGCCAATAATTTCCGGTAAAAAGCTTGATTTCAATGCTCTGGCTTCAATACACTCCATGTGGTTTTTTTTTTTTTACAAATATGTATGTGAAAAAGAAATAAAACTAAGATTTTATGAATTCAAAGTATAGTATATATGAGGGTGTTGTATTATATGTATAGGTGTACTAGGAGAGAAGAGGTTGAATTGCGTGAAGATTACTGATACGAGGGTTGATTAATGTTGTTGATATGGGAGGTGGACTCCATGTTTATTTCCTTTTTATATTCCTTCTTTTCAAATTTAAGATTTAAAATAATAAAAGGTAAATAATAATAATAATAATAATAATAATAATAATAATAATCACAATATTATGCTTTTTTTCAAAGGAAGAGAATTAGTATATTGTAAGACAACACTTCCGCGTATTTTTTTTGAATTTTCTTTTCTTCTAAAACTGCGGATTGTAAACCGTCTTGGTCTTGGTGATGTTAATATTTTATTAGGTACGATTACACCACATTAATTTACTCATGTATTAACCTTCTAAAACGATTTTTTAGTTTGTGCTTGGTTCAATTCATAAGACAAATTATTTAATATGACTCGGGTCTTCTTTTTAAAATTTTGATTAAACTTTGGGTTCTTTATATCTTATAATATTTACCACTAATGTGTATTTAAATATACCGTCTTGTTTAAATTTATAACTATATTTCAATATAAGTTTTAAGAAAAGAAAAGTCTTTAATATAGCTGAGATAGTGCATGATTTTAAATATTATGAGATAAAAGATGTATAGCATCTTTCTATTATTTGATGGTGAATAATAATAATAATAATAATAATAATAATAATAATAATAATAATAATAATAATAATGCTTTAGTAAAATGAAATATGATATTTTTATTTTTATGTACAGTTTATTTGTAATTAGATGACAAGTTTGAATAAAAAATACATACGTAGGACCACATCAAGAGAAAGTCGTCGTGTTCTAAATTCTAAACTTAGATTTTTCTTTCATGCTTGACTTAAAAGAAGACTTCAGCTCTTTTTTTTTTATGTTTTATTTTCAAGAAAACATAGTACATGTATATATTTAGACTTAAAACATTGAGAATAGATTGTCTTCTTTGCGGTTTACGTTACCACCTAAGGTTCTTGTCAATCCTACACCATCCATTTTTGTAACATGTGGTAGATATAAATATGGGAGCACGTTACCATACGTGACACTCCTGATAATCAATTTAAATTTCACGTAGTGGCAAATTTGTAATTAAACTTAAATCTATTTTCACGATCTTCATCGATTACAAACTAATTCATCAAGCGTATACAAATCTGCATATCAAATCAATTAAAAGAACATATGTCGAAAATAATTCGATCGGCAGTGTGAGAACTCTGAAATTCAATCTGATATGCCTAATTGCTCAATTATGTCTTCCAGCAAATCAATTGGTCAACTATGTATTTAAAATTAACGACTTTTCCAAGGTAATAATTTTTCAAAATTACATCTTCCAACAAAACTAATTTGCCCACAAAGTTATCTTTTGGATTCAAATTAGAATCAAATTAATTACGTCTTTCAAGTTCCGAAATATTAACAGCGAGTAAAGAACAATAGGCCTGGAATTCAATGTTCACTATATGAGATTCACGAATGCCAACAGAGATTATTTGTACAGGTTTTGAAAAAAAAGTGTGAAATTCACTATGAACAAAACTATAACCAAAACAAATTACAAACGTTCAGAGCAAAGATCTAAAAACGTTCATAACAATTTTCTAGTCAAAACAAACACACTTTAAACATTCAGAACAAAACTTAAAACTAAAAAGTTCAAAACAAAAACTAAGAAGTTCAAAACAAAATTCTAAGAAGTTCAAAACAATTTTTTTAAACGCTTGAACAAACCTTTAAACTTCAGAAACTCATATATGAAATTAAACTTTTTGTAACATGAAACTGAACACTGAAATCACTTCATATAAGCTCGTAATCATCAAAAAATCATCAATCGACCATCGATTTGATAATCAATTCCATCATATGCACAAATTTTGAACATATTTAAAGTTTTATCAATTGAAAACAATTCTCAATTTTAAATTCAATTGAAGTGGTGTCTGCAAATGGCGTCGGTGACGATGGTTGAATCGGCATAACGGTTAATTAGGATGGAAACGAAATGGAATAATATACAAATTTGCCACCACATGTTTTTGAAATCAATGGTGTAAGGGTGTCGCGTACGTAATATATGATAATATATTATTGTATTGGGTCTTTTATCTATAAATATATGAAATGAATACTGTAGTTATCTTATCTTTACTCTTCTAATAAAGTAAAATAACTAGGTTTAGATGTTAAGTCCACATTCTATATTAGGCTCATTTCCCCTCCCAAACTTCTAATCTTTCGTCTCATTCATCCTAGATATTTATGGGTTAATAATCAAAACCATTTCGCAAATGGGTTATAAAATAGTCAACTTCTTTCCGAATCTCTCATCTCATTCGTTCTAGCTATCCATGAGTCATAAGTCAAAACTATTTTGACAATTGAGTTATTAAATAGTCAGCAAATTATAGTAAAATATTGATTGGAGATCAAACTAGTTGAAATATGAAAGTTAAACAAATATAAAATAGCCAAGAACATTTATTGACACTATATGTTGTATTATCGATGGTAACTAGTAAACGTAGTCTAAAATTGTATATAAAGAGATTTTCTCAAATTTATAAATTTGTGATTCTAGATTTCTTGTTGTTTGCACTATATGTTTCATTAGTTTTTTTTTTTACATTTTATTTTGTTTCTTTATTTCAAATAACGGGTCTTATTTATGTTTATCATTTGACAAATCTAATACAATACACAAGTTTAAAAGCTAGTTCAATATATGTATGGATCACGATTCACTTCATATATATATATATATATATATATTAATTAGTGGAAAAAGAGAAAGTGTAACAAATTAATAAATTTTATTTTTTCAATAAAGCTATATATGAGAATTCAATGTAAATGGTTTTTAAAAGAGCAAATTTTATGGTTAAAGATGTGTTTTAGTTAACTTATATGAATAAGCTATTGATTATATTACATCCTATTATACTATTAAAACAAATTGGTTTGCCTTCACATGCTCCTTTTCTATTGGATGATTTCCTTTTTTTCCAAATATATCTTGCACTTCTTTATTTTTCTTACCAATTAAATAAATCAAAAATAAAATCAATGCCACATCAATGTCACCTCAATGCCATGTCACCAATTCCTTTCATACTAATGTCAACTCATCCTATAACCTATATTTAAACAATAACATTTCTTAATTTTTTACCCTAATCATGTTTTTCTTTCTTTCTCTACATATTCCGGCCAATCCAAATCTATATCTTTATTAATTATTTTCCGGTAAGTTTCTATTATATATTAAATTCCGATTGTTGATATATGTATTTCCGGCAATATTATATTTCTTCCGGTTATTGTTTCCTCTAATTTTTATATGTTTCTTTTAATTGTTAACTAATTTTATTAAAATCAGTTTAGGTTTTTAATAAAGAAAGGCGATGTCTACAATTTTTGGACGTGTTTACGTTTTTCCGGTAAGTATTGACGGTAATTTTTTCCGGTTATGTGTTATACTTATAACAATGATGATTGTTTTATGTTTATTAGTACTTTTTAAATTTTCGTGTTCTTTTGTTTGGCATGCTGTTAATCTATGTTCTAGATCAAAATTATGTTCATCCATCGACGGTATCAAAATCGGAGATTCCATGGTTAAAAACCATATTTCTTATTTTCCGGTAAGACATTCAATTTTTCCGGTTACAAATTAAAAATCAAATATTCCATAATATCAACATTAATATTCTACTTTCTAATTTCAGGTAAATGTCAAGACTAATAGATGTTCATTTCTCTGAAAATTCTACAAAAAAAAATCCGACATACCATGGTCATTGTCACAATATCGTTTTTCCGGTTACATCTTTTAAATTTTCCGGTTATTAACTATAATTCAAAAAACCATAATATCAATATTAATTTTTGATTTTATTATTTCAGGTTATTTTCCGACTCATATAATATGATTTCACGATGGATCAAGACTTTATAAAATGTATTCTTATTATATTATCATGTATAGATTTTCTTTTTTGAATATTCATGCATTTCAATATTTAAATTTCATAAATTTTAGTTAAAGCTAAATATTAATCTATACCTTGATGTATATTTTGTTTTCCGGCGCCTTAATAAATGACACAATTAACTATTCCATTAATTCGAATTATTTAGTTTGACTTTCCTAATTTATGGTCATAACAGAATTCTCATTTTATATGCATTGACTTTCTCAATTAACTATTTCCTAATTTTGTTGCTTAATACAATTTATTTCATTCACATTTTATACACAATTTCTTTCCTTAATTTTTAAAGAAAACCGATTTTACAAATTAACTTTGTTTTTTTTTCTCATTTACTATTTGGCCATATCAATGATAATTATAAAATAACATTTACACATACATAGAACTTTGTTACTACCTTTTATAATATAATTATTGTATTCCCCTTTATGTAAAAATTTAAATCTTAACGAAAAACAAATTAATTTGCAATCATTTCACCCAACTCAAAGTTAATATGAGTTTACTGTAATTGTATATACTTTTGGTGTATCATGAAAACTTAATTTTAAATTAATTATCCATAATTTACATAATAATAATTTATCTAACATTAAATATTCATAATCTATAAATAATAATACATAATAACAGGTTTACTAATTTACAAAAATAAGTAAATAAAGATATCGAATTTATTTATGGTATCTCTCTACATTTTTGGTATACTATTTAAATTTGAATTTGAATTTCTAATTAATGTCCATACTAATTATTTGACTGACATTTACACGAAATATTAACATGTTTCCTATTTAACAGGTTTCCTTTAATTGTTTGACTAACATTTGAATTTCTTTATTCGTTCATTCATTTTGTATATATAACCGAATTAACATCAATATTGCAATTTATATACTTTAATACTTTAATTATCCCATAATTTATATACTTTAGTTATACATAATTTACATAATAATAAGTTCTCATAAATTTGAATTTCTAATTAATGTTCATAATAATGGTTTGACCAACATTTACATGGAATATATACCAACATTCAGATTATGTTTAAGGTAACATATTAAAATTATACTTTACAAGTATGTTATTATTTTTATTTTTGTTAAAATATTACAAGTTACCATTCATACCATTACAAATTCAAAATTCGTTCTAAATGTTAAAACAACTCATAACTTCAATTCTTTATTTTTGTTTACCGTAACTGTTTATAGTTTTGGTATATCATCAAAAATTAATTTGAAATTAATTATCCATGATTTACATAATAATAAGTTTTCTAAAATTAATGGTCCATAATCTGTAGATAATAATAAGTTTACTATTTTACATAAATAATTAAATGAAGGTCTTGATTTTCTCTATAGTATTTCTCTACATTTTTGGTATATGATGTAAATTTGAATTCCTATTTAATGTCCATAATAATTGTTTTTCAAACATAATTGTTTCTATATATGTTTTCCATTATTATATTGACTATAACAGCATCTTAATAATTACCAAAAATTATAATTCAGATTATGTTAAATTATTAAAATTATACTTTACAAGTATGTTATTACTTTTACTATTTTTTGTTCTATATATTTCAAAAAGTACTACCTTATAAAGTTACCATTCAGACTATTTTTTTATTTTTGTTATAAAATTACAAATTACCGTTCATACCATTACAAATTCAAATTTGTAATCAATGTTAAAACAACTCAGAACTTCAATTCTTTATTTTTTATACCATAATTGTATATAGTTTTTAATTTTTTTCCATTTTTATAAACTCATTCCTTAATATGGTTTGACCGAAATAATACCATAATTATCTCATTATTACAATTTATATGGTTTGACTTTCTTTATTTGTTAAAAAACTCCAATGAAGAAGTTATAAACTAAATAAATTTCCGACCGATTTAAGTATTTGACCATTCACATTAAATCATTTTTGACCATTCATATTAAATTGTTTTAAATTTTAAATAACATTTACATAGTAAATATAACTTTCTTGAAATATATCAACATGATTTAAGTACTTTTAAATTTAAGATTTGCACTCACAAATTATGTCCATATAAAAATTAACATACATTTATTTTGACTATTGTAACATTTTTAATTAAATATTCTCTTAAAATCCATTATTATGTTATTAAGAGTTACTATTAATTGTATTAAGTTTGCTTCAAGCAAAAGAAAAAAAAGTGGACACATTTTGGATTTTAAAAAATGCATATATATTATGTTGACATTTTGAAGTCAAAATATGACATTTTAAAATTAAAAGTTAAACCTTTTAATTCAAACATGGTGTGTTAATTTTTTTTCAAGATAGTACGTTACTAACTATAATTTTTTCAAGATAGTAATATTTAATTCAAACATGGTTTACAATAAATGTTTTAAATTGATGTGCAAATAAACACGGGTACTATCTTAGAGTAATAAATATTACAGTTATTGATGTGTAATAAATGTCCTATTTAAAGTTCATCTTTTAAATCAACATTGAGATAAAAGTTTTGTTGAATCGACATTGTAGAATTATTTTATTGATTTGAAGATTAATTTCATTTGTTTGCTTATTATTGTACTAATGATATAAGTTATAAAATAACTTTTCATTTATCTTTGTTAGTCTTTGTATATTTTTGTATTTGATTCGAATAAGTTATGATGTCTTATAATTTATGTAAAAGTATCATTTATTTATAAGTAAAACATTTGCATTTCATTAAATTTATATGATATTACATATATATCATGTTTTTAAATGTGTTGCACCGTGTGTAACACGAGTACTATCCTAAATCAATATTGGAATTCAATGATCTGTTTCTTTTAAGAGATTTGGATCACTTAAAACCTGGTAATATTAAAAAGAAATGACACATTTGAATTTCGAAAATGAAGTTAGTGATAAATGTTTTTCAAGATGGTAATATTTAGTTCAAACATGGTTTGTAATAAATGATTTAAATTGATGTGCAAATAAACACATGTACCATCTTATAGTAATAAATATTACAGTTATTAATGCGTAATAAATGTCTTAGATAAAGTTCATCTTTTGAATCAACATTGAGATAAAAGTTTTGTTGAATCGACATTGTAGAATTGTATTATTGTTTTGGAGACTAATTTCCTTTGTTTGCTTATTATTGTACTAATGATAAAAGTTATAAATATTTTAACTTTTCGTTTATCTTTGTTAGTCTTTGTATGTTTTGTATTTATTCAAATAAGTTATTATGTTTTATAATTCATGTAAAAGTATCATTTTTTTATAATTACAATATTTGCATTTCATTAAATTTATATGATGTTACATATATATCATGTTTTTAAATATGTTCCACCGTGTGTAACACGGGTACTATCATAAATCAATATTGGAATCCAATGATCTGTTTCCTTTAAGAGATTTAGATCACTTAAAGCTTGCTAATGTTAAAAAGAAATGACACATTTGAATTTGGAAAATGAAGTTAGTGATAAATGTTTTTCAAGATGATAATATTTAATTCAAACACATGGTTTGTAATAAATGATTTAAATCTCTAGCCTGAAGTCAACCGAAAAGGTAAGACATTAAAAATAATAATGGAATATTTATCAGTTTGTCTAAATATAATATTTCATGAAATCTAAATGTGTAGACTAAAAACATTTTTTTAAACTTCTTCGTAGGATATGTGTACGCCTTCGTCCAACCAGTTCACTCTGATTTCAATTTCTGAAGATGTTATTCCTGACCGTCTTTCATCGCTTGACGAAAAGGTTATTTCTTTACCTATCGTTGATGCAAAACTCAAGCGCAAGTTGGATGACACTTATGATGTTCATGATGACACTTGTACGTCTATAAATAAGACGAAGGTTGACGAAGAACCAATTGTTGATGCTAATGTTGGTGAGGGAGATACCGTTGGAATGCAAAAGATATAAAATGGACGAATTTAGAATTTTCGTAATAAATGCAACGTTTTGCATGCATGTTTACTTTATTTTTTTGGTTTGAGATTGGATATTTTTGTGTTTATTGTCCTTTATTTGACATTATCAATTTGGTTTTATTTGTTGTGTTTGAATTTCATATGGATAAGAATGAATTTGTGTTTTCCTAATGTTATGTGTTGTTTTATATTTGTATTCTCTATTCTCCTTGGTTTATAGTTCACATCAACTACTATGTTTATTCTTTCTAATGTTTGTTTAAAAAAACATATTTTTTTAAACTTTAAATTAGGGAATCTTCATCATCGTGATCTTACTAACATTACTACTTACATTGGTACTACCAACATGCAATTTGAATAATGATACATCCATTTTGGACATCTACATGTACAATATTCATCATGACATATCTTTTCAATATAACTTATGTTGTACTCTTTTTCTAAATTTAAATACCTAAACTTATTTTTTATTACACTTTCACTCTTAAACATACAACTATAACTTTTTAAATTTAATGTATGTATTATAAGTTAACATGAATTATAATGTTATTAGCATAAATAATCGAATTTATTTAGCTTCATACTATTAAATACTACATTACACTTTATGGTGAAAACCGCTAATAATTATCTAACAACCACACATAACAAAACACATAATTTTACAAAATTTGATGAAAGCCATTAATAATATATAGTTTAATGTTACAAAAATTTTAAAAGGAAATGATGTATTTCCTACAAGTCTATGTATTAGTTACCAAATAAGTTGAAAGGAAATAAAAGTAAGTCAAAGAATATTTATTACAATACGTATACACAACACCAACGTTTATGTACGAGATACAACTATTTGTTTATTTTTTTTTCAAACTTATTAACATTAATATAACTATAAGTTTATTAATCCTTTAATATTATAAAAAATAAAGTTTTAATTTATCAATATTTAAACATCTTTGTTTTACTAAAACTATTTTGATTGTAAAAATGTAATATTTAGATTTGTAAAACCAACAAAAACGCGTGTTTTTTCACCACTGACTTCCTGTTTTTTGAAACCTAACATTATCAAACTACAAATTTACAAACGAGTTAGAAATTTGAGATGTCTTTTTGAACCATTTTTACTTTAAACGGTAAACAAGCATATAACAATACCGACAATTATAAATGTTTCATAAAAACAAACTACTTAATTTTAAAAACTTCATATCATAAAAAAAATATCTCATCGTATACGAAAATATACAATCTATATTTGTAATTCATATTAAAGAATTTCTTACAAATTAAAGTCTAGAAAGTTAACATAATAATATTATAATATTACTATAATAAATTTATAACCATACTATCTAATATCAGCTCCTCAATTTTCAAAAGTTCTTTCATCTTCTTCGACAGCCGGTGTTTACACATGGTCAGCTATATTTGGCTTTATCACGAGTGAAGAGTAGAGCCGGTGTTAAAATGCTTATATTAGATACGAAGGGTAATGTTACAAATAAAACTACAAATGTGGTTTATAAGGAACTATTTAGTTATTTATGAAATTTTAATTTTCAAGTTTTTTTATCTATCAAATAATTGTAAAATGAAAGTTACTTTGTTATTTATGAAAAGTATTATGTATATTGTAATTGTAGAACCAATGTTATTTTGGTTGTACTTATGTTGAAGCAACTTTTTGTTTATAATATGTTATAATAACAACTATATATCATGTTATTGTCTCCTCGAGTGTTGTTGTTAAACGTTTTATATATTTCCACTCGTGTCGTACACGGGTCAATAACCTAGTTGTTATATGAATGGAATTAGGATTCCTATATGAACGTTCTTACAACAACGTTTCTCTTATCACAACGTTTCTCTTATCACGTATTTTAACCGAAACTTTTATAAGAATAAAGATATGTAACCAAATGTCTTGGTTTTGATATAAATAAACTAAGACCCGATTGTTTTAAGATGTGAAGACCATATTCATTTTCTTATTCTTTTATATTTATATAATTACTTAACAGCTTTATAAAATATAAATTTTAATATATGTATTTAATAATGTATTTTGGAAGAAGTTAGAAGCAAAGAAAAGTACTCTTGAAATGTCCACATATTCTTTTTTTTTAAATTCCTAAATTCCACATTGATGACACCTTGTTGGTTTAAAATTTAAACATATATGGCCGCCTTTTGTTTTTGAAACTTGAAAGTCGAACATTGTATCCATTACGATTATTAATATTTTAAACCCAAAAAATATAATAACAGTTTACTTGTTTCGGATTGGTTTCAAACGATTAAAGGAATTAAAATCTAGTTTTAAGGGTAAATTATAGATGGGATTTGAGAGTATTAGGCTAAGAAGTATACTCTAACTTCAACATATGTTAAAATAACAGTTTGAGAGCATTAGGCTATAAAGTATACTCTAATTTTAACATAGGTTAAAATAACATGTCACTTTAAACATAAATTAAAGGGAAAATTCCCAAAATAGCACATTCATAGAATGTGTTTCCAAGTTTATCCCCACTAATTCAAGTTTCCAACTTTGTCCCTTTGTTATCTCGTTGCCGACGACATGATAGCGAACACCGACGATGCGTTACTAAAACAAATAGGATAACGACACGTGGGCGGAATCTGTGTTGACGATGCGTTATGTTGCTAACGTAGGGTAGGGGCGATGCGTTATGTTGCTAACGTAACGTAGGGTAGTAGTGATGCGTTATGTTGCTAACGTAGGGTAGCAGCGATGCGTTATCCACTAACGCATCGTCGACGACCTATTCCGACCACGTGTCGTTATCCTATTTGTTTCAGTAACGCATCGTCGATGTTCGCTATCATGTCGTCGGCAACGAGATAACAAAAGGACAAAGTTGAAAACTTGAATTATTAAGGATAATTTTAGAACACATTCTTTAAATGGGCTATTATGGGAATTTTCCACTCCTCACATGTGTTAAATTTGTTAAAAAGGGGCATTGGATTATGTTTTTAACGGGTTTAGGGTTTAAAGGCAAAACAATATATTAAATTAACAATTAATAGGGGTGAAATTTAGTTAAAAGAATTAAATCATTTTCTTTGGGTGAGATGGAGTAAAAAAGAAAAAAATAAGTGATGTTATGTTTATGTAAGTATACTCCCATGACCTTAAGGTACTATATGGTAGTATAGAATAATAAATGAAAATTTAATACTCATTCAAAGGTAATAAAAGTAAGAAAGAGTTTAATTGATCAATGGAATATATATTTTTTAAACGACTAACAAATATAGAATATCTATGTATTTCACACGGAGTGACATAATGATAAAAAATCATTGCTAGCTGGCTCAACCCAGCCGTATGGAGCCCTTAATCGTCTCCAAGTTATCTATAGTTTCGGGAAAAACCCACTCATCCAAATGCTCACTTGTGGTAAAATCCGGACACTCTCATGATCGAATTAGAGATCACAAAAATCTTAATCTTTCTTCATTGAGCTACTCATGTCGACCAAAACTGATCAACAAAATTTAGTCACTTATTACAAATGAATTTTCATTTTTCTTTTTTATATATACTTAGGACCAAAGAATAATGTACCTAGGGATGAGCAACTTAACCATCATAATCGACGTAACTCGACCTATAATCGACATAACCGAACCGATTTTAACCAATATAACCATTGGGTCGTTTTTATCAATTTTTGAAAATCATCAAATGCGAGTCGGTATTGGTTGAAAACAATTCCAAACCCGTTGTAATTGAATCAACCCACTTATTTAACTGACAATATGTTTGGGATTAACTTCCAAGTTCCAACAAACATATTATCGGGTTATACATTTTGATATTTTTGGTTCAACGTTTGTTGTCGAGTTAACTTGTTTTTGTTGGATTATATAATGTCGATTTAATACTTTTATTTATTTTATGAATTATATATTTTGTTAGATTATGTCATGTTTTTTTTTCAATATTTGTTACCAAACTTTAGGCTCACGTACATTGTTTGGGCTATGGTTAAACGACCTATATCAGACGCTATAACCTTCGAAACCGATTATCTGAAACCGTCATAATAGGTCGGTTATAGTTATCCATTAACTAACATATAAGTTATGGATTTATGGTTATGATTTAGATGAAAACCGTCCTAAACCAACCTATACACACCCTATATGTAACATCCCGAAATTTCCAAAATAATATTAATTATATTATATAATAATAGAGGGAAAGTTTACTCGGGTTATCGGGAAATAAATAAATAGAGTAGGAGTTGGTATGGGTCGGGCTAGTGTTGGGTAATGGATATGGGTTATGGACTTGGGTTATGAAGGAAAGAGGGAAGGACCATGGGCCTAAGCCCATGATCCATAATTATATAAACCTTAAATCACCAATTATCATTCATTTCTCATACTCCATACACCACCAAAACACACACTTAGATCTCTCTCTCATCTTACTCTCTCTCTCTAAGCCGAAACCAAGAAGAAGAAGAACGAGAACCGAGTTCCGACCCGAGGTAATGTTAGTATGATATTGTAGAGGTCCAAAACCGTTAGATCTAGTTGCGAAACGAGAAGCCGACACTGTTAAACCGTTAAAGTCACGAGATCCGGTGGAATCGGGTATAAACCGAACCTAAGATAAGCTTAGGGGTCACCCTAGCTCAGATCTGGATCGAACGGGACGAAAAACGGTGAAAACGGTGCTGGAATACGTTTTTCCGGCGAATCCGCGGTTTTCCGGCGGTGGCGCCGGAAAAGTTAATACGAGGTAAGGTATGTCAGGGAATGTTCTGACATTCCCTGACCTAACCCTAGTTCGCTAACGGAAGACTAACGAACCAGAGGTGATTCGCTAACTAGTTCGCCTGAGGGAGCGTAACGAATTAGCTCTAGTTCGTGTCTGTTTCGTTAGGGGAAAAGGTAACGAATTAACCTTGATTCGTTATAGCCAGTTCGTTAGAGAAGATAACGAATTAGGGTGATTCGTTAGAGGGACTGTTTCGTTATGGACTGATTCGTTAAGGCCCAATTCGTTATGGAAGATGACGAACTAGATTAACGAATCAGCTAAGAATGGATAACGAATCAGAATGTGATCTGGATAGCGAATTAGAGTGTGATCTGATAACGAATTACACTTAATTCGTTATAGAGAATGAGATGGTGAATAAAATAATAATTTCAAATCCTAGTGGAAAATGTGATAAGACAGTTAATGGAAATAAATTTTTTCCAAGCTGACCTGGCAGCTCGACCCCAGCCAGGGGCTCTGCCCCTTGGACCCTGCTAGGGGTTGCCGCCCCTAGACCCCAGCCAGGGGCGCTGCCCCCGGACCCCCGTCCGTTGAGGGTTATAGTTAAACTAGAAGTTTAGCATAATGACAGAATGGTCCCTGTACTTAGAAAGGAATGAGATAATTACATAGTAGCCCTTGGACTTTGATAATTTATGAAAGATGCCCTTAAAGGATTAACGAGTACCGATTAACTAATCGGGTAATGATTCAATGAAGTAAAATCGGCTTAGACACATAAGACTAATTAAGTAGTAATGAGAATGGCTAGAGTAGTATTTGATATTCAATTATTAAACAGTTAGACGCGCACAGCTCGAGAAGGAATAACCAGTAGCAGAAGAAGTAACAAATTCAGGTGAGTTTCTAGCCCCATTTTCTTGTTATGTTTTCGGGGATGTGTGCATACTCGATGTGAAGTGTGAATACACTTACCTTAAGTGGTAAGTGTATGCTATAGATGTTATACGAGGTAGCTATTAGATAATGTTTGTCGGTACATGAACGATCTTCGGATATTGCACGTATCGCCAAGGATAGTGATTGCCAAGTGGTTATTAGTGTGTATGAATGCTATGATGTGACTTGCTTATTATGTAAATGATATGAAGCGTGTTGTAGACAAGTAGAGGTAGAGCGTGTTAGAAGTGGCAAGAGTCTAGTAAGAGTGTTAATGGCATGACGATAGTACGTGGTAGGGTAAGCCTATACGTGACTACGTCATTAAAGTGACAAAGTGGCATAACGTTATACGTTATTAAAGTGGCAAACTGGCAAAGTGGTAGGTGTAAATAAGAGGCTAAGTGGTAAGGTGAGCGGGTTAGATAGTGAACTACGTGTTTTCGGATACGTATATGATGCATGTAGTGGTTGTATGATAAGTTGCTTGATTAAAGTGGCAAACTGGCAAAGGTAACGAATTAACCTTGATTTTAGTATGCACGCAGGTGAGCTGACTATAGCGTTAGCATGAGGACGGCACATGGCTTAGATTGAACGGCTGGCATGCGAAGATAGAAGTAAAAGTGTTTAAATATAATGTTTTAGGTTTTGGTATCAAAGAAAAGATTTAATGTTTTGTAACAAATGATTGATGTTTTATATTCCGTGAAAAGTTTTAATAAACTCTGATTGGTAGAACTGTGTTTATGAGTAAATCCGACGCTAAAGTAGGGCTACCGGGTTCAGAGCCTTACACTATATCATACATTGTAAGTTACCAAACCTCTATTAAACATAACAAATAAATACATAAATACAGTGCTATCGAAAGAAACTACATAAAAATAAAAAAGTTTTGCACCATGTACTTTTTTAAAATTTTTGATTGGTCCGTGTTCGTTTTAGCCTGAGCAATTGGACCAGTTGACATTTGACCATACCACTTTAAAAGGCCCTTATTGTTGTCGTTATTTACCATAACAGGCTCGTAAACCGGGTTAATCACGCCGACTCTTTTCATTCGGTCAGCTGCCGAAAACGCCACGGTTCAACAATTACAACTTACTTACTAGCCAAGTATGTTATGTAATTAACTAATTATACATTTTATCATATTATATTATTCAACTAGCTTCTGAACCCGTGTATTACACAGGATTTGTCAAATAATAAAAAACAAAAAGATCCATTATCTAAAAGAAATGAACAGAATTATATGAAAAAAGATAAAATATGTAATAATAAGAAGTTTAAAAATCTCAAATTTACAAATTTGATTTTTATATATACAACATTTGCAAAAATTGTTTTGACCAATTATCCGTGGATAACTATGATAAATGAGATGAGAGATTAGAGAATTAAAAGAGAAATTATAACCCATTTCTCAAAACTGTTTTATCCCATGACCCATGGATATGTAGGATAAATAAGATGAAAAATTAGAGAGTTGAAAATGAAATTATAACCCATTTGTCAAAAATTATTTTGGCGCATGACCAATGGATAGTTAAAATGAATGAGATGATAAATTAGAGAATTGGAAAGGAAATATGATTTTGCTCCATAACCCATGGATAGATAGGATGAATGAGAAGAGAGATTAGACCTAGAATGAATATGGGATTGCCATATCATTCTCATTATTTTCTTTATTAGTACTAGTAAAAACCCGCGCGATGCGACGGCCACGACAATTTACAATGTGAACTCATTTCAGTTAGTTTATTATCTAATTCATGATATTAGTATAGTATGTATGCTTGTTTTCGTTTTCGTGTTTTTATAAATAATGAGCCTTACATATCTCAATTAAATAATAAGCACACAAATAAAAAAATCATCATGCACTAACACGTTACAAATCTAAGTTAAATACCCAACATCAAACTGCATTTCAAAAATGTATAGGTGAAGAAGCTAACAAACACAAAAGAAATCAAAATATAACCATATCGTACCAAATTTTCTTTAATAATCACAAATACGATGGTGCTAGTGTTTGTACAAAAAAAAAAACCTTGTAACTGTGGTACCGATATATAGCCAATATATTCATTTTTCCCATCTTTTATCTTGCCTTGTTAGAGCAAGAATGAAAATAAATAAATAAATAAACTTACTTAGCAGTTGGTTCAAGCTGTCAAAGAACATAATTCTAACAAGTAATCAATAAATATTTTGTGTGTATGAAAGCATCCTGTATGCAAGAACCTGGGCCAACCTCATTGGCAGCTCCTACCACCTGCAGTACACCAACAAACAAAGAAAACATGTTAAAAAAAACATTTTGGGTAATTTACAGAATTTAGACAATTGGTATTCAAATGTCATTAAGTATCCAAATTTTGCTTAAACCCAACTAATCATGTGGCTTAAGAAATAATGAGTTTTTATAAAAACGCATCATTGTCTCATTGATATAAAGCAATTACCCAAATGGATTGTTACAAAAGTTGGACACCAAAACAAAGCTAAGTATTTACAGTCAAGAATATCAAATGTACTAATTTAACTACGTGTTTAAGCCGTCAGTGCTTTCACATACTCTATAAAGACGCGTTCTGGCCAGCCTCTAAATCAACATTTTTATAAACAATAAAATAAAAAAAACCCGTTGTGACCCAAACCAAAACGACCACTTTTCAAAAAGACCATTTCTGGCCTGAACAAAAATCAATATATTCAAAAGACCATTGTGGCCCGAACCAATTATAACTGAACACGTTCAGGCCTGTCATCCGTTATAGTAACATTGTACATAAACTATAAAGCATGGAAATGGATCAGCGTGTACAACTAACCTTATGCTTTAATCACATCATCTCATGAAGCCACCGACAAGGTTTTGGTTGACTTCAGTTCTCCTGCGAGTAGAGAAGACCTAACTCCAAAGCAAACTGATATAAACCAAATAAGACATAGGTAGTTTCATTCAATAAGAACTGCTAAACTCACATCAAGTACATCATAAAAAATGGATCGGCAACTGAATATATATATGTACAACTATTTTTTTCAACATCCAATATCTGTATTTAATTTTGAATTACTCTTATGATGTGAGGTTAAATAATTAGCCGATGAAAGATCTTATGGTTTCTCCATAACGGGTTGAATGGGTTATTACTCTTAACAAATAATGAAAAGAAAAGAAGAAATATTTAGTTTCTTTACAAAAGTAGTGCAATACCGACATCAAGTACACGTTCAAAATTGTTCCCAAAGCAAATATATATATATATACTGTAACTTTTTTTAGAAAATTTCCAAAAATTGTATTTGATAAAAATTAACCAGGTACCACCGGCTGATAAGTATTACAAATACACAATAGAACCCCTTTCATGTTTACGTTTATATAAATATAACTACTAAACGAACATAAAAAAACGTAAATAAAAAACATAAATGAACGAACATAAAAGACTCGATTAAGATCAACACAGGTAAGACATTAAAAACATAAAGTGAAAATATATATGATTTGTACACTAACTCATTTAAGCCTACTCGAGCTCAATAAGTAAATCTTGTACTCGGCTTTGTTTATTAAGCAAGCTTATTTTTAAACTCGAGCTTATTTAAGCCCAGATCAGTTCAAACTTTTGCAATCCAATCACGAGTCGTTTATACTATAACAAATACTTTCAACCTCCATAATTATAAGACATACTAAAAAGTTAGCAGAAATGAATACCATAATGCAGCAAAAGACATACTAAAAATGCAGCAAAATTGAATACCAAAAGGCAGCAAAGTACATATTAATATTACATTCTAAATGCAGCGAAAATGCATACCAGAATGCTGTCAATGGCCTTCTTGATCCTTTTTTAATATATCACACCAATAAATGAAAGGCAATGCAAGTATAGTTAGTATTAATTACTCAATTATGAGTGTGTATAAAATATAAAAAGTTAAATAACCTCCAAAATACCAATGAGGAAAATTGAAGGAAAACATTAAAATTAATTTCTCAATTATGAATGCGTATAAAAAGTTAAAAAACCTCCAAAATACCAATGAGAAAAAATGGAGAAAACTATGAGAGCTTTTGAACCGCAAAAAGTGAAACCAAAACTGTGCTCAACGTCTACTAAAAAATATGAAAGATTGCAGGGGGGCAAAATGGTCCTTTTACTTTAAATACTCTGAAAAAAATCAAGATCAAAGTAATAATATTTCAGTTCCTATAACCGAGTGACCATGTAAGGTCTTGAAAACGAATGAAAAAGCATTTAAAACATTTGATAATGAATTAGCAGGTTGTTAATTAGAAATTTCACTCGCAACGTATTTGTGTTTAATATATGAGAAAGCATGCACTGCAAACAAAAGATTATTGTAACCTTGAGAAGCCTAGATATACACACACTGCACACACACACACACATACTTATTCAATAAATAAACCTTGAATGATGAAATACACATACAAAAACAAATCCATATAAGTAAAATAAAATGATAATAAGCAGCAGCAAATTAGCAGTCATATAAATCAAAACTAAGGTAAATTTTTCAAAGCACCAACCTTTTCAATTGTACCTGCACTCCCAATTACCATCATGACAACTTAGCAAACTGCCCAACGAAACCCACAATTGTTGAAACAAACACATACTCTCC
Source organism: Bidens hawaiensis (assembly GCF_021521415.1). Lineage (NCBI taxonomy): Eukaryota > Viridiplantae > Streptophyta > Magnoliopsida > Asterales > Asteraceae > Bidens > Bidens hawaiensis. The sequence continues at coordinate 7,635,263 of NW_027491017.1, forward strand.
TTTCGTTGGACCACAAATCTCATAGAATCCCACATAAGCAGTCACGACGGGCATCCCTACATAACCGTTCAAAAGGAAACAATCAAAAAATACATCGCATAAATTAAAATCACATTATTTAATAAGACCTTGCATTGTTTTTTATAAAAAGTATGATTAAGATCAAACAAATAAATAATACCTTTCCAATAGGATTCATCTTGAGAAACTCAAGAGAAATCTTGCTTGACACACCCAACTTAAAATTTTCACCCACTTTGATGTCAACACCAACATACTACCGAAGTTAGAAACTTGTAAACATTCTTATATGGCTTGTTAGCATCCACCATATGCAACAAAATCAAACAGTTTATCAAACAATATAACTACAAACTACTTCAAACCAACATAAAACTCATTTCAAACCGATATAAATTTCAATACACTAAAGCAGTTTGAATTCACTACAAACAATACATCACAAATTCAGATACTGTTATATGAGCATCAAAAGACACATACAAACCCTAAAAACGTTTGGTTTGAATTTAATAAGAAACTCTTTTTGAAAAACCCTAAATATCATTCATTCATGAAGACCTAATTTAATGAATTAAAACCTTCACGAGAACATCCAAGAATCATGAGACTATTGGAAATCAGAGGTGAAAACGATGCATGCCTTGATTGTCTTCGATCCGACCTTTGAGCAGCTTCATTCTATCCCTTTAAACACCAATTACACCACAAAACACGAGTATGGATTAGTCTTTCACAATTATCATCGTTAGCGAACCCAATTAAACCGAAAACATACCTCTTGAAGTCTCGATCTGAACCCTAGGCCAACAATTCTTCACCCTTTCTTGAATCTAACCCAAACCGAGGGTAATACATGTGCCAATTGATCGATTCCTACTCCCAATCATCGAATTCAGGTGCAAATATGGTTTAAGGTTGGATGCAATGCGTTTGTGTGTATGTGTGTGGGGCTTGAATTTTAAAAGTTTTGCATGCATTAAACTCTTGTACACTATGCTTAACTTAATTGTACCTCTTAATTTTAAAAGTTTTTTTTGGTAAATTATCATTCTATCCTTCCTATATGTATTATAATATAGTATTTGTTATAATATCACCACAATTATAAGAATATTGAATATGATTATGAAAGGAAGATGATAATAGCAAATATGAGAATGTGTCTCGGATAATCTTTACCCTTACATTTACATGATATATATATATTACAACCAACTATACTATTTAGAAGACAAGATTGTATAATTGGTAGACAAGGTCATATAATTGGCCTTTGAAATTTGGTGTCATACAATATTGTCGGCAAGGTTGTCGGTGGTGATTCATAACACTCCCCCTTGGATGACACCATTTCAAAACTTCGGGGTCTTGAAGTACTGCCTCATTAAAAAAACTTTGCTAAAGGAAAACCCAATGGGAAAAAACTTTAGCTAAGGGAAAAAGAGTGCAGTATATAGCTCCCCCTCAAATTGCAGGTCGTTACATTGTTCGTACATGGCGCATGTCAATATCATGAACATGTTTCCTGAATGTTGCTGTGGGAAGTGCTTTTGTGAAAAGATCAGCTGAGTTGTTGCTGGACTGGACATATCTCATTTCAACCTGATTGTCTTTAATAAGGTCTCGAGTATACTCAAAGTATCTTGGTGGTATATGCTTTGTTCTGTCACTTTTGATATATCCTTCCTTCATTTGCGAGACACAAGCTGCATTATCTTCATAGATAGGAGTTGGAATTCGATCTTTCTCTAGTCCACAAGAAATCAATATGTGTCGTGACATAGATCTTAACCATACACATTCTCTTGAAGCTTCATGCAATGCAATGACTTCAGCATGATTTGAAGATGTTGCAATGAGTGTTTGTTTCTGAGAACGCCATGAAATCGCAGTTCCTCCATTCTTAAATACATATCCAGTTTGAGATTTTGCTTTATGGGGGTCAGATAAATAACCTGCATCTGCATAACCAACTAACCCTTCTTTTGAATCGTTAGGATAAAATAAACCTAAATCAACAGTTCCTTTTAAATACCGATGTTTAATGCCATTCCAATGTCTTTTAGTAGGGGATGAACTGAATCTTGCCAATAAATTAACTGCAAAAGAAATGTCAGGTCTTGTACAGTTAGTAAGATACATAAGTGCTCCAATTGCACTGAGGTATGATACTTCGGGACCAAGAATCTCTTCATTATCTTCGCAAGGACGAAATTGATCATTGTCAACATTGAGTGATCTAACAACCATCGGTGTGCTTAAAGGATTTGCTTTGTCCATATTGAAACGTTTTAAGAGTTTCTCAGTATAAGTTGACTGATGCACAAATATCCCATTATGCATATGCTCAATTTGTAAACCAAGACAATATTTGGTTTTTCCAAGATCTTTCATTTCGAATTCTTTCTTTAAAAGAGCAATTGCTTCATTAATTTCTTTTTGTGTCCCAATTAAATTTAGATCGTCAACATACACAGCTATGATCACATATCCTGATGTTGTCTTCTTGATGAAGACACATGGACAAATAAGATATTTTTTGTGTATCCTTTGCTTATCAAATAATCACTCAAACGATTGTACCACATCCTTCCAGATTGTTTCAGTCCATACAAGGATCTTTGTAATTTGATGGAATACATTTCCTTAGGCTTTGAGCTTATTGCATCGGGGAGTTTAAATCCTTCGGGAATTTTCATATAGATGTCACTATCTAGTGATCCATACAAGTAAGCTGTGACAACATCCATAAGGCGCATCTCTAAATTTTTAGAGACTGCTAAGCTGATTAAATATCTAAACGTAATAGCATCCATGACAGGAGAATACGTTTCTTCATAGTCAATTCATGGCCTCTGAGAAAAACCTTGAGCTACAAGTCTTGCTTTATATCTTGTAACTTCATTTTTCTCATTTCGTTTTCTCACAAAAACCCATTTATATCCTACAGGTTTCATTGACTTTGGTGTAATGACAATAGGTCCAAAAACCTTTCGATTGTTTAGTGAGTTTAATTCAGCTTGCATAGCATCTTTCCATTTGTTCCAATCTTGTCGATTTTTACAATCATCTACAGATTTTGGTTCAGGGTCATCATTTTCTTCCATGATATCGCTTGCCACAGAATAAGAAAATATATCATTAATATTTTCCATTTCATCTCGATCCCACATTATATGTGATTTACCATAGTTTATTGACAATTCTTTATTGGAATCATTTATTTCTTCCTGAGGAAATGTTATATCATTTATTCTTTCCTGAGGGAAGGTTTTGTCAATCATTCCTTTCTTAGGGTCAGTATCCTTCTCAGAACCCTTTCTTTTTCGAGGATTTTTATCCTTTGAACCGATTGGCCTTCCACGTTTTAAACGTTTTTGAGATTCATGAGGTGCATTATTATGGTTTTGCTTGTTTGGAATCTCAACTCGAGCTGGAGCATTAGTAGCTGGTATATGAGATTTAGTGACCCTGTTTATATCAGTAAATGCATCAGGTAACTGATTTGCAATTTCTTGTAGATGTATTATTTTTTGAACCTCTGTCTCACTTTGTTTTGATCTTGGGTCTAGGTGTAACAATGATGGCACACACCATGATATATCTCTTTCTTGCCTTTTCATTTCTCCCCCTAATGTCGGGAACATTGTCTCGTTAAAATGACAATCAGCAAAACGTGCTGTAAATACATCACCTGTTAAAGGTTCAAGGTATTTTATGATGGAAGATGTTTCATATCCAACATATATTCCCGACCTTCTTTGGGGACCCATTTTTGTACGTTGTGGTGGTGCAATAGGAACATACACAGCACAACCAAAAATTCTAAGATGAGAGATATTTGGCTCATTTCCAGAAACAAGTTGTGTGGGAGAGTATTTATGATTTGCACTTGGTCTCACGCGGATTAATGATCCAGCATGCATAATTGCATGACCCCAAATAGAAACAGGGAGTTTTGTCCTCATTATTAATGGTCTAGCTATTAGCTGTAGGCGTTTGATCAACGACTCGGCTAAGCCATTTTGTGTGTGTACATGAGCAACAGGGTGTTCTACAACAATCCCCACAGACATGCAATAATCATCAAAAGCATGTAATGTAAATTCTCCCGCATTATCAAGCCTTACTCTTTTAATGGTATAATCCGGAAAATGTGCACGTAATTTGATAATTTGAGCAAGAAATTTTGCAAAAACAACATTACGAGTCGATAATAAAGAGATATTAGACCATCTGCTGGATGCGTCTATTAAGACCATGAAGTATCTAAATGGTCCACATGGTGGATGAATTGGTCCACATATGTCACCTTGAATTCTTTCAAGAAACATTGGTGTTTCTTTATCGACTTTTAATGGCGAAGGCCTTGTAATTAATTTTCCAAGAGAACAAGATGTACATTGAGGCATTTTATCTATTTTATGGATCTTTTAACCTTTCAGTGGATGCCCATGTGTATTTTCAATGATCCTTTTCATCATTGTGGATCCTGGATGGCCTAATCTGTCATGCCATAAGTTTATGATACCAGAATCGCAACAATTTTCTTTGACTACCATATGTGCTTGAGGCATATTTATATATGTATAATGCAAACCAGAATGGAGCATTGGCAATTTTTCCAATATTTGATCTTTGCTTATGATATGCAAATATTTTTCATTACTAACAGTCCTTGACTGAGTATCATATCCATTATGATATATGTTTCTGAAACTCAACAAATTTCTTGTTGATTTTGGGGAAAATAAAGCATTTTCTATTTTGAGCTTTGTACCATTTGGTAATGCTAAATTAGCTTTTCCCACTCCTTCTATCAAGTTTGTAGGACCTGATATTGTATTGATGATCCCTTTTGTTGGTTTCAGTTTATAAAAATATTTTTTAGATCTAAGTATAGTATGCGTGGCTCCACTATCCGCTATACATATATCTTCTTCATTTGTTTGATCTTGTGCTCCGGTGATTTTCATTTTAAATCTTGAAAAATATTAAGAAAAAAAATAAGTGTATAACGAAGACATATGATATTTTAATAAGAACTTTATTTAATTGAAACACAAGTAGTACATGAAAGAGGAACTACATAATTAAAGATAATGAGAACACACTTAATAACTGCATCTAATTATAGTGGTCAAGCAACTTTGTTTCAAAGTTCTACCCCAAAGTCTTCAACGCTCAGCTCAGCATTGATATTATTAAAGTTATCAACATGGTTCACTTCTTTCTCTTTTCCTTTTAGAGAGGCTTGGTACAGTTCACACAGATGTGGAGCTGTGCGACAAGCCTTTGCCCAGTGGTTTGTACTTCCACATCTAAAACATGAAGTGCCATTGTTTTCGGACCTACCAGCTTCATTCCATTTATTTTGGTGGTTGGAATTGGTATTGTGTGTGACATGATAATTATTGGCTCTCTGGTTACGACCACGGCCACGACCACGACCGTAAGAGTTATTGTTCCATTTGAATGGATGCTTACGATCATTAAAATGCCTTTTGTCAAAATGACCACGTCCACGTCCACGGCCTCGTCCTCGACTTTGTTCCCATTTATGATCAGAATTTTTATGAGAACTTTTGTGAGCAACATGTGCTTCTGGTATTGCTAATGAACCCGTGGGACGAGATTGATGATTTTTCATCAATAATTCATTATTTTTCTCTGCTACAAGGAGTAATGCATTTAGATCAGAGTATCTCTTAAAATTCTGCAAACGATAATGAGTTTGCAAGTTTATATTTGATGCATCAAACGTGGAGAAAGTTTTCTCTAACTTTTCTTCCTCTGTTACGGGATACCCACAAAATTCTAGCTTTGAACAAATTCGGTATAAAGCAGAGGTGTAATCATTTACCCTCTTAAAATCTTGGAACCTAAGACTGTTCCATTCATCTCTAGAAGTAGGAAGTAAAACTTCCTTTAGATGACCGAATCTGCTTTTCAAATCTTCCCATATCATATATGGGTTATCATAATTAAAATACTCATGCTGTAGTAATTCATCAATATGTTTATGGATGAAAACATCAGGTCTTGCTTTATCCTGGTCAGAGCAATCATTGTATTCTTGGATTGCGTCTAACACATCCATAGATTTTAAATGTCTTTTGACATTTGCTGTCCAAGACATATAATTTTCTCCAGAAATGTTGAGTGCAGGGAATTCGAGTTTTGCCATATTTGACATTTTGTTGCTAAACATAATAGAGCAAATAATAAGATAAATATTAGAATCCATATATATCAATCAACAATGAGATACAATACATTGGTAGAGCTATAAACATATAAAAGAAAAAGAAAATGCCGAAATCTTCAGATGGGAGATTAAAAATTAAAATGAGAAGTAGTATAAGCATTATAGTGACCAACATCAAAACCGGGTGAATCATTTTGAGAATTTTATCTTGGATAAATTTAATAAGAAGAATGTTTGTTGTAAATGAAATGGGGTTATTGATTGGTTATTTATAGTGAAAATTTATAACCCTTTTATAACGGTTATATTACCGTTTATAACGGTAACATTACCGTTTGTGTGTGTGTATATATATAATATATAATATTAATTATTTTAAAGTAAGATAATAAATAAGATATTAAATACAGTTTATTCTATAAAATATATGTAATTAGTATGCACAATAATAAGAATAGAATTGTTAGTGTAAATAAATCTAACTTCTAAATGAGATATTAGTGTGCATATATAAATAAAAGTTAGAATAGTTATCAAATTTTAATAACAATGTTTATACACATTATTGCTATTACTCAGTATATTAGTTAGTATATGTATATGCATAGATATATATCTAATGTACATAATTAAAGAATTGTTTATGATGCTTATGTAGATACCTTTGTGTCTATTACCTTTCTTGGTTAGGATATAAGCGGCTCGTGCTGATAACGTGTTATAATATCACCACAATTATAAGAATATTGAATATGATTATGAAAGGAAGATGATAATAGCAAATATGAGAATGTGTCTCGGATAATCTTTACCCTTACATTTACATGATATATATATATTACAACCAACTATACTATTTAGAAGACAAGATTGTATAATTGGTAGACAAGGTCATATAATTGGCCTTTGAAATTTGGTGTCATACAATATTGTCGGCAAGGTTGTCGGTGGTGATTCATAACAGTATTAAATTTAAAAAATTTACTCATTTTTAAGTCTTTGTGTAAATATAATTATAATAATTACTTTAACCATTTTAATGTTTCATTATTAGAATAACACTAAGGGCGCGTTCATTTTACGGAATGAAATTGGAATTGAAATTTGCATAAGATTTGGAATTTGAAGGAATTGAATTTGGAATACGAAGATTCCAATAGGAATTAGAATTGAGGGGAATTGAAATCCAAATGCATATTTAATTTGTTCGTTTGACAAATAAATAAAAATCAAGAAGGTTTTTTTTGCAATGATAACGGCGAAAACATTTTAGTTTTTTATATTTTTTATTTTTATTTATATTTTGTGTTATGATTTTTTTATTATTATTTTTGAATTTTTTATGGGTTTTCTATTAAGATTAAAAACCCCTCAAAATATATTCAAAAATAATAATAAAAAATTCATAAGTCAAAATAAAAATTATAAACAAAAAAAGTAAAAAAACTAAAATGTTTTATTCGTTGTCCTGGTAAAAAAACTCGACATAAGATTCCAATGAATATCCTTGAATTCCTCCACATTTTGGAAGGATTTGACATCCTTCTGTTTAAAGGAATTTGAAAGAATTGAATTCCAATTCCAATTCCAATTCTTTGAACCGAACACATCAAAATGGAATTAAGATTCCAATTCCAACGAAACGAACACGTTATGTCATGGGATTTTAATACTAATTTCTCTGAATTCTCACGAATTCTGTGAAACGAACACGCCCTAAGTTATTTGTAATCATATTGACTTTTTGAACCAGTAAATTATGATAGTATGTTGGAGTGTGTAATATACGATGCAGATAAGTTAAATCACATCATATATCTAATAATATGTATCTTTTAGTTGAAAATATTATTCTAGAGTAAATTATACTCTCTTTATTAGGGAGGCCGTTTGAGCACAATATGTGGTCCTGACTATGTATTTTTTCTCGAATAGTTGAAAGATTGCGTAAATCACTTACTTTTGATCGTTTTGCGATTTAATCTGCTTCATGTGTAAGAGTATTTAGTTTCCAAAGGAAATGCTTTGAGCGTAAATTACATACTCTTAATCATGTGTGTCATCAACAGTGACTCCTTTTTCAAGAATACGTAATGTAACCCAACGCATATTTTTTAGGCTTAAATAGCCACATTTTGTGATTTAGTTGCTACATCCATAGCAGACGTGCCAATTAAATACTCTTTATACACATGTGATTTTACATATGTGTAAAAATATAATTTGATAATTAAAAACTATTATTAATGTTTGCTTTGGTAATTTTGATGGTCTAACATGCCTCCATTTCTTTGTCTTAATCCACACTTCCACATGACTCCAACCCTTAAGCTCTAAAAGAGGAGATACTAAGATAATATTGGCTTAAATGTTTTATATATATATATTTATATATATAGGTGCTTGTTCATGTGAGAAGTGGATGGGTGGCTTGATTTTGAAAGGTTAATCTATACGTCCTCAAAGCTATTTCAAAATCTACACCATGTGAAATTGTGAATAGAGAACCCATAACTCCATAAGTACTCAAATCACATTCTTTAGTATCACTAGATTGCGAACACTTTAAATTAATATATTTCATTGAAAAGAATTTTGGATAAAAAGAGGGGAAGGACACATGACAAGGGCTTTCGGATTTTCGTAATTATTTCAGTTTCCTACGTTCTCTTTTTATCAAAAAAGGAATACCTTTATACATTTGAAATTCAAATATCTTTATATCAAGGAATACTTTTTTTTAGTAATTATATTTATTTGAAGTCAAATATCTTTTTTTGAATGGCAGTTCAAATATCTTTAATAAGAAAAACTTTGACTTTAAATAGGTTGCCAATTATTGGGGACTCTAAAGAGGTTGTCAAAACTTTAGATATTATCAGGTCGGAGGGTCCCCGCCTGGGTCTTGAACTTAATATTAAGAAAACCGAAGTATTTTGGCCGTCGTGTAATGGGGTTAAGGTGCAGAAGGGGGTGTTTCCCTGTGAGATTGGAAGACCGGTGCTAGGTGTGAAACTCCTCGGGGGAGCCGTTAGCCGGGATGCCGGGTTCATCAGTGAACTTGCTATGAAAAGGGCTTCGCGAGCTGTGGAGTTGATGAGCTATCTCCCGCATTTGCGGGACCCTCAATGCGAGCTCCTTTTGCTCCGCTCGTGTATGGGAGTTGGAAAGTTGTTGTTTGGTCTCAGAACATGCCAACCTGTGTATGTAGGGGAAGTAGTTTCTGTGTTTGACAATGGCCTTCGGGGGGCGATTGAGGACATCGTGGTTTGTGGTGGTCCCTTCTTTGGAGATTTTCAATGGAGGTTGGCATCACTTCCGACTCGTTTTGGAGGTTTGGGTTTATGTTCAGCTTCAGACGTTTCTACTTATGCGTTTGTGGCCTCGAGGGCGCAATCTTGGGAATTACAAGACCACATTCTTCGAGGTTGTGGTATTGATGGGTTTGACTCCGATTATGGGAGTGCGATAGATCGGTTGCACATTTCACTTCCCGATTTTGACATTAGCGGTTTCTCTAATAAAGACACCGCCCCCCCTAAAGCCCAACATGCTTTGGCGAGTGCCCTTTATAGTGGAATCATCAAGAGTTTGGAAATAAAGTTTGATTTATCCCCTCGTCAGAAAGCGGTGTTTGAGTGTCTTCGGGCTCCTCGGGCTCAAGATTTCTTAAGTGTTCTCCCTATTGAAGGATTGGGCCAACATATGTCGGCTTTTGAGTACCGGGCCATCCTGAAGTATCGGTTAATGATCCCTTTGTTTCCGGTAGATGAACCGTGCCCGGTTTGCCGTAAGGTTTGCTTGGATTCTTTTGGCGAGCATGCGGTTCACTGCAAAGAGTTGCCTGGGTTTAAGTACAGGCATGATTTGGTGAGGGATGTTCTATGCGATGTTCTTTAACGAGCCGTAATTTCTGCTAAAAAGGAAGCCCCCGTAAACTTTCTTACGGATCCTCAAGAAGGAAGATCTACATTACGACCGGCCGATATACTTGTTTTTGGGTGGGTAGGGGGAAAACACGCTTGTGTCGACCTCACAGGAGTGTCCCCTCTTGTTGGGATTAGGGATACTGGATTTGTAGCAGGCCAGGCAGCATTGAAGGCGGCATCGAGCAAGGTTGCTAAACACGAGAGAGCTTGTTTGGAGAATCAACACGTGTTTATCCCCTTCGCCTTTGACACTTTTGGTTTCTTAGCTCCGGATGCCGTGGACCTTTTGAATAGGGTTCAGAAAGTTGTGTATAGTAACGTATCAGCCCATAAGAATCAAAACTTTGTTTTTAGTCGGATTGGGTTTGCTATCCAAAAGGGGGTTGGGGCGCAGCTTGTTGCCCACTTACCTGACACTTCATTGTAAATCGTTTGGATATTTCTATGAAATATAAAAGAAGCCAATAAGAAAATTGGGTTATAATTAATATTGCTAAAAAAGGCCCACTATTATATTAAAAGAAAACCAGTAATTTTACTTTCTTTACCTTGATAGGGTTCTAGCTATATGTTTTTTCTACATATTAATATGTTTATTTTATAAACGAACGAATATGAACACATATACTTGTTTGATTAAGTGTTCGTGTTCGTGTTCGTTTGAAGTTGACATTAACACGCCCTTGTTTTTTTTGTTTTGTCATTTACAGACCAACTCTTATGGGCATATGGTACCGAATATATATCATTTATTTGAATAACCTTGAATAATATATTTGATTGACATAACTACATAGCTATAATAAAATAAAATATAGCTACACTTTCTATTATTTGTAATTAACCAATTGCGAGGTTGATGTGATGTTACATTTGACCTCCTGAATTACATTGTAATGGTTGACACGTGACCAGGTTTTTAAGTGTGAGAGCCGGCAACTGATAGAGGGGGTCCATGTGGCGGACAAATATAAGCAGGGTTTGTTTATAAGTTGTCTTTGCTCTATGGACGCAATAGTGAGAGACCACACCTTTTTTATTTTTCCTAATATTAGTAAGTTAAGTAATCCTTAAATACGGTTATAAAAACATAGTTAGTTATTAAATAGTTTCCAATGATATGAGACGTGTGTTCTATAGTAAAAATTCAAGTTTGATCTCTTATTCATGTCATATTTGGTGGGCTATGGCAATGAAGAATTTGAGCTTGACATTATGCAATGTTGTCAGTTTGAATCCCAAACCCATCCGGGTTTTTATCTCACCGTGTGCTACGCTAGAGAGTTCTGCTCTTTGGGTGGCACAATGACTGTCAAGTGACAACCGGCTATATGTTTTCTCAAGGGCACTCCCAAGTTAAACTCCGAAGTCAGCGTGAACCCAGATAATACAACATAGTCTGACTTGAGTAAGACAACGAAGCTCTCCAAATTTAAAGAGTGCGATGGCCTATACATAAGAAAGTCGTCATCCTAAATTTTTTTATTTAAATTCACTAGTTTATTAGTTTAACTGACCCTATACTTTTTCTTAAAAACCACAAAATATACAAAATTAACACAATAAGTCAGTATTTACTTTTATAGGGGAAGGTTCATGTACATTTTAATATTAACATGAAAACATAGGAACTAATACCAATTTAAAAAAAAATATGAGAACGTAAGAAACAATACCAACTACAAAAGCAATCTACATAAATAATTATTAGAAAAAAAACCTACAAATTACAACGAAAGAATCAAAAATTAAGAACAAAATAATAACAAAAAATACCAGCATATACTTATAACAGCAAAAGAAAAAACCTAATAATAACAACAAAATATAAATAAGCAAATACTTTTAACCTCTCATAATCGAAAATTAGCAAATACGAACATAAAATAACAGCAAACACCTATAAAAATAAACCTACTAATAACAACAAATTGATTCTCACTGTTTTCATGTTAAGAATAAAATGTACTTGATCATGTTTCTACTTTTGTATATCAAACATCATTTAGCTATTTTTTTCCCTTTATTTAAAAGAATTCATATAATAGTTATCAAGTTTTAGTTTTTCCCCAATTAGGTCATTGGGGTAAAATTTTATTCTATTTATGTTGTTTAACCTTTATTTAGTGTTTCAGTCCTAAATATTTGACACAAATAACAGGTTATATAGGGTTTTTTTTTTATTTTATTTTATCATTATTTAGTCATATTCTTTCATGACAATATAATTAAAAGGTTCTAATTTTTTTTTTGGTATGGTTGCAATTAATAATTTCCATTTCCAAATTTTTATAAAAAATTTGGTATTTTTTTTTATAAAAAATCGTATTTTTTTTACAAAGAAATTGGTGATTTTTTTCATTATTTAAAAAAAAATATTTACACAATTTCGCAATTCTAAAATTATTTTTTTTGCATTATTTTACTAATTTTTGCAATTTTTAAAAATATTATGCAATATCAAAATATTTAAAAAAAAAACTAGATAACATGTTATCAATGTCAAATATATGATTGAAACACTAAATAAAGGTTAAGTGACCCAAATTGAAACAAAACTTTACATCAATGACCTGATTGAAACAAAACTGAAACTTAGTTACTATTTTTTGGAGTATTCTCTTATCTTAAACATGAGACATCCTATTTTGATGTTCTTATTGCACTATTGGTCGCTCACCTTATATAAAAACCTAAATGTACTAATCGCGTTCTTAAAGTAGTAAATCCAATGATTGGTTTATCCTGGGGTTGACCAAAATTATAACTTGATTCATTTAACGTACAATCGGTTTCACCTTTCAAACCGAACTCGTTGCATTGTAAGTTCTCTATCTAGTCTTGAAAACAATGCAGCAAACACCTTTCAGTGTTCACTGCACTAGTACTAGTAGTTCCAACTCTTCACCCCAAACACCCTTAAAATGTATGTTGGGTTTACATGATTTAAAATTAAAGTGAAATAAAAAATATATGTAAAAATACATAATGTGTCCATAATAATAGCTTGTGTTTTTGAAAGTTAAAACGTTACCACTACCACCATCATCCTTAACCATCATCACTTGTCTCCCCACCATCACAACATTCGTTTTGAAATTTACTTCTACATTGTCATCTAATGGTGGTTAAACTTGTTTCGGTTGAACATTATCACTTTTCTTATTGTGATTTTGAGCTTTATACACGGGCTAATAAGTATGGGGATTGTCAACTAATTGTTATGCTTGGAGAATTGTGTGTGTGTGAGGGGGGGGGGGGGGGGGGACACAATAACATTGTTTAGAAAAGAGTAAAGTGTCATTTTCGTTCTCGTGGTTTGACAAATAATGCGAATTTAGTCCAAAACGTTTACTTTTTTGCATATGGACCCTTCACGTTTCTCAGTTCTTGCCAATTACATCTAAATTACTAATCCTGTTAAATTTAATTGTTAAGTCAATGGTAGACATGTCTTTTCACTATTTCTTTATTATATTACGTATTTCAGTGAACTGCGATTTTCGTCCTTGTGGTTTGTTCAAATATGCGGTTTTTGTCCAATAGTTTCAAGTTTTCAATTTTCCTCCCTATGGTTTCATTCACTTGCAATTAAAACCTGAATTCCTTAATCTCATTAAGTTTGGTCGTTAAACCCATTAGTATGCCCTTCACGTGACGGGGCAGTTTTGTTCCTTCTTTTTTCATTTTCCCCCAAATACACCCCATCCCCTCATGTGAGGGGCCTCGCGAATTAGGACTGAGGTTTATTTAGGGAGAAAAACAACAAACTGGTCGTCACGTGAGAGGCACACAAATGGGTTAACGACCATACTCAACGAGGTTAATAAACTCGGGTTTAATTGCAAGTGAAATGAAACTACAAGGACGAAAACTGGAAACTTGAAACTATTGGACTAAAATCGCAGATTTGGACAAACCATAAGGACGAAAACCGCAGTTCACTGAAGTAAGTATTATAATAAAGAAATAGTGAAACGACATTCTACCCTTGACTTAACGATTAAATTTAACGGGGTTAGTGATTTGGATGTAATTGGCAAGAAATGGGAAACGTGGAGGGTCCATATGCGAAAAATAAACTTTTTGGACTAAATTCGCATTTTTTGTCAAACCACAAGGACAAAAATGATACTTTACTCTTTAGAAAATGTGTGATTAGTGATGGTGAAAGTGAAAAATCATGGCAATTATGGATGACAATGAGTCATGTTTAGGTAAACCCCAAACTCATACCCTATTCTAAAATCTAGTCTTAAACCCGTCGAATTTCTATCGGGTAATTACCCACCGGGCATCGGATAAACCCATTAATTTATTATAAAATACCAATCGAGATTACCCAGCCTAAAACCCATCTATCAGTTTTTGATAAACTAAGAAGTATCTCACTAAGTCACTATTTATATCCGTAACCTTTCACACTCTTCCTTTTTTTTCCCCGATTCATGTAGAACTCGTTTTAAACAAATTAAGTATTGTTATCTAAAGTCATAAGCTCAGTACATTTCCTATTTTCTTTCCACAGACTGATATGAATGCTTTTCATTTTATTTAAGTAACCATTTCATCAATTTCAACTTCTACTTTGTGCTGTTTATATTTTGAATTCTTATCAACTGCCATAATGCTTAATTTTGTTTTTATATATATATATAAAGAATTGTTGTCGGGTTACTCGGGTATATAGTCGGCTAAACGATATATTATGGGTTATAAGGCATCTTACAAATCCCAAACTAGTTCTAAACCTACGACAAATTTCAAAAGCGATCCAAAAAGAGTCCCAAATATTTCAGGTTTCGGGTTTTCCCATCAGGTTCGTGATTTGCTAAGCGATAGCGAGTGATATTTTTTTCATTATTTAATGCATTTTATTAATTTTTCTAAACAAATAATAATTATTATTTTTAACCATACTTGTAATTCGATATGTCGATCCAAGCACATGTTAAACTCGCTTATAAATACAAAAATATTCTCTATATAAAATTATTATGTTAATGTTCAAATTTACATCAGGAAGTTTAGAAGGAAATTAACAAAGAAGACCATGTATTTAGTTTTTTTTCTTGACTATCAAGCACAAGTTATTTAAAAAAAATTAAATTAAAACGTTAATTAAATATGTTATAAAAAGTAATTTAAAAAAAATCATTTGATTGTCTCTATAATATTAAAATATTAGTGTTTTTTTCTCGTTCCTTCAAAGAATGGAATCAACAACAACAACAACAACAATAATAATAATATGATTATTATCATACTAGAATTATTATTATATTATAATCATTATTACATTATCAGGTTGTTATATTATTGTTATTAATTTTATTATATTATCATTATTTATGGTAGAGTTATTATCGATATTATTAAAATTATTTGACAAGACAACGCTTCATAACACACATACGTGATTCAACATTTTTCCAAGTATTTTTATTCGGAAAATAAAATGGAGTTAATACGAATGTTCATATTATTAATACTATGTAGTATTGTTACTACCGGTGGTGGTAAAGGTATGATCATTACATTTCTACATGGTAAACAAACATGATAATAAAAAAGTAATGGTCTATTTTATTCCTTTGTGCATTCCATTCCCACGTCCATTCCATTCTCTCATCCATTCCATTACGTCATACCAAATATACCAACTTAAACGACGTGGTGCAACATGTTTGATTTCGCGTCACAAGAACACGGTGAAAATACTGACGGCCAACGTAACCCCAACCACGTTGGAGTGGGGTTTGGGGGGGGGGGGGGATCAACGTGGTGTTTGCGTGATCATGGTGCCTAGGTGGTCTTCCTCAACCAATAATAATAAACTACACACAAGTTCTTAGAAACAATTTAAAGAAGCTTTGGTCCGTAAAGAATCAAAGCAACGTTCGACATCAAGTGACTTAAGGATTGGTGATTTTGTACGAGTGAAATCGTTACCAAAATTAATTATACGAGATTACAAGATTTTATCGGTTTGTTGTCTTTTTCAGTTTGTGAAGCCATCACCTAATTTCAACCAACCTTACTTCACGCATCCTTTTGTATTTGATCTCTTTTGTGACACATTTTTAGGTTGGTTGTTGACCTTTTTAGGTTGGTTGTTGACCTACCAGACATCAATGATTTTACTCACATTTTTTTATACTTATTTATTTATTTATGATGTAGTTATTCATTTGTTTGTCACATTGACATATTATGTGGTTTTAATACCATATCTATATATTGCGAGAACACGCCGAACAATTTACATTTTCGAAAAAAAAATGCTTTAAATGTAATAATTCATACAGAATTACAGATGATTGTAAACGGTAATATATGAAGAAAGTAGTTTGATGATTTTTTTTGTATAAAAGATAAACTTGCGTATGCAATAAGCACCCACATATAACATACGAACAACTAATAAAATTTTACGCTTTTGATTTGTTACTTTTGTTTCACGATAATTTAGAGGTATGTAATAACCATGACAGTGGGAGTGAGAAAAGTGGACAATAACGCAACCACTTTATATATATCACATTAAATGCATTGTAACTTGTACTGCTTAATATTTTATTAGACTACTAGGTTATTGATCCATGGGCGCCACGGGTGAAAATATAGAAATCGTCTAATAAACATAAATACTTTTAACCAACAATATCGTTCGTTCTTGAAAGTAAGTTCATTGAACTTATCTAAAATCGAAGGATACACAAAGTCTATTAAATCATATACTGGATATAATGAATTTTTAATTAGAAGATTATCGGAAATTTGTACATTCATTTGTCGTCATTTGGACCCCCACCCCCAACATTCCCTTCACCTATATCCAATAGTTAATTCGCAAATTATTTTATCTCTTCAACATGTAAGGATTGACATCCAACTGTGAGCCTCGTATTTTTTTGATAGCTTAAGTACATTTCACTTTGACAAGATGTAGGAAGAACTTATTAAAGTGTAATTTAAAATAAACACGAACAAAAGTCTATACAATCTAATTATTTATTTAACAAAAGTATAATAAATTTAATATTTACAACTCCCTAAATACTTCCTTTTATACAAGGTTTATACTTTAATTTGTAGCATTTCGTTGTTGTTAAAGATTAATATAAAAAGGAACAAATTGGTTTTTTTAATTGCTAATAACTAAACACTTAGAAACATCAATTGACTTATATGACTTGTTTAACGATTCATAGAGCCATAACTTGTATATCCTCTAATATTGACTTGAACTTGTTATGACTTCAACTCAAGATGCTAATAACCCATATGGTATTATAGTATTTTTCATAATACCTTACCGGAAAACCGTAATAGTTCAACATCTCCATTGAATTTTTTTTTTGATATAAACCCTAAAGAGATTATAAGAAAATTATATAATAACTAAAATCAATACAAACAAAAAGGGAAAAGAAAAAGAATTGTTAATGAAATAATGAATAATATGATAATCGACTATTAGAATATCAAATTAAACCTTAACAGAAAATAATTAATCTCCCTTACCGGAATTGACGATGGTGGAGATAGTAATCCGAAACAGAGAGGGAAAGAGAGATTATAATGGTTAGGGTTTTCAATCTTAAGATTTATATAATATAAATGAGATGATTTAGTATGTTATTGAATTCTAATAATAATTAGAATAATTAATATTATAATTACATTAATAGGTTAATTATGGAATGTTTGACCAGATTTTTAAAATATATAAGTTATTTTAAATTTAAAATTTAAAAAGTGATATCTTTTTAGTAATAATGAATTTTTAATCATGATACATTTAGACATAATGAAATGTTTGACCAGTTAAATTTAAAAGTTTAAAATTTAAAACTGAAATTATTTTCAAAAATAATAAGTTTCAACCGTAGTAATGTTACACATTATGAAATGTTTGACCATTGATTTACAAAATTTACCTTTGAGTTGCACTTTAAAGTTTTAAAGTTTATAAAATTATTAAAATGGCATAAAACTTTGAGGACTATGGTTATAAATGATGACACAAAATAAACATAACTAAATGTAATTATGATAAAAAAACATATATATATATATATACCTTTGAATGATAAAAAAACACACACACATATATATATATACACACACTTTTGAATGATAAAAATAGCACTAATGAAGACAATAGAAAAAAAATGTTATGTTCCAAAATCGAATTGTCATAGAACTTATATTTGTGATTTCGATATAGAAAAGCTCATTATCAATTATTTAGTTATATCAATACGATTTCACAAATGCATAAATAAATTTAGATGGAAGGAAAAGGATAAAAATTAGGGTTACAATTGAAACATCAGTTACAAAAGTTGATAATCATTTTATTTTTTGAATTATTTTATTGGTAAGAAATTTTAAACAACTCAGGTAAAACAACTAAATTACTTTTATAAGATTTACAATATAAGAAAACTATATTTTCTTATTAAAATGATGTTTACTAAAGACGAGATAATATAACATTCCTGTATAATATAAAATAATAATAGACAAACAGAAATATAAGATTTTTAGTTTAAGGTATACAATATATTTTATTATGTTGTACCATATTTTGAATCTCCGAATATCTGATTTAATAGACAATTCAGGTAATTAAGCCTATATATGAAAATAATGTTTACCAATGTCAATTAAACTAAAATACTTGCGTTATAATTAATGAATGCATAATAATATAAATGAATTAATAGAAATTAATAATCATTTAATAGAATTGATTCTATTGTATTTTAATTTAGTTTAAAATTATTTTATTCACATGAAAATTAGAGAAGTGCTAGATACATATGGAAAGGTTAAGAATACACCAATAGGAAGAAGTCATTTTGAGTTAAACTCTATTGTTTTAATAGTATATATAGATATAGATATAGATATATTGGATTATTAGTTGTGTGCGTTTGTGTATAACCAGTTTTGTTACAGGTTAGTAATCAGCTTGATTTCAAAACTGTATAACTGGATCTTAATCATCGGTTACAGCTGGTTATTAACCGGCTTTTGTTTCGAGTTGATTTCGGTTCGGTTATTCAATAAAAAATGTGCACTTCTAATAAGACCATTACCATTAGGGTTTAGGCTATAATAGGAAGTAGGGGTGGCAAAACAAACTCAAATGTATTGTTTTGGGTCAATATGGATAATTTTTAAAATTAGAATGAGTCACGATAGATCAATTTTTTTTTCCAAGGAGGTCATGATGGGTTGGTAAAATGCTAGTGACTTTTGGCTATTGGTTAAAATGAGTTTGTTTATGGGTTAGAATGAATTAAAACAAGCTCAATCCAATTTTATTCCAAACAAAACCCACGGGGTCGAATAGAAACCGAAATCATTGAAACCGAACAGATACCGAAACCGACCAAAATGAAAAAAACAAACAAAAGCGAACCGTAAAAAAAAATCGAACCTGAACCGATACAAAACAATTTTTTTAATGAACGAGAATAACGGGAGAAACATTATAGTTATTTTACATTTTGGATTTTTGATTTATATATTGAGTTATTATTTTTTTATTAATTTTTTTGTTTTTTGAAACCCTTTGTATTTTAACTTTTACTTGGATCAAGATGAGTTAAATTTACCCATTTTGACCCATACCCATCCTAACCCTATATTTTAAAAATTTATCATGACTCATACCTATCATGACCCATACTCATTCTAACCCATCACCCAAATCCAACTCAACAAATTCATATTGCCACCTCTAATAGGAAGTGTGATTTTTGTAAGAAGGATACGAAGTAATCTAGTCCATTGATTTTGGACATGGATGGTTGAGATTAGTTTATGAGTGAAATCAAGTGTTACATAAGGGTATGTGTAATGGGGTGACAAAAAAGGATATTTGGGGAAATTTCTTTTGAGGAACACCGCCCTCCTGGGCAACAAAGGGGCGAAATGAGGGGGGGGGGGGGGAGGGTGATGTGCGAAAATATATATATAAATAAAACACAAGTCGCAACTAAGCTTTAAAAACCAAACAATCTATCCTAGTTCATACAAACGGCAAGTGTACCGATCGCGTATAGCACAGATAAGGAAAGTCCGGATATTGAACTCGAAGACACGTGAAAACGTTTATAATTACTAAACTCTAACCAAGACTCACCAAAATATTTAATTAATTTATTTTAGAATTTATTTAACTACTTAACTTAACTGAATGAAAACTTTTAACAAAACTTTGAAAACTTTAGTTTAAATTCAATGAATAAAGACGTCTACCTAGGAATGAATCATGTTGATAGAAATAACAAGACAATGGATTGAAAATATTCACGACACCGGTTATAAAAGATGACACAACTAAAACTTGTTTAAGAAAGTCAAATTACCTCTCAGTCTCTCTAACAAACTCTAACTTTATTTTAGTTGATTTTAAAGAATAAACCGGGAAAACAATTATTAACGTGTTCAAATGACGACTCTCCTCTCGGTCTCACCGACACACTATCCTAATAGAAACGAATACTACGCAACCAAGGATAGAGGAACAATTTAACTTAACCCAAATTAAACCAACTAATTGCACATAAACACTCAAACTTGACAAGACAAAAACCCGCTCTCGCGCGGTCTTAATTCTAACAAGTAAAAGCAACGAGACAATATTACTTCTTATCACCTCTCGGTCTCAAAGAAGGTGTATTTTAACTGATTTTAGATGATTATATTACCCACTTATCCTACGGTTGTACACCCCGCAAATAAACCCGAAACACCAAGTCAAGAGTCTAACAAGCAATCAATTAATCAAAACTAATTCAATTAACTAATGCAAGAGGATTATAAGTAATAACAAATAAAACACAGCCATCACACACAATCTAATTTATGGTTTAGTTAAACTTTACATCAATAATTCAAGTCTTGAACATTAACAATCCATTAAACAAGTCAAAACTACTCAACAATCATCTATCCTAGGTAGAACAAGCAAGTTTAGCCTAACATTGATTTTGGACAGCCATGCATACTTAAGAAAAACATCATAAACATCATTATAAACATAATCAAACTCATTCAAGATCCAAACAATATCAATCACAAGACAAACAATCAATCAATTGCAAAACAATTCAAAGCAAAAGACCAAATCAACAAAGTTAGGGTTCTTGAACAAAAAGTAAAGTTTATGATCAATTACTTAGGGTTTATGGATGAATTAATGGATGTATAAGAAGCTTAGAAGCTGCACAAGATCCTCTATGATGTTCTCCTTCCTCTCCAGCCGCCAAAGACACCAACAGCCGCCTCTTTTTTCTCTTTTTTTCTTCTTCTTTTGTTGCTGCTGTTCCGATCGGAACAAGTAGAGTAGGCTAGGGTTTTTTGTATTTCGGGTTTATGGCTTTCTAATGGCTGATTCCTCTTGTTATTATCTTCATATAATATTAATTAAGGCCTCTAACTTGTGTGCTTGGGTTGGGCCTTGAGTTATATCTTCAAAACTTGACCAACAAGTCCTCTAGAATCTTCCAAATTGACTCTTTTTTCACCATCTTTCATAAACTATCAAATAACATTTAAACTTTGTAAATTATTGCACTTAGCCCCCAATACTTTCATAAAATAAACAAATAAACATAGAAACCATAATAAAATCATAAGGAAAGTAAGTGTGTTTCACTACACATCAAACATCCCCACACTTAAGATTTTTTCGTCCCTGAAAAAGATTTGACTGTAGTTGGATCAGAATCAGAAAATCAAAGTTAAATCAAACATATAGGTTATATTTTAAAGCTCAGAAAAACGCAAAAACCGCGATCATCGATATTGTTGTCCACCTAAACCCATGCCTTAATCTTTACCGGGACAAATAAGATCCGACAATAATATTACTTAGTGGTTTACACAATTAAGACCCGCTTATTTTCAGCTTTTACCGGACCAGACCAGCCCAACTTGACTTAAACCTCAAAGTTAGCAGAATTAAAACTTTGTTGCTCCATATTTATGAGTAGTTAAGACGATCAAGGGTATTGTTTATCCACCTAAGCTTAAGCATCAA
This sequence comes from Bidens hawaiensis, assembly GCF_021521415.1. Taxonomy (NCBI): domain Eukaryota; kingdom Viridiplantae; phylum Streptophyta; class Magnoliopsida; order Asterales; family Asteraceae; genus Bidens; species Bidens hawaiensis. Next base: position 7,657,488 of record NW_027491017.1, read on the forward strand.
AGTCTACCAAGCAGCCATTAGATATGATTAAGGTTCAATTTATTTATAGCTAGTGCTCCCCAAAACATGACATACCCCCGTTATCAAGCAATACCCCAAATCCATAACCATAGGTGAGTATGCAAAATTTTATCTGTAGGGCTTACATGTAGCGTGCCCCTTGTGGTCCGTTTCTTAATGGTAATGAGACGCGAGCAAGGGGACCCCACATGACTAACAGCGTGGATGATCAAGTCTGTAGTGTATTTGTACTTTCGTACTTTTTGTGATCATGTTTATAGACTTATAAGGGTTTGCTCTTTGGCTTTATTTTAAATATACACAACCCCACTTAGGAATTGTGAATACCCAGCTAAATAGATTGCATACAGACCCATGGTCTCCGGACCCGAAGCATCCCATCAAAACAGGATTTAAGGTTATAAAACCATACGCCAATGAGGTGTAAAACACTAAACTAGCATTTTAAGATTTATATCACAGGCTACACGGCATACTCTAACGTTAAACCTACCCAAGCATCATATGATAACGTATTCAAATTTTTAAAACTCATGATATTTCCACTTTTTCATACAAAAATTTGAGGCTTGAGTATGGCCGGACCTTTCATTGCTTATTTTCCACGGACAAAACGCTTTACCCACAAAAGATTTCCGTTTAACCGTTTTATCAAATTTGCCCTTTCATTTTCAAGGTTGAGCCTACCGACACATCCCAAGTTAAGTGCGTTTTCTTTTATTTATCTCATATTATTAGTAGTTTGAAAAACCGATTTCCGATAAATATCATCATCTCCACTTTAATGCAAAAGAAACTAAAAACAAGGGACATAATAATTTTTTTTTCAATTTATTATTATTATTATTATTTTTTCTACAACTAAGTAAAATAAATTCCCATCCCCACACTTAGAACGAAATCGTCCTCGATGAGAACAAGGAAAAGAAATAAAATAAAAATAAAACGTAAAGCATAAAACTAAAACTTGAAAGAACATAAATTAAAATAGAGAACGAGTTACTCCCCTGGTTTAGATGCAGAGTCTTCATCAACTTTATATGACTCAAACGAACGACCGTATAGCATTTCATTCGCGGCCGCAACCTCGGGTGAACCAGTTCCAAAACGCCATCAGAGCTACCATGCGCATAATAATACCTGTAACAACTCAAACTAGCTCGCATGTAGCGGCGTACAAAACAGAAAACAAAAACATAAGAAATAAACATATTTTTGTGTTTTTGAATTTTTTATTTTATTTTTTATTTTTATTTTTTTTATTAAATATTTTTTTTTGTATTTTAATGTTTTTATAAATATAAATAAAAATAAAACAAATAAAAATAGATAGTAAAGAGAATCATAATACAAACTCTACAACTCGGGCTGTCTCCCGAGTGATGCATCCATCACGACTATTCCTCGGTGAATGAGTCAAGGTAGAACACCTCGACTGTCTGATCAGTTATCGACTCTCCAATATAGTGCTTCAATCTATGGCCGTTCACCTTAAACTTCCCGCTTCGATCTTGTATCTCAATCGTGCCATACGGGAAAACTATGACAAACTAAAATTTTTTTTTACTCTTTCAGACACTCATCACGACTTGACTCAAATTTTCGGGACGAAAATTCTTTAACATGGGAATGATGTGACAATCGCCAATTTCAGGTTAACTCCGTTAACTCAACTCCGTCAATTCAAACTTAAGATCATTGAATCTATAACGCACACTTCATTACATTTAAACTAGGGTTTAAATGACGCTTAACACTTACTACATGTGTAGTCTTTCGGGATTTGCACCGAAACGCAAACGAGTTGACGCAAACGATTGAGGAATAAACGAAAAACGACAAAACAGTAATTATGTGATAATTATGTGTTAGACTTATGTGTTACGTGATAACATGGTTATGAACATTAACTCAAGATGTAAACTAGTTAGTTAAGTTAGAAAAACAACAATTGAAAGTGGAGGGACTTAAGTGTAACTTGTATGTCTATAAATATAGCCTTAATAACTTAACCCTAACTTATTATCACAAACCCCAAGCTCCGATCGGCCTCCTTCCTTGTGAACCCTTGGCTGCCGTCCACCTTATACACACATTCAACCAAGAAATCAAGCTTGTGATTGAAGAACTAGGTGCTAGGAAGGTATAATTGATCATCCTATACATTCTTGTTGCTTGATTTTGATGTTGTTGGGTTAACCACAAACCCTAAGCTGCCGATTTTGTGTATGTATATAGCTAATATGATTGTGGTTGATTGAATGATGATTTGATAACTAGATTGAATCTTGTTGCATGTTGATTATTGTATCTTTGATTTGAGTTCAAACACAAACCCTAATCAAGTATGTAATATGTAATTGATGTGCATGGATGGTGTTTATGGAGTCTAGAGGGTTATATGAATGCATGATAGTTCATAGATTGTTATTATGTTGAGTTTGGATGCAAACAGTTTCTGGACAGAATGTGTATATGATGTTTAAGTGACTGTAACGAAGTGTAAACGTGAAAATTGGTTGAGATTATTGGTACTACAGTAAACTAGGTTGAGTCTAGTTTCTATAAAGTATGAATTTGTAATTTTTGGACAAGTAGAAGTTAACTTTTATGAATTTACAAAAACATTGTGCAAAGCTGAGCTGTTAGACCTGCTGTTAGGTTGTGTTGTAAATGTTATATCTCATGAACTACGAGACCAATTGGGTTGGTTCCACTTCTGGAAGTTGACTTATTGAGTTAGGAACCTAACCCAAGTAGTCTTGCATTTATTGGATTTTTCGTTTAATGGGAATTGCAAATAACATTATGTTACGCATGAATTTGACTGTTATGAGTTTGCTGTAATGATTTGATGATTGTGAGAAAAATATGAGTAATAAAAATGTAATAAAATATGTTCTGGAAACCTAAGACACATGTTCTTCTGTGATGATTTTTGGTAAATTAATTGAGATGTTATGATCGGTGAAATAGTACAATCTTTCTAGTAGGATTTCTGTCTTGGTGAAACTAGCTGCTGAGTTGTGTAAAAAATGCATGAAACATGATACTTGCTATATAATTGTTATGTTTTGACCAAAATACCCTTGCGGGGAATAATTGCTAATTGATTGCCATGATTTAACCAAATTGCCCTCATGGGGAATAATGGCTAGTTAATTGTTATTTGTTGACCAAAATGCCCTTACGGGGAATAACTGCTGGTAATGTACGTTATGAATACATGACACGTATATGATTGCTTACACATGTGATGTCACAAAAAAACACTTGTTAAAGTCACACACGATTCACAAATGAAACACGAAACATGTTATGTGCATAGGCATTATGTGCCGGGTCTAGAGACTCGATAATATTCCGACACTTAGAAAAATCTCTTTGTTGTTTTAGAACGTTAGAGAGAGTTTTTCGGTGACGCGCATCTTGGTGATTTAAGTTGGGAAATTCTTCGCAAACAGTGAGTTTCACTTTCCCCTCTTTAAACTGTTTTCAAACACTTTTCACTTGGGGGAGATAACATACTCCACAACGCATTTAAGATTTTGTTATAAATTATATATTACTTGTAAAGGCTAAGTGGCAAACGAAATATTTGAAGTCCTACACATCGAACCGGTTAATATTTAGAATAGCGAGTCACTGTTGAGTAGTACTACTGGGTTTGACAAACCCCACCCAACGCTAAACTCGACTGGAGGTCGAGCGGGTGTAATTTTGGCTAACACGTACCATGGTCTGGAGGACCTGGTGACAAGGCACTTAATAAACGAGTCAGCTTCGGTGTCGAACACTTAGTAATACTTGTTGTATAGACTAGCTACCTATCGATATATAATTTGACGTAACACTATCTGGTAACGCAAAACGCTTAACGCAAAACGCTGTAACGCTGTAACGCTGTAACGCAAAACGCTTAACGCAAAACGCTGTAACGCTGAACGCAAACGCTAAACGATTTATTTTTATATAACTTGTGAACTCACCAACCTTGTGTTGACACTTTTAGTATGTTATTCTCAGGTAGCCGAGGCGGGCGCGCGGTTTAGGAACATGCATTGCTTGATAAACTTTTAACTATGCAAACTTACTTTTAACTGTTATCCTTGGTTTTAAATCGTCCTGCGTGACGTAACATTGTTTCTATGGTTTTACGCTTCCGCACTTATTTTCATTTAAACGCTTTTATGGTTTGATTATAACTGATGATTCCGATCCTGTTAGTTCACACCCTCTGACGGTAAAACTCCGTTAGTGGATTTTGAGGGTGTGACAAAAACCTCAGTGACCGTGAACGGTCCCGACCATCGGGATTTCAACTTTCCCGGGAATAACCTCAACCATGAGTTATACAGTAAAACCTTATCCCCACACTTGAACTGCTTATTACCCTTCAATTTCCTGTCATGCAGTTCCTTCGTATGCTCCTTATACCGAAATGATTGTGCATATGCGTGATCCCGGAGCTCCTCTAATTCATGTAATTGATGGAAACAATTACCCTCTGCGGCGGGTAAATCAACATTAACCCTTTGAAGGGCCCATGAAGCGCGGTGTTCCAATTCAACAGGAAGATGACAGGCCTTCCCATATATCATCCGAAATGGTGTGGAACTAGTCGGAGTCTTGTAGGCTGTACGGAAGGCCCACAGAGCGTCATCTAATTTGTCGGACCAATCCCGACGATTTGAACCAACCGTTTTCTCGAGAATACGTTTGATTCCCCGATTACTCACTTCCACTTGCCCACTAGTCTGTGGGTGGTAGGCGATCGCAAGCCGATGGGTGACCCCATAACGCTTCAACACCTTATCCATCTGCGAGTTGCAAAAGTGAGTACCTCGATCACTGATCAAGGCTTTCGGGACTCCAAAACGAGCAAATAGACTTTTCAGAAAACGGACTACCACTCGGGCATCATTGGTGGGTAGAGCTTTGGCCTCAACCTACTTAGACACGTAATCGACGGCCACGAGTATGTATTTGTTTCCACGCGAAGATGGAAACGGTCCCATGAAATCAATACCCCAAATATCAAAAACCTCACAAACTTGAATGGCATTCTGGGGCATTTCGTTTCGCGAAGAAATGTTGCCGACACGCTGGCAACGATCGCAACTCTTAACGAACAGGTGAGCATCCTTAAAGATAGACGGCCAGTAAAAACCAGAATCAAAGACTTTCTTGGCTGTAGAATTAACACCATGGTGACCTCCAGTCGGTCCCACATGACAATGACTCAAAATTTTCCATCCTTTCTTGACATCCACACACCTTCTAATAAGCTGATCAGCACCAATGCGGAAAAGATATGGATCGTCCCAAAGGTAAAATTTGATGTCAGCAAAGAATTTCTTCTTTTGCTGGTAAGGCATCTTTGGGAGGTATCCGTCAGCAAGATAGTTCGCGAAATCAGCAAACCATGGAAAACCTTCCTCTTGTGCAGTAACGAACATCAGACTCTTCGTTGGAAAACGATCGTCGATCCTAACTCCCGAATCTCCTGAATCAACTCCCTCTAGTCGTGAAAGATGATCAGCCGCCACATTCTCGGCCCCCTTTTTATCACGGATCTCTATATCGAACTCTTGAAGCAACAGGATCCATCGGATAAGACGAGGCTTAGCATCCTGCTTGCTGAAAAGATATCTAATAGCGGCATGATCCGTATAAACAATCGTTTTGGACAAAACCAGATAGGACCTAAATTTGTCGAAAGCGAACACCACAGCTAAAAGCTCTTTTTCGGTGGTGGTATAGCTTTCCTGTGCGCCATTTAAGGTCCGGCTTGCATAGTAGATCGGATGGAAATGTTTATCCTTTCGTTGTCCAAGAACCGCTCCGATTGCGAAGTCGCTCGCGTCACACATCAACTCGAATGGTAACGACCAGTCGGGAGCAACCATGATCGGGGCCTTAACGAGTTTGTCTTTTAGAAGATCAAACGCCTCGATACACTGCTCAGAAAAAATAAATGGAGCATCCTTCTCCAAGAGTTTGGTCAAGGGTCTCGCGATTTTAGAAAAATCTTTGATGAACCGGCGGTAGAACCCGACATGACCTAGAAAACTACGAATTGATCTCACAGAAGTAGGCGGGGGAAGATTAGAAATGGTCTCGACCTTTGCCCGGTCAACCTCTATCCCCGCACTTGAGATTCGATGACCTAGAACAATGCCCTCGCGAACCATAAAATGACATTTTTCCCAGTTAAGGACTAGGTTGGTGTCAACGCAGCGGGACATCATCCTCTCAAGATTTGATAAACATTGATCGAAGGAACTCCCAAATACGGAAAAATCGTCCATGAACACCTCCATGGAGTCCTCGATCATATCATGGAAAATGTCCACCATACACCTCTGGAATGTGGCCGGAGCGTTACAAAGTCCGAACGGCATACGTTTGTAAGCAAACGTTCCGTAAGGGCAGGTGAAAGTGGTTTTCTCCTGGTCGTCGGGAGCTATCGGAACCTGGAAGTACCTGGAGAAACCATCTAGGAAGCAGTAGTACTGCTGACCTGCTAAACGCTCTAACATCCGATCAATGAATGGGAGAGGAAAGTGGTCTTTCCTGGTGGCATCATTCAGTCGGCGATAGTCGATGCAGACTCGCCATCCCGTCACAGTCCTCGTGGGAATAAGCTCGTTCCTCTCATTGGTGACGACAGTCATGCCACCCTTTTTAGGAACCACTTGGACTGGACTCACCCAAGCACTATCAGAAATGGGGAAAATGATCCCCGCATCAAGGAGTTTAATGATCTCCTTCTTTACGACCTCTTGCATTTTCGGATTAAGCCGTCGTTGCGGCTGGACGACAGTTTTGAAATTTTCCTCCATGAGAATTTTATGAGTGCAGAACGAAGGGTTGATACCCTTGATGTCGATAATCTTCCAAGCAATAGCCTCCTTGTGCTCTCGTAGCACCCTCAACAACTTCTCCTTCTCGACCTCGGTCAACACAGATGCAATGATAACCGGAAGCTTCCTCTCTTCATCTAAAAAAGCATACTCAAGGTGGGAAGGTAAATCCTTAAGCTCTAAGGAAAGAGGAGGACTCTCGACCGAAGGTCGGTCCATCGGATCGTCTCGTACGATCTCAGCAGACACGCCAGATTCAGGGGTATGCGACTCGGTGTCGTCATTTAAGGACTGATTGGTTACGGCAACCATTTCAATCTCCGGAATCTCCCTATCGAGAATCTGGATGTCGGAGGCAGATCCTCCACAAATTTCGCTGAAAAACTCCCCAACATGCTCCATGATGGTATCAATGAAGTATAAGGAGTCATCAGCAGACTTGGGGTGTTTCAGTGATTGTCGAACGTCAAAGGTGCGTTCTCATCCCCAAATCTTAAGATTAATTTACCCTCGCAGACATCGATCAATGCCTGTGCAGTGGCAAGGAATGGTCGGTCTAAGATGAGTGGGACACTATCGTCATCGTTCATGTCCAAGATGACAAAGTCCACCGGGAAGATGAACTTGTCGACACGAACAAGCATGTTCTCGACTACCCCTCGGTGGTATTTCACAGAACGATCAGCAAGCTGGATACTCATACGGGTAGGCCTTGGTTCTCCTAGACCCAACTTGCGATACACGGAATACGGCATGAGATTAATACTGGCACCAAGATCTGCCAGTGCATGGACGACCGTATTATCACTCAAGATGCAGGGAATTGTGAAACTCCCAGGATCGGACATCTTTTCGGGTAACTTTCTCTGCAAGACTGCAGAGCAACCAGCACTTAGAGGAATGGAAGAGACTTCGGCTAACTTCTCTTTGTTCGATAGAATATCCTTAAGAAACTTTGCGTATTTGGGCATTTGCGTGAGTGCCTCAAGGAAAGGAATATTAAGATGAAGTTGCTTCAGAAGATCAAGAAATTTGGAGTTTTGCTCCTCGTCTCTATCCCTACGGACTCTCCCGGGAAATGGGAGTCTAGGTTTGTAGACTCTCGGTGGTGTGCTGGGTGATGGCTGGTTCTCGGCCTGTGCTGTACTTCCTGGGCTGTGCCTTTGATGCACCCTGGCCGGTGGAGACTCCAACTGAATCTCCTCGTCTACCTGCTCCTCTATATCTACCGCAGGCTCGTTAACGACTCCTCTCGTCGCCTCTTGAATCACGTGCTCACTACGTGCCCCGCACCGCTCCTTGTCGTCACAGCCTTCGCTAACGCCTTCGGATTTTGTTCAGTGTTACTCGGAAGTGTACCTGGCGACCTCTCATTTAGACGACTTGCTATCTCTCCCATATGACGCTCAAGATTTTGAATTGAAGCTCCTTGATTTCTCATGAATGACCCGTGCTCCCGGAATTTCTCTTGAGTTTCTTTGTGACGGGAGTCCTCTCGAGTCATGAGTTGCGACAACATCTGTGTCTGCTGTGCCATCATCTCCTCTAACGTGGGCTTCTTCTCCCCACTACTCGGTCCCTCGCCGGAATCCTGGAATAGGCTCTGACGTTGCTGGAAGCCGGACTGATTTCCGTTCCTCCAGTTTGAGTTTTGGTTACCTCTCCACCCCGAATTATAAGAATTGAAAGAATGTTGATTTCGGTTTGGATTATTAATGAAGTCGACTGCCTCCTCCTGGAAACCTACGGGACACTGAACGGTATCGTGTCCCCCTCTGCAGATCTCGCATAACTTACTTTTCACCTGCAGGTCCTTCACGATCTTTGCTAACGCTTCAACTTGTGCCGCCAGTGTGGTGCTCGTGTCGACCGAATACATGCCACGTGATAGGGTATCAACGGTATTGGTACTCTTAACTGGTGGTCGCTGGTATCCACTCATGGCTAAACCATTAAACAAGGCAATGCACTTATCCGTATCTTTCGTTGTCAGTAGATTACCTCCTGCAGCTGTGTCGAGCATACTCTGAGTCGCGTACGTCACTCCGTTGTAGAACTTCTCAACAACCGCCCAGTCTTGTAGGCCGTGGTTTGGACATAATGCTAGTAGATTTTTGAACCTTTCCCACGCCTCGTAGAAGCTCTCGGTGTCCTCCATCTGGAAAGAGTGAATCTGGTTACGCAAACGAGCGGCCTTAGCCGGAGGATCGTATTTTTCAAGAAATTGGGTCTGCATGGCAGCCCAAGTAGCAATGGACCCCTGTGGGAGGGACTCAAGCCACAGACTCGCATGATCAACGAGTGAGAACGGAAAGATTCGGAGTTTTATGGCGTCTTCGGATACACCGGCAAGATGAAATGTGTCGCAGATACGTGCAATACGAGTGAGATGAGAATGCGGGTTCTCGTGGAGCAACCTGTGAAACTGAGCAGAATGAGCAATCGTGTTCAGAACGTTAGATGGAATCTGCCAAGTCGTTTGAACTCCTATAGCTGGTGGAGCAATGTTGGATCTCACGCCAGCATCGACCGGACGGGCCCGGTCTGCAACTGTCCTTCTCGGTAGTGGATTCGCGTCGCCCATAATCCTATCCCTAATGACGGGTTCAGAAAAAGTAGGAGAAGAAAACGTATTACCGACGGATGTAGATGAACTGGAAGACGGTTTTGTACGACGTCTCTCAAGAAGCTCTCTCTCTGGTTCGGGAAATCCTTCAACTTCTGGTGGTCCTAGAGATCGAGTACGTCGCATACAACTATTAAAATAAATAAAAGGAATTATAATTAGCTAAACTATTTTAAACTAACAAACAAAACAAATAAGAAAGACAAGTAGTAAACAAGACAAGTCTTAACTCGAGTCGTTCTTAATACACCTCTGACCGTGTCCACGGCAACGGCGCCAAAAACTTGATGTGCGAAAATATATATATAAATAAAACACAAGTCGCAACTAAGCTTTAAAAACCAAACAATCTATCCTAGTTCACACAAACGGCAAGTGTACCGATTGCGTATAGCACAGATAAGGAAAGTCTGGATATCGAACTCGAAGACACGTGAAAACGTTTATAATTACTAAACTCTAACCAAGACTCACCAAAATATTAATTAATTTATTTTAGAATTTATTTAACTACTTAACTTAACTGAATGAAAACTTTTAACAAAACTTTGAAAACTTTAGTTTAAATTCAATGAATAAAGACGTCTACCTAGGAATGAATCATGTTGATAGAAATAACAAGACAATGGATTGAAAATATTCATGACACCGGTTATAAAAGATGACACAACTAAAACTTGTTTAAGAAAGTCAAATTACCTCTCAGTCTCTCTAACAAACTCTAACTTTATTTTAGTTGATTTTAAAGAATAAACCGGGAAAACAATTATTAACGTGTTCAAATGACGACTCTCCTCTAGGTCTCACCGACACACTATCCTAATAGAAACGAATACTACGCAACCAAGGATAGAGGAACAATTTAACTTAACCCAAATTAAACCAACTAATTGCACATAAACACTCAAACTTGACAAGACAAAAACCCGCTCTCGCGCGGTCTTAATTCTAACAAGTAAAAGCAACGAGACAATATTACTTCTTATCACCTCTCGGTCTCAAAGAAGGTGTATTTTAACTGATTTTAGATGATTATATTACCCACTTATCCCTACGGTTGTACACCCCGCAAATAAACCCGAAACACCAAGTCAAGAGTCTAACAAGCAATCAATTAATCAAAACTAATTCAATTAACTAATGCAAGAGAATTATAAGTAATAACAAATAAAACACAGCCATCACACACAATCTAATTTATGGTTTAGTTAAACTTTACATCAATAATTCAAGTCTTGAACATTAACAATCCATTAAACAAGTCAAAACTACTCAACAATCATCTATCCTAGGTAGAACAAGCAAGTTTAGCCTAACATTGATTTTGGACAGCCATGCATACTTAAGAAAAACATCATAAACATCATTATAAACATAATCAAACTCATTCAAGATCCAAAAAATATCAATCACAAGACAAACAATCAATCAATTACAAAACAATTCAAAGCAAAAGACCAAATCAACAAAGTTAGTGTTCTTGAACAAAAAGTAAAGTTTATGATCAATTACTTAGGGTTTATGGATGAATTAATGGATGTATAAGAAGCTTAGCAGCTGCACAAGATCCTCTATGTTGTTCTCCTTCCTCTCCAGCCGCCAAAGACACCAACAGCCGCCTCTTTTTTCTCTTTTTTTCTTCTTCTTTTGTTGCTGCTGTTCCGATTGGAACAAGTAGAGTAGGCTAGGGTTTTTTGTATTTCGGGTATATGGCTTTCTAATGGCCGATTCCTCTTGTTATTATCTTCATATAATATTAATTAAAGCCTCTAACTTGTGGGCTTGGGTTGGGCCTTGAGTTATATCTTCAAAACTTGACCAACAAGTCCTCTAGAATCTTCTAAATTGACTCTTTTTTCACCATCTTTCATAAACTATCAAATAACATTTAAACTTTGTAAATTATTGCACTTAGCCCCCAATACTTTCATAAAATAAACAAATAAACATAGAAACCATAATAAAATCATTAGGAAAGTAAGTGTGTTTCACTACACATCAGAGGGGGCGAGGAATATTTGTTGCCTTTCATGCCTTTTTTTATTATTATTTTAATGAAATGTGTGATACATACATACATACATATATATATATATGTATGTTGTATGTATGACCGAACAATGTCTCACTATATTGTGTCCATAACGCACTCAGGGAAAGCCCGACAAGTGAGGTGCCTTTACATCGTATGACAAGGTATGAGACTTATCTTTACTAAACACCCGATAGGATCTGTCAAAAACGAGCTTCCCCTGTAGTTGTCAGCTTGTTTTTGACATATCCGATCGGGTGTTCATAATCTGGAGTAAAAGGATTCGAACCTTTGCATGCCGGTACCAAAAACCGATGCCTTACCACTTGGCTATACTCCATACGGCCTGTTTTGGACAATAAACGGGGAGATGGGGAAGGGGGAAGCATGGCTCGAAGAACGAGCTTAGCCACGCAAGGACGCGGGGATATAGCAAGTAAGCAGAAAGGTTCTCCCTTTAGAACCGACTACAAGAAGTTCACGACTCTAATAGAAAGAAAGGGTAAGCTCTCTGCTCTATCTTGCAATGCTATGCCTATCAAAGTTGGCGAACGCTTCTGTAACCTTAGACTCGTTACGCTGTTCGACTGAACTCGTTGGCTCCACATCCACCGAAGGTAGGTAACATTCGTCACCGTTGGTTCCCATAACCAAACCTTTCTTCTCTTTTTTTCTTTTTTCTTTCGTTTCTTTTTAGAAAGAAGAAGGCTCCTGGATCAGCGCAGGGAAAAATCCGCAACCAGGAGAACTGTTCTAACCCGCCTCCGGTGACTTTATCAGGGCTCCGCAGGAGAAGAAAGAAGGTCCGGGTCCAATTTCTAATGAAGCGAAGGCCCCCCTTACTCCCTATTCTCTCTTAAAGCTTTATAAAGCTCTAAAAGGGTTGGCTAAGAACTATTGACTGTAAATGATAGCAATTACAGTCACTCAATGGATATGCTCGCCTTTCGAATGAAGATGGATGAACAGGCACTTGAGCCTGGAACTGATGAAATTCAGGTAAAACAAGGAACCAGTCACTATACCGGGGGGGGGGGGGGGGACATGACCGCGACTTAAGATTCAAGTACCGTTGAAAAGACTAAGGGAACGGGGGAATGACTACCTGTAATAAAGCACAGGCTAATACGAGCCGACCAGAAGAAGCAAGGCTTTAGATTACCAGATCCTGGACACAATCTTCCTAGAGAGGAGAGCCCCTGCCTTTTCTAGCCTCTCCTTATTGCTTGCTTACGTAGCTCTTGTCTTAGTGATTCTTCCTATTTTCTAGGTTTTTTGAGGGTAGATTTTTCATTTGCCAATGAATTGGATTAGCCTCGATTCGAACAATAATGGGATTCTTGGCTAGAGAAAGGTTCTGTGACATGGACGCCCAAGCCAATTCGGTCGGTCGGTTGGCCCACCTAAGATATTCAAAAATGATCGATCAATTTGATCAAATTTGAAAAAGTCTTTCTCACTATTTAGCACAGTGGAGCTTTCGATCAAGATGTTCTCGCCTCCCCCGTTTGGGCTCTCGCTCGAATCGGAACCGGTAGGCTTTCGACTCAATCTAATAGCCTACCTATCGGGAGCCAATACAATAAAAGATAAAGTTTGCGCATGGGGTCATTATCTGATGCAGAACCGATGCGAGAGGGAGAATCAATATAGGAGAAGCAGGTACTGAGAGCTTTCAAGAACCAGTGGAAAGGAAAGACTTGTTCCCTGCATTCCTTTCTTTCCAAAGAGAGTCATTAGTGCTAGGGCATAAAAGCTTTGATTGAATGAATGCCACGTTGGTTATATTGTTTTCAAACAAATCTAATGTTGGGCCGGTAATAGCCGAAGGTAAAAAGGGGGAGATAGAGAAGAGGAGGTTCAGAACAGTCACTCCACTCCATGGATACTGCACATAGATTCTTCTTTCATTTGCAATTCCTTTCAGGTCGAAAACGTGGGCTGCTGGTGGGGCTGTGCCCTTTCTTCCTCTTCTTTCGCTTTACACCCGAAATAAGGAACCTTAGAATTCACCCTGATGAAAAATTGGGATTTGAGAGGCTAGGGAATCGGAATTGTATGGGTTTCCCTACTCCTGCCCAAGCTTGTCGATCAACGAATCCCCTATTTCAGGGACATCTGTGTTAGGTAGGCCCAGGGATCACTGATTAGTCGAAGGAGCCCATCCCTCTGGCCTATCATTTGTTGGTGGATCCGGCTGGCGGCTCCTGCGGGGGCCCTTTATACTAGTTTGCTGCTAGGAGTCCCTCTAGTCGAATCCATAATCCATAGAAGTCCCAATAGAAGTTTACTGACATGGCTCTTCCATCGACGATCTAATGCTACCTATTAGTCGCAAATGCCCATGCTCTGATTCGAAAGCCCTAGCCAATGATGAATCCCCAGGAAGAGAGGACTGTTGAATTCCTCCTTCCTTCACTCCAGTTTGAACCCGTCCCAGCAACGAACACATTCCTACTGCAAGGCCTTGCTCTGCCCTTCCACTAGAATCCACTCTGGGTCGGAGGAGCAGCTAGTCCAACTTCTTGAGCAGCCGGGAGATTGAAGAATGAGAATTTGCTTGAATTTCTTGCCTCACCCTGAGATGAGAGAGAAGGTCGATTTGAATCGAATCCTGGACCTGATCTTTAATCCTACACCGGTTAATGATGCGATGGGAGAAGTTTTTAATTTGTCATTTTCTAGCAATGCCGGCCCAGTCGTCCATGCCCAATCCCAATGGACAAACCTTAGCCCCAAGCTCTATAATCCACCCTACTCAGTCCCTGAAAGCCCTCCCGGGGGCCTAGCCCTTTGAGTCTTAAGCGACTTTCATCGTTGATGAACACTTGCGCCAATAAGACAAAGAGGGAGTCTTTGCCTTGAATGAATCAGTAAAGTAACAACGGATTAGTGAAATGAGGGATCAAGAGACATATAGGGGGAGAATGGAAATAATTGGTGAACCTTCCCTTGAACGAGTCACGGAGCTCTCAACGGGGTGGTTTAGGTTCTGGAATTCTATCTCTAGTTGGGGCTTTCGGTTCGAAGGTTATAAAATGTGGTGCAAGTTCATCTCTCTCGACTAGTTCAGGTTCAAGGGAGGGTGATCCAGGGAACCCAGACTTTCGATCTCTTCTCTATGGCGGGAGGTCTCTTTCGTATCAAAAGTGTTTTGGGAGGCCAGGGGAGACGGATTGGATCGAGAGGCGATGCTTATACCTCTTCTTTATCGATAGGATTCCCATCATTTGCAGTCTCTGGCGAAGGAGATAAAGGTGAGGGACCGAGCATGTTTTATCCACAACCTCCATCCGTCATTAGTAATCTCTATTCGCTTTTCCTATTCACTAGTACAATGCGCGCTACAACTAGCAGCCTCTTACTAGTAAGGGAAAATGCTAGTTGTAGCGCAAGGGATGACGAAACAACAACTTGTTATGACTAGGTTTTGGCTCACCCCTATCCTTATTAGGAAGATAGGTTTGGAACCATATACAAGGGGCTTCTTGCTGCTCACCCCTATCTCTAAAGGGGCGCACACTCGTTACCACTAAACGGCGAATCCGGGAGTGGAAGGAGGGAATTGAACCCTCAACCTCAGCCTTGGCAAGGCTATGCTCTATCAATTAAGCTATTTCCGCCAGCTACGGTAATGGTGAAACACTACTGAGCAATTCACGTATCACTTGATACGGACGACTTTTGTTTTTCCGGCGGACCAAAGTCTTGACCTCCGATCGAGCTACGAACACGAGTAGGTAGGCGGCTAGGGGCCGGCAGGGCTGCGCCTTTTCAATCAATCTCCGGCCGCTCTGTTATTGGTACGAGCTGTAAGGAGTCTTGATCTCGAGTCAAGCTGGGGCGTCATCTGGCTTTTAAGTTAAGTCATTTCCTAAGAAGGCTCCTATTATTCTTTCTACGATAATCCAAACTGCAAGCTCCACGAGTCTGTCGGAACCAGTCGATTCCTGAGCCATTCGTTCTCCCCTCTCGGTTGGCCTTTTTATAGCCACTAAAGCAAGTAAGATAACCTACAGTGAATGCCGCAAATTTTTACCGGATTGCACACCTTTGTGTCTGGCTATGTATATTGATGTGCATAAAGAAGGGACAGGGAATCTCTATCCTTTTTTGGGGGAAGAGAGAGGGAAGAAGCTGCAGCGACACCTCACGAACTTCTTACTTGAGCAGTACTATAGGCATTTTCGAATGTTTGAATGCACGTCGTTTGTTCACATTCCTGCGCAGTTAAGAGAGAAATTGTCCCCAAGGAAACCACTTGTGTCTTTCTTGGATATGCTCAACCCGGGTATAGACACGATGATGTGAAATCCAAGCGACTCTATGTATCCTTGAATGTTCTCTTTAATGGGGGCGCTTCATATTTTCCTTAACCTAATTAGTAAGCCCTGGGGGAGAATGATGATGGAGATGTATTGTGGCCTTCTCCTGTTCATCAACTCTAACCGCATTCTTCTGCAGTTGATGTTACGGATTAGCCTCACGCTTCAAGCAGCTTTGCTCAGCATCTTCTGCCGATTGTCAGCCTGTTTAGCTGACCTCAGAGGATTCTAGTAACCTGGCACAACATGTTTATTCTCGGCAGCGATGACAGTCTCTTTCCCAGGGTCAGACTACTCCATAAGATCAGTAGTCTAGCCCAGTCGCTCCCTTTTTAGGCGTTTCCTCTAGTTAAAGAGTGAATTCAGTAGTTCCAGGCATGAGATAAGGGCTTCAGGGGGATAACATGAATCTTATAAGCCTGAACCCTATTAGTTATGTGCTTCCCCCTTCAAGAGTTGGGCTACTACCCAAATAAAGTTCTTCCTAGAGTATAGTATTGGGCAGATTGAGTCTTTATCTAATATAGTACCTAATAGTTAGATTAAGCATTAGGTGCAACTTCGACTATAAAGCATCCCGTTAATATCTTCTCTTTCTGTCTTCAAGCTTCAAGCTTTTTCCTAGGAGCTCGGATTCTAGTTCTATCGTTAGAAGGCAACATAGTTGGAATTTCTTCCTGCGGAGAATAAAGGTAGAGCTCTCGTAGTTGCGGTGGAGTAAAAAAATAGATTATTGCTTTCGGAACCGGGAACTATCTGATCCTCTCTTATGATAGCATCGTCATCCGTGCAGCCTTTCTTTATCCCTTGCTTTTTACGCCCCTGCTACTAATAGAATAAAAAGACTAAAGTTCCATTGGGTGCCGCCTTTGTTCGCTAGCTTCTTCTTCTTTTTTTAGAAACGAGAAAAACAGATGAAACTTTTTAGTACTTTTTTCTAAAGTTTCATCCGTTTTTTTAAAAAGTTTCATCCGTTTTTCTCGTTCCATAAAAAAAAACCTTGAGAAATTTCACCCCGTTTTGACCCGTTTCAAACATTTTATTTTTTTAGTTTGACCCATTGTGACCCATTATATACGTTGTGATACAACCCATTCAACCCAATGGATCACATTTGCCACCCCTAGTTGTATGGAATGGCCGAACTGACTTCAGGGAAGTTCTTATGGTAAAAAGAAAAGAGTTGGGTTCTCTACCGAAGCCGTTATTGGGCTTTCCTTTTCTCCAGGGAAACTCCCACGAGCTTTAGGGTAACCTTTGTCTTCATGTTCACATCTTTTTATTACTCTTTCATTGGGCCTTGCGCCTCCCTCGAAGTAAAAACTCTCCATTGAGACTAGATCAGCCAGAAGCCTTGGTGAGCTAACTAAAGAACCCACCCCGGGAGACCCAGTTTCCAAAAGATTGAGTGGTCTGCGCATAACACCTCATGACGGGGCATCTCCTCCATCCTTGTTGGTCCTTCCAAAACCTACTTCTCTTTTATTTCTTTTATTTTCTTCTTTTTCACTCTGGCGCAACATTGTCCACTGGGATTAGTAACAAAATAAAGTAAGTGGTGATGGGAGACCTGTTCCACGTCTTAGCTTCGACCTCCCAGTCACAGTACAGACATGCCTGACTGAGAAACAACCAACAGCCTTGTTTTGAGAGTATAAAGAACCCCCCTCTAACAAAACAAAGTAGCAAGAAGGATGACTCTTGAAGGCTTGGTCCTTATACCGAAACAAGGTCCCAGATCAGTTTGCTGAAGCCGAAGGTCAATGAGGAAAGGTCCTTGACTTTGCTTGAAGTGGGAAATAAAGTATACTTTGTATACTATGAATAATAGCTCTTCCTAACAAATGGAAGTGTGGAAGAATCGAAAGCTAGAGCTATTAGTCTACAATAGGGCTTTCTATCAATCAATCAGTAGTGATATCTCACTTTCAAATGCGATATTAGCTCTGCTAGCTTTCATATCAACTAAACTGAAATGAATTCAATCGCCTTATAGTTCCCTTAACTTATTATATGACTTAGTTTCGCCTTTTCCTTCTCTACTCCCACGCTAAACGGGAAGTCCCGAAGGCGCATCTCTTCCGATACTCTTGTTGAGTAAGATGTTCTTCTTGCCTCTCTAGCCTTTAGCACGGAATTGTCTAATCTACTAATCTAAAGCCACTTTGAATCTCTTGGAGTAATAAGGATAATAGGTCTTTCTTGGAAAAGATCCTTCTCTCCAGAGCGTAAGAAAGGATTTCTGATGGAGGGGCCTTAGGTTTTCGGGGCATCGAATTCTCACCAATGTTTGCGTTACTCAAGCCGACATTCTCGCTTCCGCTTCATCCACAACTGCTCGCGCGGGTGCTTCACTTTAAGGCGGATCGCTCCCCTACCGATGTATTTTTCCTATTTTCAATTAAAGAGACCCATACATACAAAGATCTAGGTACTTTATCTCCTTCAAAGAAGTAAAGTCCCCTTCCCATGCTAAGAGCCTTTCGAAACTCTTGAACTGTAAGAGAGACTTCATTTAGGAGCGATCTTTTCATCCAACTAGAAATATCGAGAAATATCGTAAGAGAAGAAAGCAACTTCTCCAAAAGGTCAGGTCTTTCTTTTTATTACTAATCTTATCATGTAGTGCTTCGATAAGCCACCGCCCAATAGAGCTTAGCCATGCATAGATCGAAATGGTCTCACGAAGCCGGTCACCGGTAGGTCTATTAACGGATTTCTTGATAAGCTGCAAACAATCCATTCCTTCAGTAGGGGGGGTACTTGTTCACATGCTTAACAAATCAAGTAGAATCTTCGAACTTAAAGAAAATTGGGACTCTCATCCATATAAGGAGAAAATGAAGGCGCCTAGATAGTCTATGACCTTTGGTCTTGTCGCGAGCTGGAGTCGAACCAGCACCTCTGGGACAAAAATACAGCCCAGCGAACTACCTTTCATTGAATGAAGAACGAGGAAAGAACTTCAAATTTATTTATCTAATATAAAGAAAGCTTGCTTTTTAGAGTGATCCTTCCTCTAATCATAAGAAAAGAAAGGTTTTGCTTCGTCTTTTCTTGAGTAAAGAAAGCTTTATACGGAGCCGGATAAAACAATCAAATGACAAAGCTTTAGTTCACGTCAGGCAATGGTTTGGTTTTGTTGATCTAATGGATATCGAGAAAGGGTTAGTTTTCCGTGCGTGTACTAGTTGGATCTAGTGAGCGTACTCTCTGACCTTGTCCACTCAAGGCAAGCAAATTTTTTTTTGAAAAGCGCTAGAAATTGGGGTCCAAAATACTACAAATCTGTTCTACACTAGATAGATTGCTCTAATTTTTTTTACAACTCTCTTTTTTAAAGTAGATAGTTCATAGTGTTCATTATATCGATACTGGGAACAACAAACAAACAAAAAGAAAAAATACACATTATGTCATACACTAAATTCACACAAATGATACGAGTTGGATCTTCATTTTTAATTAGTTTCTTTCGTGGTGCGAAACACGCCTTCATTCCATTTCTCTTATTCATCGCTCATCTGATGATTTTCTATCTTCTCTATCTTGTTCGGGGGGAATCTCATTTTTTTATGTTCTCTTGAAGGTAGCGGGGACGAAGGCCCTCTCTTTGCTTTTTAGCAAGATGGGCTGCTCCTCCCCTATGGCCTTCGTGATTGGCTGCGCTTTTCAAACACTCTTCACTACGGAAGCAAGCCCCTCTCCGGCGCATTGGATGCTTCCCGGACCTTCTCACCAGCCTCACGTGGCAGAAGAGGATTACATGCGGGACCATCCTGTAGTGCACTGAAGTGCCCCGCCTGTAGGTCTTTAGCTGATCAATCCGGTTATAGACGACGGGCAAAGGTACGATGAACTTGAGGATCGCCTCAAGCGACACTTCGTTGAGGGGAGTGAAACGAGCAATAGAATTGGCCTTCGATGATATGGTGGAAAAACAACATATCATCGAAAAAAGCGTGGAGGAAGAGCTGCTCATAGGTGATTTTCGTAGAGATCGCATTTTCGAAAAGCGGTATGAGATAAGGGAATGTCTCTTTTATAGAAAGGGAGTTCCACTGAAGAAAAAAACTTTGGATTATTATTTAAAATAAATTCAAAAGAACCCTACTCGCAGCAATCCACATTGCAAAATTCTTAGAAAAGTAAAAGCTTTAAAGATTGATTTATTCTTCTAAATCGCTAAGAATAGACAGAATTTCTCTTATAAGAGAGCCATTTTAAAGAGTATAAAAACAGAATTACTACAATCCCTTTTAGAAAAAAGGTGGCTTAACTAACGAAAGAAAAATGGAACCAGATTTCTTAAAGGAAAGCGCTTTGCCTTACGCAATATAAAATAAAAAGAGAAGAAAAATAGAAAGATGAAGGAACAAAGTTGACACAGTCCCTTTCTTTTCGTTGGTCAACAACCAACCATATACACCGCCAAAGAATTTTGGCGTAAAACAAGACTTCTCAAGTCCCGCTTACTATTACTATAAATAAAGTAGTAAGTATACTACTTTGTAAGGTGCCAGCCAGTTAGTTATACCCTTTCAATAAAAAAGTTCAGTAAGTCAGTTTATCTTTCACTTTCAATAAAGAAGTAAGAAAGTTTGACCTTTGTCGGCTAGCTAGGAAGGATAAAAGCTAAAAGCAAAGTCCCCGTAACCGCCTGCGAATGAATAGCGTTCCGTTTCACTCGGGCAACTCCAAGAGAGGTCGATGAAAAGAGCCCACCTCGGATACTGAAGGAAGGTATGGAGATGGCGCTGCTAGAACCAAGGTTCGTAGCCCCAAACCAAAAGCCTTATTCTTCAACAGGAGATGGTCTAGTACTTTGGGGCAGTAACTCAAAGTGGTACCGGGTAAATCCCTAACTATATGCTTCCACTAAATACGCGGTAACACTCACTCATGTGCTGAACACAGAGCCAATCACGGACCTCTTAAGTTTGTTTTTTCAGAAAAACCACAAAAAGGAGAAAGAACATTCTTTCACAGATTCTTGCCATTACTGTTGGAAAACAAATTTTTCTGTAGGCATCCATCAGGTTCGAGATTATATACTGCTGCAGAAATTGAATCGAAGGGGTTGGTTGAAAGGTAAGGATAGCGTCATTTTCCGATTGGTTAGATGGTAAGGATAACATGATTAACTAGTTTCGGGTCTCTTGGATCATGGGCCAGAGCTACTTGGGTTTAGCCCGCTGAACATGGATGGGCTTGGATCCTTTGCATGATTTCATATGCCTTTGACGGGCTTTTTATTTGGACAGATCTGGAGGGCCTTCTTGCATGGACTTGGGCATCGTTCTCGTAAAGCAGTACTGATTCAAGGGCTTGGTAGCGAGGGTGTCACTTGTATATTCTCTCAGCAAGAGGAATGAAAGTGTGCCGCCATGTCTTGCTCTGGCTTGCCAAAAGCATTTAACATAGAATTCATTAGCAGAAATGGTAGACTATCGATCGAAGCCCTATATCTCTACCACTACCTTGATCAATTAGTGGGGCATTCTAAACCTTCGTCTTAAATCAATGGGGAACCTCTCTATCTTATGAATCTACTGGTACTGCACCTGAGCTAGCGTGACTGGATCCCTCAATCCGGTTTTCTGGATGTAACGATGGTATTTCTCATTAATTTTGTAGAATAACCAATTACATAATATATACACCCAAGTCTCCTAACAAAGTGGAGAAGTCAAAAGACTAAAATAAGTTTGTTACAACAATACAATCTAATCCATAATTGAAATCTTATCCTTTATACCCCCCTTCAAGCGGAAAGGTGGCGGTCCGACACGAAGCTTTGCGCGAAAGTGTTCAAACAGTGGTTGTGGAAGACTTTTGGTGAAGATGTCCGCCACTTGTTGCTTGGTAGGAACAAACTGCGTTTGCAATTTACCAGATGAGACCAATTCCAGAATAAAATGATAATCTATATCAGTGTACTTGGCCCGTTTATGAGCAATAGGATTCTGGCTAAGAAATAAAGCACTTCGATTATCACAAAGTAACGTTGGTCGATCAGGTGGTAGCACATGAAGCTCCCGAAGAAGATGCGTAACCCATATAATTTCGGCTGCTGTGTTTGCCATAGCCCGATACTCAGACTCACAACTAGACCGGGAGACTGTGGGCTGCTTCTTTGCACTCCATGAAACGAGATTTCCACCTAGATAGATTGAGTACCCGTATGTAGATCGACGAGTCTTAATGCAACGTGCCCAATCGGCATCCGAATAACCAACGAGTGAAGTAGTGGCCGGTTTGTCAAAGGTTAGACCATAAGAGATGGTGCCTTTAACATAACGAAGAATACGCTTGACTGATTGAAAGTGGGCCGTTGTGGGAGAATGAAGGAATTGACTTGCTTGGTTGACGGAATAAGAAAGATCCGGTCGAGTGATAGTGAGGTATTGTAATGCACCAACAAGAGAACGGTAAAGTGTTGGATCCGAAAATGGAGACCCGTGAGAGGAAAATGTTTCGGTAGTAGCCAAAGGGGTAGCAACAGGTTTGACATCAAGAAGCCCTGTGCGTGCTAAGATGTCATATGCATATTTAAATTGACTGAGAAACAAACCTGTTTTGGTGTAGTTAACCTCAAGGCCTAGAAAGTAGAAAGTAACCAAGTTTACCCAAGTCTTTAATTGCAAAGGTGCTGTGAAGTTGAGATATAAAACGTTGAACCAAAACCTCATCGTTTCCCGTCAAAATAATGTCGTCCACATAGACGAGAAGATACATGATGCAAGTGTTTCGTTTAAAAACGAATAAAGAAGTATCGATCTACAACACGTGAACCCATTTTCAAGAAGAAAGGTACTAAGACATTCGAACCATGCACGCGGAGCTTGTTTTAAACCATATAGCGCCTTTTTGAGACGACACACATGAGTCGGGTATTGGGAATCAACAAAACTTGGTGGTTGTTCCATGAACACGGTTTCGGTTAGGTTGCCATTCAAGAAAGCATTTTTCACATCTAGTTGGTGAAGATTCTAGTTGTGAATTGTAGCTAGAGTTAGGACGATATAGACCGTTGATGCTTTGACAACAGGGTTGAATGTGTGAGAGTAATCCAAACCCCAAACTTGGGTAAAACCTTGGGCCACTAGACGAGCTTTAAACCGATAAATAGAACCATCTGAGTGGTATTTGGTACGATAAACCCATTTTGACCCAACTACATTGGAATGAGCACGACGAGGAACAAGATCCCAAGTATGATTTCTAGTTAGAGCATCCATTTCTTCACGCATAGCAATAACCCACTTAGGGTGTTTGGCAGCGGATTTGTAACCCTTCGGGTCTTTAGCAGCAAAGAGGGCATAATGAATCGGGGCTGTTTGGACAAAAGTCAGATTAGCATAATGCTTGGGTTTGAAAATACCATCTTTGGATCGAGTGGTCATGGGATTTAAGGAAGAGGTGGTGGATGTGGTGTTAGGATTGTGTGTAGATGTGGTAGGCTGAGTAGGTGATGTAGGTTCGGGTGTGGATGTGGTGGATGTATCTTGTGTGGGAGATGTGTTAGATATAATGCTAGGATAATTAGGTGGGGTGATGTTGACTGTAGGTGAGGGTGGGGTACTGGGTAAATTTGTTTTGGGTTGGAAATTAGGTAAAGGACAAATATTGCATGGATTATGTGCATGGGTTTTGCATGGGGTATTTGTGTGAGTGTTAGATATGAATGGAGATGACAAAGGTGTAGAAATTGGTGCTATTGGTTGCACAGTTTCATCAAAATTTGAGAAGACAAGAGTAGCCTCATTTACTGGTGAAATAACGCCACTAAATGGGAAGTTCGTTTCATAAAATTGAGCATGTCGTGTTATATAAACACGAGAGGTGGAAGGATTTAAGCACCGATATCCTTTGTGTTGAGGACTGTAACCGATAAAAATGCACGGTGCGCTTCGGGGAGCAAGTTTATGTTTTGCATAGTCCCTTAAATATGGAAATACACGACAACCAAAGGTTCGAAAGTTTAAATAAGTTGGCGGTGTATGGAATACAAGTTCAAAAGAAGACTTGTTTTCAATAATTGGTGACGGCAACCTATTAATAATATATGTTGCAGAGACAAACGCATCTACCCACAATGAAGCAGGTGCATGTGAGTTGAATAACATTGAAAGACCCATTTCTGTAATATGTCGGTGCTTACGTTCGGCTCGCCCATTTTGTTGAGGAGTGTGTGGACAAGATATTCGATGGTGAATACCATTGTCCACCAATAATTTCCGAACTCGGTGATTGGTGAATTCTGTGCCCCCATCGCTTTGAAAGGTTTTAACCTTGCGAGAGAATTGAGTGTGAACAAATTGCAAGAAAGCCACAAACACATTATAGAAATTAGATTTAGCTTTTATCGGGTAAAACCAAGTGAATCTCGAGTAGTCATCAATAAATGTTGCATAATAATGAAAACCATCGGTAGACACAACCGGAGACGGTCCCCACAAATCACAAAGAACTAAATCCAACATATTTGAAGCACGTTTAGGATTAACAATAAAAGGTAAATTTTTAGCCTTGGACAATTCACAAGGAGAACAAACATCTGGTTTTGGTAATAAAGAAGAAACAGAAAGATGCCCATTATTATTTAAAAAAGAAACAATTTTGAAAGATGCGTGTCCTAAATGTTGATGCCAAATTTCATAGGAGGCACGAAGCTGATGCGACCCGAACAGTAGCAATAAAGGCCTTGTGTTGCTGTTCGAGAATGTATAGTCCATCCTCACACCTGCCCCTTGCTAGAACCGCTTGCGTGGTTCGGTCCTGAATATCAAAAAACCATCAGAAAATTTAATGTCAACAGGAGAGTCCTTAGTTAATTTACTGATAGAGAGAAGGTTTTTTATAAGATGAGGAACCACAAGTACATCAAGTAGGGGCAAGTTGTTAATAGAGGAAGTACCAATACCGGAAACAGTTAAAGATTTACCGTTACCAAAAGTTACAAAAGTTTTGCCCGAATAAGAAGTAGTCGAATCAAGATGAGCAGAAGATGGAGTCATATGGGCAGTCACCCCGGTATCGACGCACCAATCCGGCGAGTCACGAGTGACATGGCACTGGGCTTGAAAAGCTTGTGCCAGATTTGCATCTAGGGGTGGTGCGTGTTGGGCAAACTTGGCAAGCTCGGGACAAGATGAGGCGTAATGGCAGTCTTTGCGACATAGTTGGCAATGAGGCTGCCGATGACCACGAGCATGCCCACCGGTGTTGTTGCCGCCACGAGAGTGACCGCGCGAGTAGTGAAAGAAGATCGCTGGGCAAAAAGGCTGCCAGCGGAGCGGAGACAGTTGAGCCATGGATAGATTGCATGAAAAGTTCAAGACTTTCGGCTTGAGATAATAGGGCACGAAAAGCAAGACGTGGTGTGACCGTCCTCTTTGCAGTGGCAAAGGTTTCGAATGATGAACTGAGCCCACGCAAAAACCAGTGACACTTATCCGTGTCATCAACCGGGTGACCGATAGCCGAGAGTTGGTCACACAATGATTTAAACTTGCGACCGTAATCAGAGATCGAAGAGGAACCCTTTTGAAGTTGGTGAAGTGAATCACGAAGGGTATGCATGCGTTCCATAGAATTGTTTTGATAAGCGGCTTCAAGAGCGCACCAAACTTGGCGTGCGGTAGAGAGGCCTAGAACTTTGGCCATAGCCTCTTCCGTAAGAGATGATTGAATAAGAAGAAA
This sequence comes from Bidens hawaiensis, assembly GCF_021521415.1. Classification (NCBI taxonomy): domain Eukaryota; kingdom Viridiplantae; phylum Streptophyta; class Magnoliopsida; order Asterales; family Asteraceae; genus Bidens; species Bidens hawaiensis. The sequence goes on from NW_027491017.1 coordinate 7,683,063, forward strand.
TACTCTTTGATCGACTTCTTTCCAAGAAGTGTAGGCGGGATTCTTTGTCTTGAACAATGAGTGTTTCAGGTGGTGCAGATAAGGAACCATCCACATGCGAGAGAAGATGTTGATAGGAGAGGAGAGGGGTGATTTGATTCTTCCACAAAAGATAATTTGTGGATGAAAGCTTGATGGGTAACATATGAAGAAGAGTGTTAAGAGGAAGTGAGGAAACATCATCGGCGGTAGCCATGAGCAGAAGAAGAAGAGGCAAGATTAAGGTTTGAAAAGGAGAATTAGTATACTGGCTGATACCATGTAACGATGGTATTTCTCATTAATTTTGTAGAATAACCAATTACATAATATATACACCCAAGTCTCCTAACAAAGTGGAGAAGTCAAAAGACTAAAATAAGTTTCTTACAACAATAAAATCTAATCCATAATTGAAATCTTATCCTTTATACTGGATATGATCCCAAAGAAATGGAATTTCCCTAGCAATCTCTTAAACTCCTTATTTGTTGTTTATTGTTGGGGCTCGAGCTTCCTGTGTAGCTTTAACTCGATTTTGACGGATTTCAATACCCTTCCGATGAACTAGAAAGCCGAGTCTATTTCCAGGGGTCAGCCTTCAGGCACACTTTCTGAAATCGATGTAGATTCGCTTGCCACAACGACCGGGCAGGATAGAAGATCGCCCAACCTTCCAATTTCTCTTTCTGCTCTTAGTCGTACAGCCCAGAAAAAGTTGACACATTTTAATGATGTTAGCCACGGGTCATAACGCACTCTTCGCACAACAAAGCCACTTTGAAGTTGACTTATTCGCTCAGCCAATCGTCGGAATGTGTACGAGATACCATATGGGCCCAATATCTCAATAGCACCTTTGTCTAAAGCTTCAAATGAAACTTCATATCTAAAACGCGACAACGATCTAACTAGAAAGTCATTAATAACTTGATCGAAGAACCAGCGTTTATTGAAGAAGCTATAGAGTCGATTACAAAATGTACTAGTTTGAAAGGCTCGTTGGAATTGATCCACTACTGGATTTACATTATACGCAACGAGAACCTGGAGTACAAAACATAATAGGTATTAGTTTGGTAATGGTTGGAGCAGCAAACTCGGATTCGGCAAGAATCTCATATTTTGGTAGTACGAAGGGGGAATTGGCCCAAAAATTGGTTAAGACGCTGACGAGCGCTGGCGGCTGACTTAAGCACCCCCCACCCCCCCCCCCCCCCGTAACGCGCGAAATGGTCGCCTATTACACGGCTCCTAAGGTAAGGAGTCTTCTATCTTTACGGGAAGGATTAGAAATGCTTGAGAATTCCTTGATAACGATAATGACTTTGCCAGGTTCTAGGGGCTTTCTTTTTTGTCGATCGAGCCGCTCTCCCTCATTCCACTCGTCCAGCCCTCTTCATGAACTTGTACAATCAATGCCACAGAGATAGCCAACTCTATTATTTAAAAAATCAGGAAAGGGGCAACGATTTGGCACCAGATATCCGAAGGTGTGGAAAGAGCAGCTGTGTGAAGCGGAAAAGCCATCAAAAAAGGACGATTGTTAATGGAGGTTTCCACAGAAAGACCCCTTGGTTCTGGCAAACGGATCACAATTACAAGTACTTGGGAGCATACCGATGGAATGATCGAAATATGAACAGTTAAAATAATATGGTCATAGATCTTAGGTTGTAACTTGATCATGAGCGAATTTGTTGATGTTGCACCCATCAAGTATGGAAAGTGCCAAACATTGGGAACTACCTTGGGAGGAGTTAGGAACAGGAATAAGGAGAAGCAAGAACCACTTAAATGGAGGATTCGATTGTATTGCGTCCTTTGTTCCCCATAGCAACTAGGGATCAAAAAGCACCAAATTTGATGACTTATTAAGGGAAAGACGAAGTAAGAGCATGCTATTGAATACGTTGAAAGATATGTCGGGGAGGCCTTCGTTGATTGTGTACGAACAAAATATGAGTCCAAAGGCAAGGTAAGAATAAGAAAGGGTTTAGCTACTGGAGATTTTTACTCTTCCGGGAACCAGTAACGCGTAAACCATGTCAAACCAAGACCGATCAATATTCGAACGGAACGGATTCTAACTTCTCGTAGAATAGTTTCTGGTGCGAAATGAAATTCATAGGATATATCTATGAGTAATTCAAAGGATAACATAAAGATTTTCTAGGATTATAATCCTAACCCCCGCTCCTTCGACTGATTGCTTTTACTTATTTCGTCGGGGGAAATATGGTCAAAATGGGACTTAAAAAGTGGTTCGTGTTTGTTTTTATTGATTAGGAGTTTTGCAAGATCCAAGATCTCGATATCGGTTTTTGAACCGATATCGAGATTCTCTAAAAAAAAATTGCGAACCAGGGTGTCATGGTTCTTGTTAATTAACCATGAAAAAATTTTGATTACTTTAGGATTTTTGCGGTATTCCAGCAAAAGCTGGCTTACCACGGACACTATGTAAATCTCCATCGGCCGTTGCCCATCCTGTTGTTGGGTAATGGTAACGACATACCCCCCCCCCCCCCCCGGGAATTGCTAGGTGGGGGAGTAGGCTTTGAGAAATCTTCGAGTCTCCCCGAACCCGGGTAAAACTGTTGTACGGGTCGGGACAAAGCGTCCATAAAGACGTAATTTCCCGTTCCTGTATGTCCGGCGGAGGACAGAACAAGACTTCCTAAAAGGAAGAAAGAAACAAAAAAGTTGATCAAAAAATGAGACATTCCATAACCTCGGAGAGTGCTTTACCGTGTTGGGTCATTGATATATCCTTTTTTTTTCTTTATTTGACTTCAACTGAGCGGCAGACCCAACACGACTGACAGATAAGCCGACGTTAATAGCAGGTCTAATTCCGCGATAAAATAGCTCTTTTTCCGAATAGATTTGTCCATCAGTTTTGGAGATCACATTAGTAGGAATATAGGCTGATACGTCTCTAGCTTGTGTTTCAATGACGGGTAAGGCGGTCAAGCTACTTGCGCCTGTTTGCTCCGATCGTTTAGCAGCTCTTTCTAAGAGACGAGAATGCAAATAAAAAACATCCCCTGTGAAAGCCTCACGACCTGGTGGTTGGCGTAACAATAATGACATTTGTCGATATGCTACCGCCTGCTTACTCAGATCATCATAGATTATTAATGCATGCATTCCATTATCGCGGAAATATTCTCCCATGGCACAGCCAGTATATGGAGCCAGAAATTGCATAGGAGCAGGATCTGAAGCGGTGGCTGCTACAGAATGGAATATTCCATAGCATTTTCTTCTGAAAGAATTTAAACTAATTGCGCCACTGTTAAGCGTTTCTGTCCAATCGCTAAATAGACACAATACAATGTCTCACTCTCAAAGGTGCTCCTTGAGTTCATTTGTTTTTAGTTTAATATGTTATCGATAGCAATAACTGTTTTTCCAGTTTGTCGGTCCCCGATTATAGTTCTCGTTGACCACGGCCTATAAGAACCAGGCTATCTACCGCTTTTAACCCAGTTTGCATAGGCTCGTGCACAGATTTACGTTCAATAATCCCATGGGCTTTCACTTCGACACGTCTTTGCTCATGATCTCTTAGAGCGCTTCTTCCATAAATAGGTACTCCCAAAGTGTCGACCACACGCCCTAGCATAGCCTTTACCGCAAGGACATCCACAATAGAGCCACTGCACTTGACAAGATCTCCTTTTTTAATAGCAGTATCACTACCAAAGACAACAATCCCTACATTCTCATTATCAAGATTAAAGGCTATTCCTTTCACACCGCTGGAAAATTCAACCATTTCCCCGGCTTGAATCTCGTTCAACCCATAAACACGTGTAATCCAATCTCCAACTGAGACCACTCGACCAATCTCATCCACTTGAAAATTCGTGTAAACGTTGCTAATTCTACTTTCTAATAGAGTCGTTAGTTCAGAAGCTCTCGGAGAGAATTCCATGATTCTATTTATTTTGGATATAAGGGGGGAATACCGCTTTCTATTTCAAAGAGCTCTATTTTCGCTATTCTTATATATCAGATTCGAGCTTGTACTACTAGAACTAGGAGTTGAGATATCGCGCAGAACAACAACACAATCCTTTGTTAAATGTCTGCGAGCTCCTTCTTCTTTCGTGAAAGCATACCGGTCGTTATGTTAAGCATCTAATCCTAGTATTTATGTTCTCTGTGTTAGAGGAGTTAGATGTCCCTCATGTTGAACAGTCTGACATCAAGTTGTTAGGACCTGAGTCACTACGCGAACACTTAACACAAGACTGAAACCAAGCTAGAGTGGTTTATGAATCAGTCATCAATGATCTTAGCCAAACGGTGACCGACTACGTAAGCACTTTGGGCGCAGGTTTCTTGATCGGACTTGAAGAATTGTCATAAAGACATCACTCTGCTTTATATATATATATATATATATATATATATATATATATATATATATATATATAATTGGATTCTAAAATAAGATTCAATGAATTAGAAGCATTCACAGTTTTAAGTTCGTTTGTCATCATCTTTTCTCCTCATCATTAGCCTGTTTCCAAGAGGGAGAAGAGAATGTCTTTCAAGTTGGAGAGCATATGATATTTCTCCATCGCAGCATAGCATCTATCGACTGAACAAAGTAACTTTCGAAATGGTCTGGGAAGGAATGCAATAGGTATTTCAATTGTTGGACTAAATGAATACCAAGGAAGGCAAGGTCACAACCTGCCGTCATAGCTTGCCCCTTGCTTCGTACGAGACAGAAAATAAAAATCAAAATGGAAATAGTGAATCAAGATCTAGACTATCCTCTATTCCGATATATATGCCCCTATGAGCGACTATGCCGATCTTTTTATTTTTTAGCCACGCGCGTTTCCGCTAAGAAGAAGAAGGTTTGGATATTTAAACCTTAAGAGGATGCTATGGAATGTGCTCTTGGCGCACGTGAGGGATGTGACCTATGTTAGGTCCATAAGATAGCACAGCTTTTGGTGTTCAATGATTCACCTCCGAATAATGAGTAGATAGGGAAGAGCTTTTTATGTTTCTCTTCATAGAAGACTGATGGGTGGAGCAAGAGGTCAAATTACTATAGAAAGAAGAGTTGTAAACTATAGAACTTCTTTTTTTAGTAGTAAGATTTAGGGTTTTTTCGTTCCTTCTCTTCGATAATAATATCGATTTGAAATGATAGAAATTCCTCTTGATTCTCTTGTGTTCACGAAAGAACTGCCTAAGCATACTTTTTCGGATCCAAACTTCTTTGGTCTTTCTAAGTCTTCGTCTTGCATATAAGAACACAACTGTTGCAAAAACGGGTATTTCAGTAGTAGGCGGAATCCCCTCTTAGTTTTAAGTAAGCGGAACCATTCCGTTTTGGTTCTTCTCCACATTCTTACCAGGCTATCCAGGGATTTTCCTATGATTTTAGAAACTGAAATTTCGATATATAAGAATCTCCTTATTTCTGAATAGATTATAGCATCATTTTCTTTCAAAGATATGAAATCACCTTGGGAAAATTGAAAATAAGTAATGCTAACTATTACATTATTCACACAAAGCCTCCGATGACTATTGGCTGTTCTTTTTAAGCCTTCGATGTTTTTTAGTCTAATAAGAGCTTGGGGGTACCGATGACCTGCAAATTTGGCTAGCTTGTAATTTAAATAAGTACAAAAAAGAAAGTATGAAATAACAGAATCTATGTTAGGTCTTTGGTTTGATGGTTGTACGTGCTAAAAATACGGTACATTCCATTTTTTTTCCCATCCTAGTCTTTCGCAACACTTCAGGTTTACTTATTTTGTTAAGTCTCGACTTTTTTGCTTTGATCTTCAAAGTCAAAAAAGTATTTATTAGTGATGTTTAGAGGGAAGTCTTCCTGTTTCTTGTTTCGTTTACAGGTAGCCTATCTTTACTTCACTCGACCCAAGCAATGCCCAAAGAGTCCCCTGTCTTTCTTGGTTGGACCAAGCCAACTATTTCCGACAAGTCTTTCCTAATTTTTAGAGACAGAAGCAGAACTACAGGGATGAAATGAAAAGTGTTTCTTAAGATAGGAAACTTGTATTTCTCATTCACAAATTCATCTTTGTTTATGCTGCTAACTCTCAGTTTGGTCCTAGTTATGATTCATTTTGTTACTAAAAAAGGAGGAGGAAACTTAGTACCAAATGCTTGACAATCCTTGGTAGAGCTAATTTATGATTTCTTGCTGAACCTTGTAAACGAACAAATAGGGGGTCTTTCCGGAAATGTTAAACAAAAGTTTTTCCCTTGCATCTTGGTCACTTTTACTTTTTTGTTATTTTGTAATCTTCAGGGTATGATACCTTATAGCTTCACAGTTACAAGTCATTTTCTCATTACTTTAGGTCTCTCATTTTCTAATTTTGTTAGCATTACTATAGTGCGATTTCAAAGAAATGGGCTTCATTTTTTAAGCTTCTTATTACCCGCAGGAGTCACACTGCCATTAGCACCTTTTTTAGTACTCATTGAGCTAATTTCTTATTGTTTCCGCGCATTAAGCTTAGAAATACGTTTATTTGCTAATATGATGGTCGGTTATAGTTTAGTAAAGACAAGGTCGTAAATATGGTCATAGTTGCTTCAGTACAACCAACTTTGTCATATTTCAAGTTGGTTGCTCTAACAGAAGTCCAGGAACGGATCCTTTTTCCTGGAATGACTGAGGTCAAATGACCCATTAGGTGGTAGCCATTCAAAAGCCCAAGAGACGATGCACTAGTTCGATACCTAATGACTTGCCCTACTTTTTGTCTAAACCGGTTGATTGAATGTCTGAGGTAGGGCCTTCTTTGCCAAAGTAACGGGGCCCTTCCAATAGGGGACTTTGACTTCTATATCCCATTATCCAAAGATCTCCTTCCTTATCGTTGCCGGTCTAAGCAGAAGGTTGCTAAGTCAGATGTCTGGTGAACACATTCGTAATGAGTATGGATCCATTAGGTGTACTAGGAAGGAAGCGAGGTACTGAGTTTAGCATCGACAAGTGGATCTTTATTCTAAATGATATGGGAGACAGTCAAATCATCAGTCTCAGCATCAACAGAAGAAAAGGACTGACCGTCCGCCGGCGTTCAAGAGAGATCCCAAAGGCTCGAACTTTTTGCTAGCTTTGAAACATGGGCCGAAGGAAAGAGGCAGACTAAAAAAAGTCGTGGTCAAAGCAAAGAAAAAGATGCCAAAAAAGATTCACTTTAGCTTCTAGCTCGCTTAGTGTAGTATTCTTGCGAAGGTAGCATTAGCTAGGCAATCAAGGCAGGTCGAACAGAGTCAGTCCTAGGGTGAAGATCCTCGTATGGAAAAATGGATTGAGCTGGCTAATCACTTGATGACCTGGTGGAGAATGGGAACAGAGAGTCACTCCCATAAACGAATGAAAGGGAACAGAGAGTCACTCCCATAAACGAATGAAAGGGAATCCTGGTCCTGATCGAACCAGAGATTCCGACAACCGGAGGAATCGGCAGAAAGAGATGGGTCGAATACTGGAATCTGCCCAAAAGTTCTGACTTTTTCGAGGCAGGGCTTTGATCCGTATCTGGAAACTCCTCGAACTGCTGGGTGCGACATATTCATGGACTGGCAAAGCGAACTATCAATTTGATCAGGAGAGCCTAGAGAGCTCTCTATCTTTCCCCAAATTCTGACTAGCGCGGTTCTATTTCTCAACCAACTTTCATTTTTTCTTTCTTTTTCAGCCGACTTGAAAGGTGCTCTCAGTGTACCGCCATACGCACCCAGACATTAGACCAAGCAGGAACCAAGGATCAAAGTTCCATTGATTCATCTATCTCAAATAGGGAAAAAACGGAATCACGAAGGGGTCGGCTGAGCTCTAACTGGTTAAACCCGCTTTGGTGGCCTCTTGCCCATAGCTGACTTCTTTGCTAGATGATATCAAATAGTATGACTAGAGTTCAATCCCCAGAAAGTTATAGTAAGACTACAGGGAAGGATATATGAAAGCAGCCTTTTACCCCATTATTCGATGATGAACGCAGCCTAGCTCTCCTCCTTTAATAGGCTAAGCCTATCCCTTTGCCGTAAAGCTAAGACATAACTCAGCTAGGACCGAAGAGATCATTGCTAGTTTCATTCCAGTTCTCAATTGAGAAGTCAACAAACATGTCAATCCTTCTCGTATATCATATCCCTTTTACACAGTCTTTGTTTAAGTAGTGGGAGACTTTCAACTAATGAAATCTAAACCAGCTAGTTCAGTCAGATACATCTTTCAACTAATGAAATCTAAACCAACTAGTTCAGCCAGATACCAGCTAAGCAACCTCTAAAGCAGCTATTGGAGCAGTAGCAGCTTGAAATTCGCATACCAACGACGAAGGAATTCCCCACTTTCTAATGCAATACGACAAAGCTTAGGGAGTCAGCTAGTCCAACATCAGTCATTCTAATGGAATATCTGGAATATCGAACTGGGAAATGAAAGACTTTCTTTCTTTATATACGAGTCAATTACATACCGGAAATATCGAACAGTAAATGCAATACCGAAAATGTGATATCTAAAGTCAATCTCAGTGAATTCCGTACCAAGCAGTCCAACCAAAACCTAACAGTATATCAAATCTATCCTATAAAGGTAGTCCAACACAAGTAATCGATACCACGCCTTCACCCTTTGAGAAGTTACTTTGTGAAATAGGATTGCTCCCTTGTACAATTTCTTCATTTTAGATAGCTAGAGCTAAGCCTGTCCTAAGTATGAGTCGGGTAGGACCTTTCAGTCAAGTGCCTTGCCTTCCAAACCTATTCATTTAGTCCAACAATTGAAATACATATTCGCATTCCTTCCCAGACCATTTCTAAAGTTACTTTGTTCAGTCGATAGATGCAATGCTGCGATGGAGAAATATCATATGCTCTCCAACTTGAAATACCTTTTGTTCCCCCTCCTGGCAACAGGTTAGCGATGAGGAGAAAAGATGATGAAAAACGAACTAAAAACTGTGAATGCTTCTAATTCATTGAATATTATTTTAGAATCCAATTATATATATATATATAAAGCAGAGTGATGTCTTTATGACAATTCGTTAAGTCCGATCGAGAAACCTGCGCCCAAAGTGCTTACGTAGCCGGTCACCGTTTGGCTAAGATCCTTGATGACTGATACATAAACCACTCTAACTTGATTTCAGTCTTGTGTTAAGTGTTCGCATAGCGACTCAGGTCCTAACAACTTGGTGTCAGACTGTTAAACATGAGGGGAATCTAACTCCTCTAACACAGAGAACATAAAGACTAGGATTAGATGCTTAGCATAACGACTCTTATGCTTTCACGAAAGAAGAAGGAGCTCGCAGACATCTAACAAAGGATTGTGTTGGTGTTCCGCACGCTATCTCAACTCCTAGTTCTAGTAGTACAAGCTCGAATCTGATCTATAAGAATTGCGAAAATAGATCTCTTTGAAATTGAAAACGATATTCCCCCTTATATCCAAAATAAATAGAATCATTGAATTCTCTCCGAGAGCTTCTGAACTAACGACTCTATTAGAAAGTAGAATTAGCAACTTTTACACGAATTTTCAAGTGGATGAGATTGGTCGAGTGGTCTCAGTTGGAGATGGGATTGCACGTGTTTATGGGTTGAACGAGATTCAAGCTGGGGAAATGGTTGAATTTGCCATCGGTGTGAAAGGAATAGCATTGAATCTTGAGAATGAGAATGTAGGGATTGTTGTCTTTGGTAGTGATACTACTATTAAAGAAAGAGATCTTGTCAAGCGCACTGGCTTTATTGTGGATGTCTCGGCGGGAAAGGCTATGCTAGGGCGTGTGGTCGATGCTTTTGGAGTACCTATTGATGGAAGAGGGGCTCTAAGCGATCACGAGCGAAGACGTGTCGAAAAGAAAGCCCTTGGGATTATTGAACGTAAATATGTACATGAGCCTATGCAAACTGGGTTAAAAGCGGTATATAGCCTGGTTCCTATAGGTCGTGGTCAACGAGAACTTATAATCGGGGACCGGCAAACTAGAAAATCAGCTATTGCTATCGATAACATATTAAACCAAAAGAAAATGAACTCAAGGAGCACTTCTGAGAGTGAGACATTGTATTGTGTCTATGGAGATAAGTAAGAGCACAATATAAAATCAAGACTGGCATTCATCTCCATATTTCTGGGTTGCTGGAAGAAAAGAAATCCGGTCTTTCGTTCTCAACAAGGTAGCCATTGGGAGAACCTGTGGCTGGATTGATACCTTGTTTAGTAAACTTTAAAGTGGCTAGCATATTAAAGGAGCTTGTACTACTAGGAATTGTGTCTCCTTGTTGAATAAATTACACTACTATAACAAAAGCCTATAATTTGCTGACTATGCGTCACATAGTACAATATGCCTCATTTTATAGCCTTTCCACTACACATAGCCTAAGGAAATTGCATAATAGGGATAACACATTTGTTGACTTTCTATACCCACATACAACGCACATGTCAATTCTCCAATCATTTTAAAACGTCAATAACTTTTTAAAAAATTAAAATCATCAGAATAACTAGTGTTTTTTTATCCTTTATATAAGTACCATATTGCTATATAAAAATAATAAAAAAATAGTGGGTTTTTTTATAAATTGTATCAAATTGTGTTATACAATTGTGTTTTTCATAGTGTTTTCCATTGTGTGTTTTTCGACGACTTTTCCAACAACTATTTTCCGGCGACTTCGCGAAATTTTCCGGAAAAAGTTTCCGCATGACTTTTCCGGCAAAAAAATTCCGACGACTTTCCAATGAAAAATTCTGACAACTTTTCCGACGAATATTCCCGGTGGCTTTTTTATGGGTAGGTGCTAGCGGTGGGTTACGGTTGTGGTGGCGGTGGAATGGTAGTGGTGCTTGTAGGAGATGAGTGAAAATATAAGTGGATTTTTGAGATTAAATTAAGTTTTTAAGATTAAACTGGTGGACCAAAATGTCTCCATTCCTAGGAAAAACAAATTTCTTATTTGAACATAACCATCGTATTAGGTTTTAGTTTTCTTAATCTCTTTAAATATTTTACTTGTAAGACTGCCCGCGCGTTGCGGCGGGGACACAATTGTCATTTAGTTAGTGGCAACTCGTACTATTACCGACATTAGCGATAGTAAAATTTGGATTTCGTATAGTTTACGATACCAAGAATTGAAATTTTAGAAAACAATATTACCCAAAAAGATAATAATTTAATTCATCTTCTTAACGAATAAACACGAACAAGAAACTCTTGTTCATTTAGTTTTCGTCTTCGATTGTTTGTTTAGAAAACATGATCGTTTGAGTTACATGAGCGAACATGAACATGATCCGTTCGTGTTTGTCTAGTTCTTTTAATAGCCTAATTTTTCATGATGTCGTGCTTGTAAAACCATTAACTTAGATTCGCAACACAAAAATTTGCCTTCTTTTGAGATTATACCAAAAATATCCTTCGATTGCAAATATATAAAAATGTAAATATAAATATATATTAGTAATTTAATAAACTAAAACTTAATAAATAAGTATTCTATTATGTAGATTACAAAACAGGTATATAACATGTAAGGATAATTAACTTTCAATGAAATGTGTTCATTTAATTAAACGAACAAACATGAATACATGTTTATTTTGTTCATTTAAATTCGTTTATGTCCATTCGTTTATATAATTTATTTTTCTACTTTACACTTGTTCAAGTTTGTTCGTTTACGCTCATTAAAGTATTCATAGATATTTTTTTGGCCCATTATAACTTAGTCTAGGTTTTCAAAACTTTTTAGGCCAAACACACTGTTCATCACATGTCTTTTGACTGGATTTATCTTAGTTTTGTTCGTCTGTTTACGTCCGCGAACTGCTCATTTATACTATTAATGAACGAAGATAAACGAACGCAAATATGTTCATTTTCTTAACGCCAAAACTTGAATTGACACGAAACTATAAACACTGGTTAGTTGTGGGACTTCGGGTTAAAGTTGTTCTAAAACTCATATTCGCAGTGACAGATTTTGCCATGTTTTGAGAATATACCAAAAATACCCCTCTTGTACAAAGACAGAATTACAAATTTTGTTCTTTAAACATTTGCAATTTATGGATCCGGTCCTTTAAAATGTTTTTTTGCAGGCGGTGTCCTTTATCAGAGATGTTTGTTTGATTTTCATCCTTTAGACACACACCCATCCATTTCCCCCGTTAAGTGGTTGCACGTGAGAAACACGTGAGGGGTTTTTTTGTCTTTTCACCCTTCTCTGCAACATTACATATCATATCCATTCCTCTCTCTCTCTCTCAAACCCGATAAACCTCTAAATAATCCTAACATTTACTCTCTGTATCTATATATCTGTCTCTCCCTCTCCTGCCACCCACCTTTGCCACAGCCGCCACCAACCATCGCGTCTCCACCATCTACCCAATACCTGCACCTTAACCTACTTGTCATCTCCATCCTGGCGACATCATCATCACCATCTGAATTCCAATCCATTACTTCCACAACCAATTTTTCTAATAGTGGTTAGCGGGTACCATCGAGCCAACAACCACTCACGGCGGCGGCGGTGACTTAGGGTTTTCCCGCCGCAAAGATCCAACTCAGATCTGGTCGAGATGAAGGCCGATCTTTGCACATGGGACTTTCAATTTGAATGAAGTCGAACTCAAATCCTTATATACCTCGAAACCCTAGCCATCGGTGAAGAGGATTGTTAAAATTTGGGTAGAAATAGGGGTTTTGCTCAGATCAGTGGTGGTCGTCATGGCGTTCGGCTTATACGGTGGTCAGCGGCGGAGAGGATTGTCAGAATTTGGGTAGAGAGGTTGTTGTTTTCAAGATCGCTGGTGGTCTTCGTGTCTTAGACCTTAGTGGTGGTGTTCGTCGTTTGTTTGAGACGGTGTTGGGGTCGTTCATCTGAAACGGGGGTGCTGATTGTGTGTTATATTAACTTTGTAGTATAATTATAAGTATAAAATTATTGTATTATATAATATGAGTATTATTATTATGAAAAAGGATATTTACATGTTGCAGAGAAGGGTGAAAAGACAAAAGAACCCCTCACATGTTTCTCACGTGTAACCACTTAATGGGGGAAATAGATGGGTGTTAGTCTAAAGCACGAAAATCAAACAAACATCTCTGGTAAAGGACACCGCCTGCAAAAAAACATTTTAAAAGACTGGATCCATAAATTGCAAATGTTTAAAGGACAAAACTTGTAATTCTGTCCTTGTACAAATTTTAACATATTTGTTTTTCATTCGAATAGTGTCCTAATGGTGTAAAATGACCAATATGTCCATCTAAATGACCTCGGCTCTTTATCGATCCATAACGTTACATGTATGCGCACAACCGCGCTTTACGGCGGGTACACAAGAGGGGTTTAATCGATAAAGGGTTGCTTCCTTCAGTTACCTGTATTTTGCATAGTCAAATTTGTAGTCTGTATAGTTTAGGATAAAAAAAATAAGAAATCCATATAATATATTATCATAAAAACTAAGTTGAACACAATTACGTATTTAAGTTAACGCAGTTTCGGTCTCCTATTAGTTTATTAAACCTCTTGTAATATATGATATCAAACTTGTATTAGTTTTCTTAATCGTATATATTTTAGTAATAGTGAGAACTGGGCTAGCTTAAAATGTTTTTAGTAAACCAAGCCTTGGCTCGGCTTATTTACACCTTTACCAATGAGTTTGACCATAACAAACACAAACAAATTTTTTGTAGGTAAAAGAAGCATGCCCCGCCAAAATTTAATAACAAAAACGAAGTACAAACAAAGGCGAGAAGTGGTCCGAGACATTTCACCAAGACCAACCTCTACCTAACCAAAAATCAAACTAAAAAAACTAACAAGAACCGCCACCACTATTTAATCGGCATGTTCAAACTGGACAAGATCAAACTACATAACAAACATTACAAATTTCAAACAAACCAACTAATACAAAACATAAACAAAGTGTAATAAAGTCTTCACTCTACATTTGTAGAGACCTTTTAGCGCTATAAAGCACATAACTCCCAAATTAACGCAGTAGACCCATTGTTTGACTTTAACCTAGGCAAAACCCAAATCAACTAGTAGACCAAATCAACATGCACCAAAGCAGTGGATACAACGACATGCGTTATATAAAACACCAATCCAACAATCATAAACCCAACGCCCATACACATAACATTCAACAACTGGATATTATACCACGTCCAAGCTCTATAAAACTTGTGAACCCAACCACTTGTCACACCCCAACTTAAGGGAGAAATGTCAGGGCGTGAGCTGATTGCTCATAGCTCTCAAGGTACTATCATGCAATAATTAAAAGTGACAATATCTATTAGATTTAATTAATTTATCAAATAAATCAAATACAAAGTACATAATTCATATAAACAAGATAATTCAAAATCTAAGTTACACTAAGTCTCGATTTAATCTTGAATACGTTTCTTCTAACATAAGCAATCCTAAATTCTTCACCAAATCTTGCAACTAGTTCAAATGATAATTGAGATAGTTAATTGAAATAATTTTGTCAACACAAAGTTGAGTAAGTAACACACGGTTAATTGAGATACAATATAATATTTAAAGTAAAACACAAACTAATCATGTGAGATAACAATTAAGCCATAGCATGTACACAATTCAAACAGATAATAAAGAATGGGCGAAACTGTTGCCATGCGAATCGGGCATTGGTTACCAAAAATGAGTTTTTGGTGAAACCACTGTCATGCAATTGGATGTCAGCCACTACGACGGTCGTACTATCATACTATTATAATGGACCTCTCCAAATGCGGTAAAATAAAGCAAGTAAGCAAATAGCAAGTTAAGCATAAACTACACACAAGGATTAACAGTTGCAATTGAATACTATATAATATGCAAATATTTAAGTTACACATATGTCCCCAAAAGATTTAAAATGAGTAAAATAGGGGAGTGAAATACTCACTTAGCAAATGAACAAGGAGGTAAAATGCTTGTTAAGAAAGATAACGGTAGTTCAAGCTCTGATGAGATAGCCTAATAAAGAATAGCTGCGAAAAATAAATATAAATAGATGATGGTTTGAAATAGAGTTGGGGATATTGATGATAAGTTATATTATTATGACAATTAAATATTACCTAGATTTACTATTTATTATTTTTTATAAATCTTTTAACATGTATTATATATTTTAATTACAATATATTCAAAATTATAAATAAAATTCTTATATAAGATATATTTTCATAATCTATCTATTCTAATAAAAGACTACTATTTTTGCCATTTGTCAATACCATAGTCCTCCTCACCTTTTTTTAACCAATTTTCATATATGGTCCTTATCTTTTAAGTCATTTCAATATATGACATTAAATTTATAGGTATATTCCAACTAAATCCATTACTACATATAATATGTATTCTACATATGGATTGACAATAGACGATTAGTGAATTTTGAAGTGTTAATTAAGTGTTTATTATGGTTTATATTCAAAATAATAAACAATAAACATTCGATTCATAATATGTAGAATGAAAACAATCGACTTGGACAAAATTTTGATAATGTCAGCGGCTAAGGCTTAGCCTTTAGTTCCTAAAAATACATATGATTTTAAAACTAAAAGTTTTCGTGTTGACCCGAAACCTAGAATTCGGACTCAAGAACCAACCCGAATTACTTTGGTTCAGGTTCGGGTTAGTATTTTCTTGTGTTCGAGATTCTCGGGCCAGGTTAGTTTGGGTTTAGGTACGGGTTTTCATGGGTTGGGTTTCATGTTACGCATAAATAAGAATCACTACATTCATTTTATGCAACTCTAAATCTTCTAATATTCTTTTAACTCAGAATAATCATTATTATTTGAACATGGTTTTAATGTTAGTAAGTATTTTTTATTTTCCTGGCAATTACATTTGTATGAATAAACAAATCATTTTGTTATATTTAAATTTTCGGTTTTTATGTTGCTTGATTATACAGTTTTTAATTGTAAAATATAAAGTTAAATAAAAATTTGTCATACACAAAATATTAATGACAACAAATTTATCATGATTAGTCAAATTTAAAATTGTAAAGATTTTAAGGATAATTATATCATCAAAGTTCATGCATATAGTTTTTTGGATAATCATGTTTTTATTGGATAAACATGTGAAGATGTTCTCAAATGACATCATATTAATTGATTAAAAGTTATGATATTTTATGTATATGAATATTTTTTTTATTAATATCATGGATATATATTATCATTTTTCTAGAGTTGGTATGTACTTGGAGAACCTTTTTTTTGTCACACGGACAACTATACATAGCCATATCAAGAGTTATAAGCATGCATATATGTTACTTTTTTAAGAGTTATAAACAGACATGGACTAAAAATTTTGATTTTTGATAAACAACGTATACCTGCTAATACAATCACAAATATAGTTTAAAAGGAAGTTTTGACCTATTTGTAACATATTTGTTTAATCTTAGTTATGTAATTTTCGTAATTTTTAATCTAATTGTAATTGTATTAACAATATATGATCAATTTGTTGACTGTATTCACTTAATGGTTAAAGTTTAAAATTTTCAACAATTACCCGTGTAATACACGGGGCTCAAACTAGTATATATATATATATATATATATATATATATATATATATATATATATATATATATATATATAAAGATTAGTTTAATCATTTAAATACCATTAGTATATTTATAACCATTTTTATTTATATAAAGCTTTTAATATTCAGATTTTAAATCAAGATATATTATTTTTATAAATCTATGTGTGTGTATACACACACACACACACACACATACATACATACATACATACATACATAGGGTTTTTAACAAATATGCAGAAAACAAAATGTTAATCTTGTTGGTGTTTATAAAATAGAGTTTATTTAAATTTTGTGTTGGTGCATTTTGTGACCGTCGCTATGCAATTCTGATCAGCGGAAACGAAGTACGAAGTTGTAACAACTTCTGCCGTAGGCGAAGTTGTAACAACTTCTGCCGTAGGCGAAGTTAGAACAACTTCGCCTACTGGCCCAAGCCCAAGCCCGCGAAGTTGTTTCAATATATATATACGTGTCTTGTTTAGATTTGAGGATCCAGAAAATTAGAGTATTGTGTGTCCAGTTCAAGTAGCTAGAGAGAAACCGAGAGGGAGAGTCGTGTGGGACGGCCCGAGGTAGAGCTCACCTCGGGTCGGCCATCATTTGTTTTCGTGTTTGGTATGTAACGAGTTATGATTATTATATAAAAGATCTGCAGATGTGTTTATCCCATTCGTGTGTTTGTTCGTGTATGTGTTTGTGTGTAATTGTGTTCTTCGTCTTCTACACCATTAAACGAGTCTAGGAGGATTCCGCACTCCTAGACCTCGTGCGGATCTCGTATCGATCGGCGACGCCCCGCGGGGACTTACAAGTGGTATAAGAGCCTTAGGCTCTTATGCTATGGTTCGAGATCTGCGTTTTGGTGTTTCTGGCACGTTTCTGATGCGTTTTTGGCCGAACAGCCGCCGCAGGCGAAGTTATGGGGTTCAGGCGAAGTTGTCGCTTAAATTTTAGGGTTTAGGCGAAGATATAAGGTTAAGCGAAGTTATGTACAAGCGAAGTTATGGACAGGCGAAGTTAAGGAGGGGCGAAGTTGACTTTAGGCGAAGTTAAAAAAAAAAAAAAAAAAAAGAGAGTTTTCGTCTGTATGGCCAGGTGTACGCGATTATTGTGAGACCGAAGACGTTGTTCCGTCAACGAGTGAAACTTGTTATCTCTTGGTCTTACGCGTGAACAAATACGTGTCAACTCTGGATATGGAGTTGAGGTTGTGAATGGGATATTGATTGAAACTGGATATTGACACATATTTGGGTGTTTGTGGGCAATGAAATTGTTGTTGTTCGAGGTTGACCAACTGAAGAAAGTCAAATTGAACTGAAGGTTTTTGTCATTACTGGATTGCGGTCAGAGCATATTATTTATGTTATTTTCAAGGCGTTCGAGAATTGGATCCTGAAACGTGATGCTTATTTATTAAAGTGAAAATTCTGGAACAGGTTGGATTTAATCGGGAATTAAAGTGTTTATGTTCTTGATCGTTATCCCTGGTGATTGAAGATGCTTCGGATTAATTAATGGTCATGTGTGTTAGATTCTGTCAAGGTGGTTTTGTGATGAAATTGATCACTTGATGTTGAGTAGTTGAAGATTAAACCTTATCGTATGCCGACGTGTTGGTGAAGTTGTGGAGGGAGCCCAACTTCACGTGTTGGTGAAGTCAGAAGGACTCACGTGATTGGTTGAGATGATCAATTTGGCACGGGGTTGCATGCATTTCAAAGACCTCAATCTATTTAGTCGGAGAAGCTTACACTGAAGGGGAGATCTGATATGGAAGACGCTGGGTGATTGGTAGATTTGTGAAGCTACACGACAGTTTCAGACACGGCTGGTTAAAGAGCAAACAGAAGATCATCAGTTAAGAGGGAGTCTGTTGGTGCATGTTTTGTAACAGATGATCTTTTGTGTTTGTTAGAATTGAGAGCAACGGTCAAAGGGGAGTCTGTTGGTGCATTTTGTGACCGTCGCTATGCAATTCTGATAAGCGGAAACGAAGTACGAAGTTAGAACAACTTCGCCATAGGCGAAGTTGTAACAACTTCTGCCGTAGGCGAAGTTGTAATAACTTCTGCCATAGGCGAAGTTAGAACAACTTCGCCTACTGGCCCAAGCCCAAGCCCGCGAAGTTATTTCGATATATATATACGTGTCTTGTTTAGGTTTGAGGATCCAGAAAATTAGAGTATTGTGTGTCCAGTTCAAGTAGCTAGAGAGAAACCGAGAGGGAGAGTCGTGTGGGACGGCCCGAGGTAGAGCTCACCTCGGGTCGGCCGTCATTTGTTTTCGTGTTTGGTATGTAACGAGTTATGATTATTATATAAAAGATCTGCAGATGTGTTTATCCCATTCGTGTGTTTGTTCGTGTATGTGTTTGTGTGTAATTGTGTTCTTCGTCTTCTACACCATTAAACGAGTCTAGGAGGATTCCGCACTCCTAGACCTCGTGCGGATCTCGTATCGATCGGCGACGCCCCGCGGGGACTTACAAGTGGTATAAGAGCCTTAGGCTCTTATGCTATGGTTCGAGATCTGCGTTTTGGTGTTTCTGGCACGTTTCTGATGCGTTTTTGGCCGAACAGCCGCCGCAGGCGAAGTTATGGGGTTCAGGCGAAGTTTTCGCTTAAATTTTAGGGTTTAGGCGAAGATATAAGGTTAAGCGAAGTTATGTACAAGCGAAGTTATGGACAGGCGAAGTTAAGGAGGGGCGAAGTTGACTTTAGGCGAAGTTAAAAAAAAAAAAAAAAAAAAGAGAGTTTTCGTCTGTATGGCCAGGTGTACGCGATTATTGTGAGACCGAAGACGTTGTTCCGTCAACGAGTGAAACTTGTTATCTCTTGGTCTTACGCGTGAACAAATACGTGTCAACTCTGGATATGGAGTTGAGGTTGTGAATGGGATATTGATTGAAACTGGATATTGACACATATTTGGGTGTTTGTGGGCAATGAAATTGTTGTTGTTCGAGGTTGACCAACTGAAGAAAGTCAAATTGAACTGAAGGTTTTTGTCATTACTGGATTGCGGTCAGAGCATATTATTTATGTTATTTTCAAGGCGTTCGAGAATTGGATCCTGAAACGTGATGCTTATTTATTAAAGTGAAAATTCTGGAACAGGTTGGATTTAATCGGGAATTAAAGTGTTTATGTTCTTGATCGTTATCCCTGGTGATTGAAGATGCTTCGGATTAATTAATGGTCATGTGTGTTAGATTCTGTCAAGGTGGTTTTGTGATGAAATTGATCACTTGATGTTGAGTAGTTGAAGATTAAACCTTATCGTATGCCGACGTGTTGGTGAAGTTGTGGAGGGAGCCCAACTTCACGTGTTGGTGAAGTCAGAAGGACTCACGTGATTGGTTGAGATGATCAATTTGGCACGGGGATGCATGCATTTCAAAGACCTCAATCTATTTAGTCGGAGAAGCTTACACTGAAGGGGAGATCTGATATGGAAGACGCTGGGTGATTGGTAGATTTGTGAAGCTACACGACAGTTTCAGACACGACTGGTTAAAGAGCAAACAGAAGATCATCAGTTAAGAGGGAGTCTGTTGGTGCATGTTTTGTAACAGATGATCTTTTGTGTTTGTTAGAATTGAGAGCAACGGTCAAAGGGGAGTCTGTTGGTGCATTTTGTGACCGTCGCTATGCAATTCTGATAAGCGGAAACGAAGTACGAAGTTAGAACAACTTCGCCATAGGCGAAGTTGTAACAACTTCTGCCGTAGGCGAAGTTGTAATAACTTCTGCCATAGGCGAAGTTAGAACAACTTCGCCTACTGGCCCAAGCCCAAGCCCGCGAAGTTGTTTCGATATATATATACGTGTCTTGTTTAGGTTTGAGGATCCAGAAAATTAGAGTATTGTGTGTCCAGTTCAAGTAGCTAGAGAGAAACCGAGAGGGAGAGTCGTGTGGGACGGCCCGAGGTAGAGCTCACCTCGAGTCGGCCGTCATTTGTTTTCGTGTTTGGTATGTAACGAGTTATGATTATTATATAAAAGATCTGCAGATGTGTTTATCCCATTCGTGTGTTTGTTCGTGTGTAATTGTGTTCTTCGTCTTCTACACCATTAAACGAGTCTAGGAGGATTCCGCACTCCTAGACCTCGTGCGGATCTCGTATCGATCGGCGACGCCCCGCGGGGACTTACATTTTGTTATTATTATTCACTAATAAATGGTTTAAATACAAAAATAACAAAAATAATAGCTAAAAAGACGGACTGAGGACTCGATCCCGCGCCCCAGCCGTCTCCCAAGCCTTAACCAGGAGTGCACCAACCATCTGGGCTGGTGGCTAACCAGGTTATAAAACAGAAACAGACATTTATATAATAACAGTTTAAAATACCCAATTCACATGAACCCTAAATAAATTAACTGGCTTAATACGTTATTGTTAATCCAAGAATAACAAACACTAATTAATCTACTTGATCTGATGTTATGTGTAACATCCCGAAATTTCCAAGAATAATATTTAATATATTATTTATGTATGATGGAAAAGTTTGCTTGAGTTAGTAGAGAATTAATAAAATAATAAAGATAGAAGGTTAAGTAGGCAAATTAAATGAGAATAAATATGGACCAAAAGAAAAGATAGGCCTTAGGTCTATGGGCTTAAGGGAGTATAAATACCCCTTATACCCTAATTCTTTCCATTTTTTATCCATCTCTACACCATAGCCTACACCTTCAAAAACACACACAACACCCTCTGTTATCCCGAACCAAGATCCGAAGTTGAGAACCCGAGCTTGATAGTGTTAGAGTGTAACATCCCGTTTTTCGGGTTCCGGTTAATAAATGAAATATGAGTTGTTATGAGTCGAGCTAGGGTTGGGTTAAATGGATATGGGTTATGGACTTGGGTATGAAAGAAAGAAGGAAAGACCATAGGTTTAAGCCCATGATCCCTAAATATATAACCCATTAATCACCCATTTAATTTCATTTCACACATATTCCATACATCATCAAAACACACACTTAAGCTCTCTCTCTCCAGCCGAAACATAGAAGAAGAACCGATTCCGACCCAAGGTAATGGTAGTATAATATTGTATGAGCTCAAACCCTTAGATTTAGTCGCGAAACGACGAGCCGACACCTTTAAACCGTTAAAGTCACGAGATTCGGGTGGAATCGGGTATTAACCGAGCAAAGGATGAGCCTAGGGATCACTCTAGCTTAGATCTGGATCAAACGGGATGAAAACGGTGAAAACAGTGCCGAAACATGTTTTTCCGGCCACCTCCCGGTATTCCGGCACAGCGGCGCCAGAAAGACAACGCCGGAAAGGCGGCTGGGTATTTAAGGATGTCAGAGAATGTTTCTGACATTCTCTGACAAACCCTAACCCTAATTCGTTAACGGAGAGTTAACGAACTAGGGGTTATTCGTCAAGTGAATTCGCTAATGAAAGCTTAACGAACTAGCCCTAGTTCGTATCCTGATTCATTATAGAAAAGACAGCAAATTAACCTCATTTCGTTATACTCATTCGTTAAAGGAAGATAACGAACTAGATGGTTCAATTCATGACTAAGGGGTCATTCGTTATAGGGTTCAATTCGTCAAAGAACCAGTTCGCTATGGGGTCCAATTCGCTACATGGACTGGTTTGGTTTGTTATAAAAGTAACGAATGGGTCATTCGTTATGAACCCGATAACGAACTAGAAGTTTGATAAAATGACAGAACAATCCCTGGACTTAGAAAAAGTATGATTTAATGACAAAGAAGCCCTTGGACTTTTAAGTAGCAAATTAATTAATGATTCAAAATGATAATGGAAAATGTGATAAGACAGTTAATAGAAATAAAAATTTTCCAAGCTGACCTGGCAACTCGACCCCATCCAGGGCTCTGCCCCTTGGACCCTGATAGGGGCTGCCGCCCCTAGACCCCACTACTAGGGGCGCTATCCCCGGACCCCCGTTCGTTGAGGGTTATAATTAGACTAGAAACGTGATATGGGTAGTAATAGTTAATTGATACGTGTAATTGTTATACAGTTAGTCGTGCACAGCTAAATAAGGGAATAACTATTAACGGTGAACGTAACAGAGTTCAGGTGAGTTTCTAGCCCCACTTCCTTGTTATGTTTTCGGGGCTGTGTGCATACTCGATGTGATAGTCAATACACTTACCTTAGATGGTAAGTGTATGCCTTGTATGATTTATGTATGACGATTGCTTGACGGTGCGTGAACGATCTTCGGATATTGCATGTGCCGTCAAGTGTTAGTTAAAGGTATGATTGATATGTATGATGTGTGAATGACGTATGTACGAATATGTATGATGTATGAACAACGTATGTATGAAATGCTGATAGTACGTGAACGCTCTTCAGAGATTGCACATATTGTCAAGGAAAGTATGTAAATGATAGGTATGTTATAGTAGCACGAATGAAGGGAACCGACCCTAATAATATCGGCGAATGAAGGGAACCGACCCTAATAGTATCGGCGAATGTAGGGAACCGACCCTAATAATATTGGCGAACTTAGGGAACCGACCCTAATAATATCGGCGAAAGTTATAGGGCGGAATGCTCTTTAAAAACGTATATGTATGAATGAAAGTATGTAAGTACGAAAGAAAGAATGAAAGTACGTATGTAAGTAAGTGTGTAAGAAGATATGAAGGTATGTACCTCCGGGTGCATATGCTAGTATGTGGATGTATTGTATGTCGCCTGATTAACTAGAACTCACTCAGCGTAGCTGACCTTTAGTATGCACGTAGGTGAGTAGAATGAGGCAACTTGCTTAAAGGGAGGCACATGGCATTGATTTGAAGACACTGGCATCTCAACGAAGTGTTATGATATGTTATTTTAAAAGACAACGTTTTAAGTTTAAATGATTTGAATGTTCGTTAAAGACAAGAAATGATGGATATGTAATATATTGGTTTAAAGTTTAATATTCCGCGAATTTTTTAATTAACTCTGATATTTAGAACTGTGTTTATGAGTAAATCAAACGTCCAATGTAGGGCACCGGTAACGGGGCCTTACATAGAGCGTCATAACGAGCCAAACCGACATCAAACTTAGATCGTGTTCACGAAACCGATTCATTAAAGGTACGTTTATAACGGAAACTTGTTCATTTATGTTCGTTCGTTTAGTAATCTTAGATCTGTTTGAATATGGTAAAACGAATCAAATGGATTCTTGTGGAAATTCGTTAACATTTGATAGTTTAATTGATAGCCTAAAGAACCGTAATATATATGCATCAAATACACTATTAAACGCGATATTTGGATGTTTGGGTTGATTGGGGTTTGTTGGCGCTGGGAATTCGAGTTCAATGGTACCAAAATTGTATCGTTTCATCGTGATTTGAAGGATAATTGCAGATCTGGTGTGTTGACTGTTCTTATCGATTTTGACTTTGACACTTGAGTCAAGTTTGGATAAGACTGGTGTTCATTCGTTATGAATATGCGAATGACTATTCATTCGTTAAACAATTGTAGCGAAAGGACACATTCATATGTTCCGGTAACAAATGAGCCCCCATTCGTCCTGCAGAAGTCACGATTGACCTTAGTTAGTTGTTATCTATTCATTCGTCATGTTAATACAACGAATCAAGCCATTTCTTATAAGGCACACTCGCGTGTTCCTATGACGAACGAACCTTCCATTCGTCTCAAAGAAAGCACGAATGGCCTTGGTCATTCGTTATACACTCATTCATCTCAGATCAAGCCATTCGTTATTATAGATAGAACCATTCATCATAGCGAATGGCATAGCGATTGATACTTAACCAGAATGAAGTTTTCTAACGAATCAGACCATTCGTTATAACGAATAGACCCCAGCCAGGGCTCTGCCCCTTGGACCATGCTAGGGGCTGCCGCCCATAGACCCCGCTGCCAGGGGAGCTGCCCGCGGACCCCCGTACATTGAGGGTTATATTAAACTAGAGCTTCGTCATGGGTAGTGATAGTTAATTGATAAGTGTAATTGTTATCCAGTTAGCCGTGCCCAGTTGAAGAGAGGAGTTACCATTAACTCGAAAAGGAACCGAGCTAAGGTGAATTTCTAGCCCCACTTTCTTGTTATGTTTTCGGGGTTGTGTGCATACTCAATGTGAATGTTAATACACTTACCTTAAGCGGTAAGTGTATGCTATGATGATTGATGCGATAGTATGTATGGATGTTATGAATAAATGCTTGTCGGTGCGTGAACGATCTTCGTATATTGAACGTATCGTCAAGGAAAGTAATGTGTAGTATGCCTAGTATGATATACATATATATAAGTATGTATATATATGAAAGTATGTAATGGAATGTATATGTAAAGGAAAGCATGCATGGTTGTATAAAAAGAAGGGACCAGAACAAGTGCATGAATTGTACATAGTAAGTTAGGATGGCAAATCCCTCTAACTTCTATTGGACCTAGACTTGATATGTGATAGCGTAAATAACGACTGTGAACCTTATTAGTGTTCCTTATACGGATATTATATAACTGAGTATGCGTTTCTTCTATGGACAATATATAAGGTTCTTTCCATGGATCAGGTATAGGGCTCCTTCAATGGAAAGTATATAGGGTCCCTTCTATGGGTAATATTTAAGGATCCTTCTATGGATAATATCTAGGGATCCTTCTATGGATAGTTTATATTGATCCTTCTATGGATGACACAAGTTGTTACTTCTGTGGATAATAGTGATTGTTCTTCTAATAGATATTATGCTATGGTCCTCTTACGAATAATTATACAGTGTCAGGAATGAAGTTCAGTTCAAGTATGAATATGTATCTTCAGATACGTATACGTGAATGTATTGTACATTGCCTGATTAACTAGAAATCACTCAGGGTAGCTGACTTTTACTATACACGCAGGTAAATAGGTTTAAGGAGCTAACATGAGTATGACACATGGCATGTATTAAACGGTTGGCATCTAAATATGGAAGAAATGATGTTTTAATATGATGTTTTATGTTATGATTAAAGACAAGTTTTGAATGATTTACAATAAATGATTGATGTTTTATATTCCCCGAAAGTTTTTAATAAACTCTGATTTATAGAACTGTGTTTATGAGTAAATCCGACGTAAAATGTAGGGCACCAGGAGGGCCTTACATTAGATGAGGGTTAATCGTTAAAACAATGCCGACGAAGACAAGCTCAAGAACACCAAATCGGCAACGATGATGTTAATGTGATTAAGTATAGGGGTTAGGACGACGACAGTGTAAGGGTTATAACTGCAGGTTTAATTGAATTATGAAAATAGTTATCTTGTATAATGGTTAACGAGTTTATGTTGGTTGATATAATAAGAAATAAGAATCACTATTTGATCACTTAACATAATTAGAGATGTCGGCAGGCCGATTAAGGAAGGAACAACATATCCAATGATTCAATTTCCATGTTGGTGACGAGAATTGAGGTCCAAGTTAAGAGATTTGGGTGTACGGGTTCGCAAATTGGTCATGGGTTTGGGTTGGATAATGGGTAGACGGGTTAGATGTTATAATATCTAGAAATTGCTAATAGGTCCTTGCATATTAAAGGTGGGATTAATAATAGGTAATAGTTTAGTTTAGGGTGAATTTTATATAGTCTTAAAAGTTATATATATATATATTAAATAATTAAACAATAATATAATAATATTATAATAATTAAATAACTTGACATTTTATTAATATAATTTTCCGAACATAAAAACGGGTCGGGTAAATGATAAGAATATAATTTTGAAATATCCGAGTTGTTACACCACTAAATCTAGACAAAAGATCAATAACTTCAGCAGGTTTCCCTTTAATCTATACTGATATTTACTCCCGTTCCAGTAATCAGATTCTTTATAAGATTTTATATCAACAAGCCACCATATCCTAGTATCTCATGGTGCAAAGTAAGGTTCAACGGTGACCGGAAATTGGATCCTGCAGATACTGCAACTGATCTGAAATCATCTTCAATCCTCAAAAGATGGAACTTTAATAAACAAAGTTAAGATTATTAATTTGGAACATTAAAGATATTGAATGTAACACCCTTGGCAAATCTCATATCAAATCACCTCATTGATTATATTATCTACTTAACAAATTTCCGTATAGATTATCTCATTTAAATTCTGACTTATCCTTGAGTCATGGTTAATGCTAGCACAACTTATGTCGAATTTCACTTTTTCCTTAATAACTAATAAGAAATTTACACAACTTATTATTTATACTCATTTAATCTCAATTTACATAATTATAGAATGATTTCTACCTCAAACAATATAGATCATATATTCTCTACACCCGCTTTATGACCACAAGTACTGTCAAAGAGATAGCTCCTACAATCTCTAGGGTATAAATTCTAACTCAAAACGCTAATGCAATCAATTTAATCTTGTTCACAAATTTCTTTCAGAGAAATTTCTTTTCATTTACCTTTACTCACCCTCATAACAACGCATTGTTCTTTACTAATTCACGCCGAGTTCAAATTATACCGGCACCGTACCGTACTACCCATGCTCATTTAGCTTAAACCTATCAACTCAATGCCATTCAGGCTTTCTTCATGTAACAAGGTCGTTCTCGCTTATTCGATTCTAGATCCGCAAGACTTAATTTCATCAAGCTTACCTTAGTCAAACCTCGTTTTCACAAACCTATTCGAGGTGCCCCAAATCATTCGATCTCAATTATTTAAGTTTTCATAAGCTCAATTAACAAAGGTGTTTTGAATTAAACCACCCGTAGTTATGTTTTCACTAAGAAGATTTTTATCGTCTTCATCATTTTTGTCTAAACGTATTTTGTATTCAATTATACCTTAAACGATTATTTGTCTAAATTAGTTATTTTGGAACAAACCCAACTTGGAAAATCCGTCATTTTAAGTATCTTTTTCGCATACAATAAAATTTTTCTTATCTTTTCAAAGATCAATATCGTTGGTTGCCGTACATTTCTATACGTTTGGTTTTACTTAATCAAAAATTATAGGATTTGGTTCATTAACATTTCATCAACTAATCAAAATATTTAGATCCTCATAAATCGAAACAATTTTTTTATTTTATTTTTCAATTATAAAAGACACAATTTCAACAGGCAGTTATTAGTTGACCATATTATTCAATTTGTCTTTTCTCATTTACCTTGTTTGCTTATTAAATTATTGACAACGTGTCAATTTCTACTCTCAACTTTGACTTTTTAACATTTTTGTACGTCGTGTATTTATTGATCTCATGCATTACAATTTACCTTTCATCTTATAAATTTTTTATCGTTGGAATTGAATCGTTATAGTTCTATTATTAATTAAACTTCTCATTATTTAAACAAAATAATTTCCGTTATGGAATTTTATATTCCATTCTTTAAGTTAATTTCACTATAAAAAATGAATTTCATTGAATTCCCATGGTGATTTAATTGGAATTTTATTATTAATTTTCACTATTATCTAATGACATTTGCGTGATTGTTGTCGAAAACCTGCGGTGGTTCGTGGGTACCTCAACAATCCATTTTCATTCTTGTTAGATATCGTTATTTAGTTGGAATCGCACGTTGGTTCGTAGATATTTCAGCTCCTTACTTCAATTTTTAATACATCTTGGGAATTTAAAATGTTTCGATGATTTCTTCAGTTGTTGTTGGAATAGTCATGGTGGTTCATGCATTTCCAGCTCCGCGTTTTCCTCTATTTAAATATATATTATTTCTCAACTCGTCTCTATTTTTCATTATTACTTTAATATTCATTATTTATTTAATCTTTTATGATAAACTATGAATATTGCAACTTCTTTATTTTAATTTTAACGATGTTATGGAGATAGGAAAATCCCTTGTAATTTGGGGATATTCCAATGACCCACTTTATACTATATTTAATTTTAAAGATTTAATTGAAATAGGACTATCTCGGTGATTCGTGAATATCCGCTTCCCAATTTCATCTATTTACAGTTTGTTTGTATACATAAATATTTGCATTAATATTTTTGCATTCTCAATTACTACTACCAGTACTTTAATATTATAATTTACCTCATCTTAAATACACAATTGCGATATTTCAATGTTGTATAAAGTTCTCTTTAAATTTCATGAGTTTCTCATTTAATTAAACTAAATCCCTCAAAGTCTTCGTTTAATCTTGTTCAAATTTGCACTCACAGTCTTATGAATTCTACCTCGAATGCTGCAATATTTAAAAATTTCACATGTTATTATACGTCTACAATTATCAATTAATTCCTTCATAAACTTTTGTTGATGTTATCTTTGCAATCATAGAATATTTGGTAAGTTCACATAAATTTGTTAGTTGGCTCGTATCCCCAATCTCTTTCTTCACAATCAATCTTGTCGACGCATCATATATCCCAACTTCAATGTTTCCGTTTCTCTTAACTTTTAAGTTACTTTAAAATTTTCACTAATTTCATTAATCAAACTTGAAAGTTCACCTAAATTGCGTTATTAGAAATATTTTACAAAATCTTCTGATTTTACACTTATAATAAATCAACTCCCAATGATCTTATATTATGTTAACACTTCCCTCATATTTATAATAAATAATAACTTTTCTCACAAAATCATGCATTTCTAATATTTTGTAAACCACACGATGGGACGAGTTATGTGGACCATCCGACGATATAGGTAATTATGGAGGCCTAGATAATTATCGAAGTCCTCGTATGGAAAAAACACAATGCGTGCAATTGTGAGTTATAATATAGAATCGAAAGTAGTTGGGATAACAGAGCAAATGTAAAGATGATAAGAACATGGTGGATACGCCGCTGGTACATCCTATATATAAGTATTTTTATCGGATTTTCATTTGGAGCGTTGTTTTGACTATTCAAAGCTCTGTATTACAATTAATTTAAAAAAAACTTATATTTAATATTCTTTTTCTTTCCTTCAAATTTAATGGTGTTGTTATAGTATTATTAAATTTCGGGACGAAATTCTCTAAAGTAGGGGAGACTGTAACAACTCATGTTTTTCAAACCTTATAACCCATATCCTAGTCCCAAACCCGTATTCATATCCATATCGTAACTCGTTTAAATTTCTTGTAGCTTAATTCTCGTTTTAAATTTGGAATTTATCTTATCAGATCTTTATACGCGTTTTTCTAACCAACTGACACAACTAATTAGGAAAACTAGATCAAATTGATGTGAATCAACAATTATATTTAAACCCGTCAACTCGTATTAGTGTTTTTCCGGCAACAATTCGTGTTAATCAATTAAACTCTCATACACCTTCTATGAAACCCAATGAAGCAAACCCCTAAACTCAATTGCGTTATCACTCGTTATAACCTGCTGTTCTTGAGCCAATTAGGGCAGTTGCCGTTCTTGAGCCGTCCACCATCAATCCGTGTTGTAATCTGGTAATTAATGCATTTATATAGTTTGTTTCTGTCCGTATAACAATAACCCTAACATTATACTTTCAAACATTAAGCAAATTAATCGAATTAGGGTTTAGGGTTTATATTGATTTGGGGGTTACGATCGGCTCTTGGTTAAAACATGGTATTTTTGGGTTATAACCATCAGATAACATCATACCAATGGCTGGTGTGTGTGTGTGCTTAAATCATGTGAACCGGCCAGGGGCGCGGGTTCGAGGCCCCCGAGACGCGGTTGTTGTTTTTATTTTTTTAAAGGGTTTTTCAATGTTATTATATTAATTATAATTACTATTAATTGTTAAACAAACATTATTTTTTATAAAAACGACATCTTAGAGTTTATGTATTTTGTCAAGTCTCGTTAAATCTTTCGTTACGTGTATATATATATATATAAATATATATATATATTATAAGTATTTTAGTTATAATAAGTCATCGTTGCTTTATAAAACCCGAACATCATTATTGGAGTTTTCCTCGACTTTGAACGTCTTTATAAAATTGTTCATATACACAAAAATATATATATTCTATATATGTATCATTATTTAAATTGTAACAAACGTATTTTAAACGTGCTAAGTATATCTTTACCATTAAATTTGTGAAAGACTCAAGATAAATAGTCATTAAATATTTTTATATGTATTGTTACATATTATAATTATTTATTTAAATATTTATATATTTGTATAATCATAAGTATATTTTATATCAAATTTAGTTATTTAAAATATTAGTTTATAAATGTGATTTTATATTCTTTTTCATATAAAGTAAGCTAGGGAAATTCTATAAATATTAAAAATAATGGCTTTAATAAAAATATGTGAAACAATAATATTACTCTCTGCAATAATAATTATTATAGGAATCTATCCATCGATCAATAAATATCTCATTCCCAAACCTAACTCAACTCCATCGAAAACTTAATTTATTAAATTATTTATATCTTCATAATTAATCTTATTATCATTAATGACTAGGAACACTTGTCATCGCATCCCGAGAAGCTCGGACTCATTTAACCTAGTTTCTATCATCGTTTCATTACCGTTTGTTCTACTTTATCAGGTGAGTAATCACTCCCCTATTTTACTTGTTTTCAAATGTTTTGGGGACACTTGCGTACCATTTATCGAATTATTTATCTTATTATTTCTCAAACGTAAATTGTGATCTTTGTGTTGTGTATCAATTGAATGACTACATGTTACTTGTTATTTGCTTACTTGTTTACTTGAATCGCATTCGGAGAGGTCCAACATAATCTCATTATAGTATGATCATACGACCGTCGTAGTGGCCGGAGCCCGATCGCATTGGCAATGGTTTCACCGACACTCATTACTTGCTTAACGATTTCATTGTTTATACTCACAGATAACAGTTTTGCTTTTGTTTATTCTATTATTTATATCATTATATATATTACCATTTTTGTTTGTGTCAAAACTGGTGATCTACTCACTCAACATGTGTTGTTGACAAATATATATTTTGTACGCATTTGTAGGTTATAGAATTGGACTGCTTATCGAACTGAAGCTCACGTAGAGATACCTTTATGATAATTAACATATAAAAGCATAGTTGTCTTTTTTGTATTTGTATTTTTCTTTATTTTTTGTATTTAAATGTTGTTTGATAATAAATAAATTAATTAGATATTGTCGCATTATAATTTCATGATAGTACCTTGAGAGCTGTGACAATCAGCTCACGCCCCGACATTTCCGCCTTAAGTTGGGGTGTGACATTGAAATCAAGACGATAACAATATTAATGAAAGATAATTAATTACCTTGTATTTCAGATTGGATACATAGGATACCAAACCGATCATAACAGAATTATCGATTTCGGTTTGGGTTACAACTTTCACATAACTGGGCATTTACGTTTCGCTGAAAGTGTGCGTACATTTGGACATTAAAAAATTAGCAACACATTAAATATATATATATATATATATATATATATATATATATATATATATATATATATATGCTGAGTTTAAAATAAGAAGTGTAAGAAGTAATCTGGTGTGTTTGATATGTTGATCTGACGGTGGATATGGAAAGTGTGTTTATTGTGCGGTATGTTTTATTAGATTTAATGGTGAAAACACACTTCCTACACTTCTTAGGAAAAATCTACTTTTTATTATAACCTTACTATATACATATATATATGTTGGTATCAACCAAAGAGTAAAAACCTTGTTAGCTAAGGACTTCCGAGTATCATAAACTTAAAGACAAGTGTGCCTTGCGAACCACAAGCTTCGTTTTTACCGTCCTTCAACAAGACCCACTCGTTTCATCTTTTTTTGGTTCAAGCTCACGCATCAAACAAAATAGAGCTAGTCGCATGATCTTACCGTTGACAGAAATACTAAATACGTTCACATTATAACACATTCTACACCATATCCTCCAATATAATTACCTAACTGCTACTATAACTGAAGAAAACTCATTGAGATTGAATAAGTGGAGTATAGGATATATGTGGCTCCATTATTTGACCAATGACCAAAATACCCCCATCATTATCTTTATGGTTTACAACTTGTACCAAAATAACCATTATTTGCACTGCCACCAGTGCAAGTGTCATATGCACCAAATTTCCTGATGTCTTCAAAGAATATAGCACCTGAGAGCAAAAATGCACACCCAAACAACCAATAGTTGCAATATGGGCAAGTCTTGTGTTGTATCAAAACGACTTTTGATTAAACAAATCACTTTAGTATGGGTCAAAATAAACAACATTGGGTTGGCTGGATCAAGAAACACTTTGACACGATTTTTAAAACAAGGAAAAAAAAATCATAAATTACTAATTATAGTTTGGATCACAAAAATTTTGGTTTGGGCGCTGAAAAACACTTTTGACCCAAAATAATGAAAACCTAAACCTTGTTAATTATTAGTAGTTAACTGATTATTATACATATAGACTAAATTATTTGGGTTACACTATTAATTAGCTTTATTATATATGACATCAAATTCGTAGTACAAAAGGAAACTAAAAGCACAAAATAACAAACTCAAATGTGGAAAACCTTGGGGAGATTCTATTTCATTCGCGATTGAACCTCGAAAACCTCCAATTCCACCAGCAATTTTCTTTAGAATTGTAACATTCGTCTTTTTCAGTTTGATTCGTATTCGTATTTGTATTGTAAACCCGACCCGTTTTGTTTTCCGGATCCTTTGATGTTAATAAAATAGTGTATTTTAAGTTATAATCATGTTTCATACTTGTCTTTTTCTTTTAAGTCCCTTAACGGTATTTAAAACGCTTATTCTATGCTCAAAACGACATAAAACGAACTACAAGGACCAAAGTTGCCAAAACCAACCAAGATAAATTCTATAGATATTTTACCAACTATGAAACATACCTTTTGTCAAGACTTCTTTTAATTATTTTACTTAATTAAAGGTTTTACTTTAATTCAAAAGCAATGAATTGTCATTTTTTCATGAGATTCTATTGGTGGAGCCTTCTCACACTCTCAAGCCTTTCTCTACACGCCTGGCCTATAAATACAAGTGTATTTCACTCATTTTCAGCTGCTCACACTTCATACCCTCTCTAATTTTTGGATTGAAAGGTTTCTTTCCCTTTTGTTCTTGACGGTTTGGCTTTTAAAGACAAACATAAGCTATTTCTTGCATTTTAATCCGATTTGGGCAATTAAAACTTATTATTTCAGTTTGTTTATGTTATAATACTTTACTTCTTTGTTTTCCATTCTTCAACAATGGTTAAATTAGGTGTTTATGCCATCCTAAGGCCAGTTTCTAAGTTTTTATATTAGTTCTATAGTTTTGGGTATGTGGTAACCAACCTCGGTCTCATACCGAGTCACGTACCGAACAGAAACCAAACTCCCATTTAAACTCTTGAGGTAAATGATTTAATATAAGTTGCATGTCAGATTTAAGTGTTTAAGTTATTTTATTTACTATTTGTATTTGTTGTTATATATGTATTTGTTGAAACCAATCTTGGTCAAATTTCAATTCTTGAACCAACCATCCCAAACAAACCGAACTAAACTAAGTTCACTCGCTTAAAACACACTAGTTGTGTTTCGGGCCACCGAATCTCATATTTTCTTTTAAGATCTTATTATAAACTGATTTATAAATGTTTTCTCAAAATACTTGGTATGTCGAATCCAACTTGATCTTATAACAAGCTTGGGCCGATAAAACCAAACACCCGCTTAACATGACGTTTGGAGTTTCTTCCTAATAGAACTTATTACTTACTTAAGTTCCTGTTTTTAATAAGTTATCTCATAATATTTATTACTTTGGAATGTCGGGTTCGGACTTGACAACTTATCAAGACTCGAACTGACTAAGCCAAACACTCATGCACGTAAACATTTATGAGGCACATAACACACAATCGGGCAAATATTAGTTCTAAGTATCATACACCCTAGAGTTTGTGGTTAGAGGATCTAATATCTTAAATCGTTTTTGTTTTGATATGTATGCGTGTTACCCACAAAGTATAAAAGTGAAAACGGGGGATTAAATATACTCATATGGAATAAGTGACTTTGATGAAGACCTTGTTCAAAAGAAAGCCTGGGAAAACGAGCTCAACAAGTTAACAAACGAATCCTAGATTGAAAGATCCTTAAGTTAGTAGGATGTCTTGGGAAAATTCAAAGTAAAATAAAAATGACAAATAAAATAAGTAAACAAAGTTTTGGGGTTTAAAGTGTAAAAAAACTTAAGTAATTAAAGTGACGGTTTAAAAAGTAAGTTATCCCGAAATCGAGTCTTGGTGCTTTATCCTAAATCGTGTCTTGGTGCATGAGAAGGCAATGGGAGTTCGGTTTCGGTTCGGTCTGTGACTCGGTATGAGACCAAGGTTGGTTACCACATACCCAAAACTATAGAACTAATATAAAAACTTAGAAAATCATATCTTAAACGACATAGTAAGCTTAAACGAATTAAAATGCTAAAATGGACTAAAATAGCCAAATCATGTAAACTTGTCTTAGGATGGCATAAACACCTAATTCAACCATTGTTGAAGAAAGGAAAACAAAGAAGTAAAATATTATAACATTAACAAACTTAAATCATAAGTTTTAATTACCCAAATCGGATTAAAAAGCAAGAAATAACTTATGTATGACTTTAAAAGCCAAACCGTCACAAACAAAAGGGAAAGAAACCTTGCAATCCAAAAATTAGAGAGAGTATGAAGTGTGAGCAGGTGAAAATGAGTGAAATACACTTGTATTTATAGGCCAATGGTGTAGAAAAAGACTTGAGAGTGTGACAAAGCTCCACCAATAGAATCTTATGCAAAAATGTCCACTGATTGCTTTTGAATTAAAGTAAAACCTTTAATTTAAATAAAATATTTAAAATAATTAATAGAAATCTGTACAAATTGTATATTTTATAGTTGGTAAAATATTTATTGAATTTATCTTGGTTGGTTTTTGGAAACGTTAGTCCTTGTAGTTCGTTTTATGTAGTTTTGAGCATATAATAAGCGTTTTAAACACCATTAAGGGTCTTAAAAGAAAAAAGACAAGTATGATATATGATTATAACTTAAAATACACTGTTTTATTAATATTAAAGGATCTGAAAAACAAAATGGGTCGCGTTTACAATAAAAATACGAATACGAATCAAAACGAAAATGACGAATGTCACAGTATCTCATACTTTAGGAAATTTCGTCCCAAAATTAGAAAGAAATTGTAACAAACAGGTGCGGGAAATTTTCCTTCATAACCCCTTCTCGTTCCTAGTTAAATTCTACGGCACGTCGTAATTCCCATCCGAGTTTAACTAAACAGGAGCGACTTTGTTTGGTTCGTTTCTCATTGCGGTCCAGGATTTCAACGGGTCTTTCAATCTGTAAGGCCCCAATCCTGGTTCCCTACATTGGACATTGGATTTAATCATAAACACAGTTCTACAATCAGAGTTAATTAAAACTTTCGCGGAAACGTTAACTTAAATCATTCGTAACAAAACATTTAATCTTTTCTTTGAAACCATAACATAAAAACATTATATTTAGAACATCACTTCTTCCATCTTCAGATGCCATCTGTTCAATCCATGCCATGTGCCCTCCTCATGCTAGCTCATTAAACATATTCACCTGCGTACATACTAAAAGTTAGCTACGCTGAGTGAGTTCTAGTTAATCTGGCGACATACAATACATACACATATCGTACATACATACATATCTTAAACTTGTATAAATATCCATAAGAGGGACGTCACGTAATATCTACTAAAAGAACTATTACTATTGTCCATGCTATAAATTCTCCATAGAAGGAGCACTATATATATATTATCCATAGAAGGAGCACTCTATATACTTTCCATAGAAGGAACACCCTATAGACTTTCCATAGAAGGAACAATACACTATCCATAGAAGGAAACACTATACTATCCATAGAAGGAACATTATGCATTATCCATAGAAGGAACTCTATATATTATCCATAGGAGGAACACTGTATATAAGTTATTATCTTATGTCCATGTAAGGAGCTAATCACTTCCCTCGGCAATACTGTAAGGCCTCGTTCCCGGTAGCCCTACTTTAGCGTCGGATTTACTCATAAACACAGTTCTACAAATCAGAGTCCATTAAAACTTTCGCGGAAACGTTAACTAAAATCATTTGTTACAAAACAAAAAATCTTTTCTTTAAACCAACTTAAAACATCACATTTTAAACACCATTTCTTCCATCTTCAGATGCCAGCCGTTCAACCCATGCCATGTGTCATCCTCACGCCATCTCGATAAACATGTATACCTGCGTGCATACTAAAAGTCAGCTACGCTGAGTGAGTTATAGTTAATCAAGCGACATACAATACATACACATATCATACATATATACAAACATACATACATACATATCCGAAGATACATATCCATACTTAACCAATTACCCTACTACCATACATACATACATATCTACAATCACTAACCCTGGTCTACCGAGAGTACGATTATAGTCCGCTATCTATACCTATACTAAAGGTTGTGAACATGTAAAAGGTCCGCAGTCCTTACCTATGTTCACCAGTTATGGTATGTGCAGGTCCGCAGTCCTTCCCTATACCATCCTATATTGACAACATGTACAAGATCATCAGTCCTTCCCTATGTTGCAACCTAAACCATAGCACATACGAAGTCCGCAGTCCTCCCCTATGCTACCACAACACAAATATAGCACGTATAAGGTCCGCAGTCCTTTCTTGTGCTGACGCCTATCTACATTACGTATAAGATCCGCAGTCCTTATCTACGTTGGCGTCTATATCCTATAACACGTATAAGGCCCACCGTCCCTATCTACGTTTACATCTATCGTCTACATCACGTATAAGGCCCGCAGTCCTTAACTACGCCATCACCTGCCAAGTCTACGTCCAACAGAAGTTAGAGGGATTCACCATCCTAACTTACTATGTCAAACGTAGGACTCACATACCATTAGTGTACCTATATGCACATACTTCACATATACAATAATTACATTATAGCATAAGAACACTCTAGGCGTTCTTTACATCATTCATTTAACAACCATACCCCTTGTCGATACGTGCAATATCCGAAGATCGTTCACGCCCCGACAAGTGTTCATTTGTAATGTTCATACATCTTCAATATATAATATTCGTACCTTTATTTATAACCTGACAGTACGCGCAATATCCGAAGATCGTTCGTGTACCGACAAGCAATCATTCATATCTATCACATATATCACATATGGCATACACTTATCACTTAGGATAAATGTATTAACAACACATCGAGTATGCACACAGCCCCGAAAACATCACAAGGAATGGGGCTAGAAACTCACCTGAACTCGGTTACTTCTTCTGCTAACGGTTACTCCTTCTTGAGCTGTGCGCGTCTAACTGTTTAATAATTACAGTATTAAGTACCGCTATAGTAATCTCATTGCTACTTAATTAGTCTTACACGTCTAAGCTGTTTTACTTCAGTAAATCATTACCTGGTTAGTTAATCGTTACTCATTAACCTTTAAAGGTATCTTTCATAAATTGTCAAACTCCAAGGGCTGTTATGTAATTATATAATTCTTTTCTAAGTCCAGGGACCATTCTGTCTTTATATTAAACTCCTAGTTCGTTACTTTGCCCTTAACGAATTGGGTAAAGAATCACCCTCTGATTCGCTAAGCTCCCAAAACGAACTAGCTAACGAATCACCCTCTGATTCGCTAAGATCCCATAACGAACTAGCTAAAGAATCACCTTCTAGTTCTCTAAGTTTTCTTAGCGAACTAGCTAACGAATTACCCTCTAGTTCTCTAAGTTTCCTTAGCGAACTAGTTAAAGAATCACCCTCTAGTTCTCTAAGTTTTCTTAGCGAACTAGCTAACGAATCACCCTCTAGTTCTCTAAGTTTCCTTAGCGAACTAGCTAAAGAATCACCCTCTAGTTCTCTAAGTTTCCTTAGCGAACTAGGGTTAGGTCAGGGAACCTTCCCTGACACCTTTATCTTTTCCGGCGCCGTCATCGCCGGAAAACCGCGTTTTCGCCGGAAAAACGAGATCTCACTCGTTCTTCCACCGTTTTCATCGTTTTTCGTCCCGTTTGATCCAGATTTGAGCTAGGGTGATCCCTAAACTCATCTTAGGTCCGGTTTATACCCGATTCCACCCAGATCTTGTGATTTAAATGGTTTAACGGTGTAGGCTCGTCGTTACGCGACTATAACTAACGTTTTAGGCTCGTACAATATTAAACTATCATTACCTCGGGTCGGAAATCGATTATCCTTCTTTTCCTCTTGATTTCGGCTAGAGAGAGAGAGTAGGATGAGAGAGAGCTAA
This sequence comes from Bidens hawaiensis, assembly GCF_021521415.1. NCBI lineage: Eukaryota > Viridiplantae > Streptophyta > Magnoliopsida > Asterales > Asteraceae > Bidens > Bidens hawaiensis. Next base: position 7,722,172 of record NW_027491017.1, read on the forward strand.
GTGTGTGTTTTGGTGGTGTATGGAATATGTGTGAAATGAATGGAAAATGGGGATTAAGGTTTATATAATTATGGATCATGGGCTTAAGCCCATGGTCTCTTCCTTCCTTCCCAAGTCCATAACCCATATCCATTACCCAACACTAGCCCGACCCATACCAACTCCTACTCTATTTATTTATTTCCCGATAACCCGAGTAAACTTTCCCTCTATTATTAAGTAATATAATTAATATTATTTTGGAAATTTCGGGATGTTACAAATACGTGCAATATCCGAAGATCGTTCACGTACCGACAAGAAATCATTCTTATCCACCACATGTATCATCCATGGCAAACTCTTATCATTCATACATTATATATATCATGCGTATATGTGATCATAACCCAACAGTACATCCAATATCCGAAGATCGTTCAGGTACACATCATACATATATCGTTCATACATTACATACAGAAATCATATCTTTAAACTACCACCTGGCGGTACATGCAATATCCGAAGATCGTTCACGCACCGTCAAGCATTCATCATACATGAATCACACAAGGTATACACTTACCACATAGGGTAAGTGTATTAGCTATCACATCGAGTATGCACACAGCCCCGAAAACATAACAAGGAAGTGGGGCTAGAAAGTCACCTGAACTCGGTTACGTTCACCGTTGATGGTTACTCCTTTCCGTGAGATGTGTGTGGCTAATTGTATAACAATTACACGTAACGATTAACTATCACCACCCATATCACGTTTCTAGTCAAATTATAACCCACAACGAACGGGGGTCCGGGGGCAGCACCCCTGGCAGCGGGGTTCTAGGGGCGGCAGCCCCTAGCAGGGTTCAAGGGGCAGAGCCCCTGGCTGGGGTCGAGCTGCCAGGTCAGCTTGGAAAAATTTTATTTATATTAACTGTCTTAACACATTTTCCATTAAAATTTTAAATCCTTATTTAATTCGCCATCTCCCTCGCTATAACGAATTAGGCCTAATTCGTTATTCAAACATGATCTGATTCGTTATCCTTCTTTAGCTGATTCGTTATTCTAGTTCGTCATCTTTTATGATCTAATTCGTCATCTCGTTCGTTATCTCGTCATAACGAATTGGCAAGTAACGAATCACATGATTCGTTATCTGGTTCGCTAGCTGATTCGTTCTGGTTCGTTGCCTAGTTTGTTATCTTAGTATAACGAATGGATGGATTCGTTATTCATTTACACGAGTGAGTCCCATTCGTCATGTACGGGTAACGAATTGATCATCCATAACAAACTGCCAACGTTTTTTATCTAGATCTTTGACTATAGGGTCAAAGTCAAAATCATCAAGAACATACGCAGTCAACCTTCATCAAATATGCAATTAAACCCTCATTTCGCGATGAAATAACACGATTTAGGTATCAATGGATTCATCTACCCAGCGCCTACAAACCCTAACCATTAAATCGTTCAAACAGTCGTGTTTATAGGGTGCGATTTAAACATATATATATGGGTTCTTTAGGTTAGCTATTAACCTATCAGTCGTTAATGGTTTTCAGCAAGAATCATCATGTTTGGTTCGTTTTTATCACAAGTATACGCATCTTAAACGAGTCGAAATACGAACACGGTTAAGCCTTGATGTTGTTTTGGTTCTTCACGACGATCTAGCACCAACGGGTTCGGGTTTCCACCTTCGAATCTTGGCTCGGGTTATAGGATGGTGTTTGTGTGTTTTTCAAGGTGTAGGCTATGGTGTAGAGATAAAAATGGAAATGATTAGGGTTTAAGGGGCATTTATACTCTCTTAAGCCTATGGACTTAAGGCTCATATTTCCTTTTTGATCCATAATTAATTCCATCTAAAGCCTGCTTATTCTTTCATTTCTATTATCTTATTAAGTCTCTACTAAATTAAGTAACTTTTCCATCATAGATAAATAATATATAAAATATTATTCTTGGAAATTTCGGGATGTTACACAATCATTTGCATTGTCTCGTCGATACGTACTTCGTTAGGAGGTATTTGGAGGTTACCTTCGGCTAAGCACTTTTTGAGCTTCGAGACATGAAAGGTTGGATGAACATCGGTATGTTCTTACGGTAACTCGAGTCTATAAGCCACTTTTCCAATCATTTCAATGATCTTAAATGGGCCTACGAAACGGGGTGCTACTTTTCCTTTCTTTCCAAACGGACTCCCCGTCCAAGGGGATACTTTGAGAAGGACAAGGTCTTCAACATTGAACTTGAGAGGTTTTCGCCGTTTATCTGCATAACTCTTTTGACAACTTCTAGCCGTGAGAAAATTCTTGTGGATTTGATCGATATAATCAGTAGTGTCTTGAACCATCTCAGGACCAGTGATTTGGGCTTCACCAATTTAGTTCCAACAAATCGGGGAACGAAACTTGCGACCATAAAGAGCTTCGAATGGAGCCATACCAATACTAATGGCAACCATTGTTGTATAAGAATTCGATAAGCGGAATATGGGAATCCCAATTTCCCCCAAAATCAAGGACACAAGATCGAAACACATCTTCAAGAGTTTGGATTGTATGCTCGGATTGGCCATCGGTTTGAGGGTGACAAGCGATACTAAGATCAAGGCGAGTACCCAAAGCTTCTTGAAGCGATTTCCAAAAACAATAGGTGACACGAGCATCATGTTTGGAGATAATGTTCAATGGTATACCATGACGGCATACAATTTCACGAACATAGATTTGAGCGAGTTGTTCGATAGAGTACTTCTCTCGGGAGCCTATTTGGTTAATCGATCGATGATAACCCAATTACTATCATTTTGCTTTTGAGTGGTGGGTAACTTGGTGATTGTCACACCCCGACCAAAGGCGGTGGAACATGCCGGGGTGCAACGGATTACCCAAGAACACAAGACACTATTAAAGTGACAATATTTAATCAACTCGTTAATTTCATTCAACCACCAAAGTAACACATATTGTTCATACAAATAAACATCAAAAGATAAGAGATAAATATTGTTCATTCTTCTAATAACCTAGCGGTATCAAATAAGAATGACGTCTTCAAACTCCAACTCAAGTAATAGTCAAACTTGTAACAATGCGTAAAATAATATTTGTTAACACATATGTTGGTGAGCAATTTCATAGTTTTGAGTATATATAATATGAGCGAAATCCACAAACGTATATGAGGCCATAAATAAAAGCATCAATCGTGGCATATAAAACATATGTAAATGAGGATTATTTCTAATCGGTAACAAACGACATACTTGGATAATGAGGCCCTATTCTACTAGCACAAGGCTAAGTAGTTAGGGGAGCGTATGATCATACTTAATGAGGCTCAACAACAACATAAAAATAAACACTCGTGCACGTAAAGCATATGAGACATATAACACACAATAGAGCAAGTATTCTAGTATCATACACCCTAAAGTTTGTGGTTTGAGAAATGAGTATAATAAATCATTTTTGTTTTGAATAAGTATGCATGTTACCCCCAAAATATAAAAGTGAAAACGGGGGATGAAATGTACTCACGTTAACTAAGTAACTTGAAAGATTGATTCGTGAATAATCGGAGATCGGGTGTAATGAGCAAAACCTAGATTAAAAAGGATTTAAGTTAGTAGGTAGTCTTGGAAGGGTTTAAAGTAAAATATGACAAGCAGAGTAAATAAAGGAAGCTTATGGTTTAAACTGTAAATATTTGGGAAATTAAAGACATGTTCTAAAAAGTAAGTTTACTCGAAACCGGGTCTTGGTATTTCATTCATAAATATTACTCAACCTATGTTAAGTAACTTTTGTGGGTTATAATGCACTAATGCAAGACCCTTGGTTATATAAATACCAAAACAAGGTTTTAATCGAGTGTTCGGATTTGTTAATTTGGGTCTAGATAATTAACTAAACTCAAAGTTAACTTTCCAAATGTTTTGAGATAACTCAATAAAATCAAAAGACTTAACCAAGTATATAGTTCTATTGTGAAGAACCTTAATGTCCGTTAAGTGAGTATTTGGTTTCACCGGTCCAAACTTGTTATAAGATCAATTTAGATTCCGACACACCAAGTAAGTTGGTAAAATACTTAAAATTAGTTTAAAATACATTCTTGAAGAAAAGATGAGTTTCGGTGGCCAAAAACACACTTGTGTGTCTTAAGCAAGTGAACTCGGTTTAGTTCGGTTTTGGTTCGGTCCTTGACTCGGAATGATACCGAGGATGGTTGCCACATACCCAAATACCATAGAACTATAAAAATTATTTCTAGAAGTTATAATATTCAAATCTTACATAAACATGTTTGTTTAACTACTTCAAACAAAACTGTTTAAAACAAAAACTAGTAAACAAGAGTTCGGTCTTGGTTCGGTCTTGATTCGGATCTAATCTCGGGATGAAACCGAGACTAGTGACTTCATACCCAATACCATGAACTCTTTAAACATGAATTATAAACTAAACTACTTACAATATAAACAAGACTAGTAAAGCATTAAAGGAAAATAGTATAATCAAGAACTACAAAGAGTTCTCCATGAAGCCTTGCCTTGTAGCATATCACCTCCCGAAGAAGATGAAAGCCGAAGGAAACAAGGGATGCATATTATATATATGTTGTACCACAAGACATGAATTAGTAAGTAACAAAACAAGAATTAAAGAATGTTGTTGCTTGTTTATTAAGAACCTTGAAGGTTAGAGATATGAACTTTGTTTGGGAGAGAAAGAAGGTGAATGAGCAAAGAAAAATGAAGAGGATGGGTTTGTTTATACAGGGAAGTAGTCAAAGTTGTTTTCCTTGGTTTATATCAAGAGTTTCATGTGTTTAAAAGGTGTAAACAAGTCAAACAATACAAACAAAATAGCCAAAAAATTCGAAATGTGTGCAAAAAGTCCTTGGCGCCGCACGACCGGCCTGCCTCCCTTGGCCGCGCGGTGCGGCGCCTCTAGGGTGGCTGGTCTAGCTTGGTTCGCGGGTTGTTTCGAGTCGTTTCGGGTCGTTTTCGAGGCTTTTTTAGCGTTTTAAAGGCTGTTAAAAAGTGTTTTCAAAAAACAAGTGTGAGATGATTATGAAACATAAAAGTCCAATGTTTTATATTTTCGAATGATTCGGTTTACAATCGGGTCGGGTTTTAATACATATACAAATACAAAAATAACCGAAAAAAACGAATGTTACAGTGATAATATATGATTCTCTCATAATTAATTTTCTTTTGTTAATTATATATGATTGTCACACATTTACTTTTTTCACACTTAAAAAAATTTATCTATATGTTGTTGTACTAATATGTATGTTAACAAGGTTAAAATAAGAAGTAAAACTATCCTAAGAAGTGTAAGAAGTGGTTTTTATCCTTATATCCTATGGCTTTGGAAATGATATTCTATATTGGATTTTTATTGCTTTTGCTGTCAAATTGCCGATTCTGCCCCTACATACATGGTTACCAGATACCCACGGAGAGGCACATTACAGTACTTGTATGCTTCTAGCCGGAATTTTATTAAAAATGGGAGCGTATGGATTGATTCGGATTAATATGGAATTATTACCACACGCTGATTGATTCTTTTAGAATCAGTTATACAATGCGAATTGGACATTTAACCGTATACATTCTCATTGTATGCAACTTTTACAAAATCAAACTTCAAGTAGTTTATAGGAATCACTCCTAAAATGTAATCAGTCAAAACTTGACTCAGATCCTTTGGTTATAGGCCATAAAGGCCTATATGAGATCCTAACAACGTCATGGCATGCTCATTTTGGGGTTTGTTGATTTACTACGTGATGATTTTATTGAAAAAGATAGAAGTCACGGTATTTGTTTCACCCAAGATTGGGTCTCCTGGCAAAATAAAACACACCGAATAAAAAACACACCGAACTAACAAAATAAAACACACCGAACGAAAAACACACTAACAATATCCACAATCAGATGATCACATCTAACGCCCGATATTACTTCTCACACTTCTTACAAATAACTCACTTCTTATTCTAACCCCACTAGTGAGTTATATATTTAACTATGAGGTTCATTTTAGAATCATAGTTAAATATATAACAACATAACATTTTTCTTGAAGCGTACTTAAATGCGTCAATAAATAAGCATTGTTAGGTAAGTTTGCATATTATTCATGTATTCACGCCCAGAAAGATTGAGACTTTCAATTTCAAATTGTTTTTTATGTACACATGATCTCGTTAAATTGACTTAACTTGTACCAAATCATAAACTCGGTGGCAAGTCATTGAATAACGAGTGTAAAGTTATGTGCGATTACGACCTCTGTCTTATTGGTTACTGCTTCAAACATTAAGTGCACACGTTTTTAAAAATATTCAAAGAACTCGCCTTTGGGTTAGTGTTCATTTATTTTCTTGAAGAGTCATCTAGTTAATGGTTTTATATCTGTTCATTTATTTTCATATATGTGGTTTGTGCTCATTTACATTTGTTTATATATGTTCAGTTATGTTTGTGAACTGCTCATTTAAAAGTTAAAGAAACGAACATAAACAAACACAAACAAGTTTATATTTCAAATAAATGAACACGAACAGGAACACGAAAATATGTGTTCGTGTTTGTGTTGGGTTTGTTTAAAGGCGTACGCCTAATTATGAAATAAGAAGATGAGTCCAACATTATCATCGAGTAGTTCAGTTTTGGGCTGAAAGCAGGGTTGGGCCAGTAGTTAAGTTTGGCCCATGAACAAGAGACACGGTACAGTAGTATTAAACCCTAACCATTTTTACTCTCTTATTATCTCTACACCGCCGTCTGAACATCATCATCTCATCTCTCTTTGTGGGGTACGGTTTCCATTTCCTTTCCCTGGTGAATTGAATGTGATCGATCTGTTTCTGTCTATTATCTTTATGCTATAACAATATTAATAACTGTTTGATTAAACTCAAGATACATATAAATTGATTTTCTATATTTCATTCATCAGATAATAATAATAATATGTGATTCATATGGACTCTGTCTAGGGGTGCAAACGACCTGTGCCTATTTATTAAAGCTCCACTTCGGCTCGTTTCGATCTTTGTTACTAAAGCTCCAGCTCCGCTAGTTTTACTAATTAATATTTATATATTTTTTTCTGTTAAAATTTAATATATAACTAATATATATTGTTTAGTTATTTTGTTAATTTATTAATTATTATATATACATGTAAATCTTATAAAAATTATACAAATGAAAGGCTCGTGAGCCGGCTCGAGCTTGATAAGGGAAGCTTAGCTTGTTTAAGATCGGCTCGATCGAGCTTTTTAACGAGTCGATCATCTCATTTGCACCCCTAATATGGAGGCTTGCTTATAATATTTTTTACTCAAATTTTAGGATCTGTGATCTTCATATATTAAACTCATCTGACGAAAATGGCAACTCAATTGAGCAAGAAGCGAAAGGTTAGCCCTGTCATTTACTATTAATAGTTCATAAAATTATATTATGTTTAAGTTTACATATATATTTTACTATTTGAATTTGTTTGTATGAATCAGTTTGTAGCTGATGGTGTGTTCTTTGCTGAGTTGAATGAGGTTCTCACTAGGGAACTTGCTGAGGACGGTTACTCGGGTGTTGAAGTTAGGGTTACGCCTATGCGTACCGAGATCATCATCCGAGCCACCCGTACACAAAATGTTCTTGGTAATATTTTAAAAACATATCTGGCTTGTCGTTTAGTAACAAAAAATAATCTTTGATGTGTTATTAAACTTGTAGGTGAGAAGGGAAGGAGAATAAGGGAGTTGACTTCGCTCGTTCAGAAGCGTTTCAAGTTCCCTGAAAACAGTGTGGAACTTTATGCTGAGCGTGTCAACAACCGAGGTCTCTGTGCTATTGCACAAGCCGAGTCTCTGCGTTACAAGCTTCTTGGAGGCCTTGCTGTTCGCAGGTTTTATAATCTTTCTTATCGTTATAATCAACTATGCAGTTGATATTAGATATATTGATTATCGGTTATTGGTCCCTTGGTAAAATATCGGTCAAAGTATCAGTCTTAAAATTTTTGGTATTCAATGTGATGTTTTGAGTCTTAATCAGTTCCTACTTGCTACGCTAGTTAGTGTTTTACTAGTTGCAGTCCTTGACCAGTTGACCGAGATCTGATAATTTTCCGCATTGACTGCTAATGCATCTAGATTATTGTGTAGTTGATGCTTATTGGTATGTTTCTAGGGCGTGCTATGGTGTTCTAAGGTTTGTTATGGAGAATGGAGCAAAAGGATGTGAGGTATGTAATTATATTGTTATCTTTTTTGTTTATATATAATGATTTGTGACACATTATATAATGGGCAATTGGGGTCAATACCTGTCGATGCTTTTAGGTTATTGTTAGTGGAAAACTTAGGGCTCAACGTGCAAAGGCAATGAAGTTCAAGGATGGGTACATGGTGTCTTCTGGTCAACCCGTCAAAGAGTATATTGACTCTGCTGTCAGACACGTGCTTCTTAGACAGGTAAACTCGTCTTGACCTAAGGGAATGATTTTTTGTTAGCGTGTTTGTCTTAGTTAATGATTGAAGTTGTGTGTGAAATAAACAGGGTGTTCTTGGTATCAAGGTCAAGATCATGCTTGACTGGGACCCAACCGGAAAGCTGGGACCGAAGACACCGTTACCGGATAATGTTGTGATTCATATGCCCAAGGATGATGTTGTTGCGCTCCCACCTAAAGAAGTGGAGGAATATAGACCACCTCTCGTGATGGGTGATGAGCCTTTGCCAATGTCTATGCCGGTACCTGTCTAGATCTTGTGACGGAAGTGAGAAAGTTTAGATGTTTCAAGACTTTATGTTATAAAAATGAGTTTTTGTTGTTTTTTTTATGGATTGGACCTTTTTGTTCTACTGATATTTTGTTACTGCAATGTTATTTCTATAATCAGTTTGTTGCTTGAATGATGCTACTTTTGAGTTTCTGAGTTGTAATGTTGGTCTGAAAATGAGGGCTACATCTTAACTATTATTACTTATAGATCTGTGCTCATGCTATGATCTCATATTTAGACTTATCAGTCCTGATGGCACATTGTTGCAAGAAAATAGAAATCTTGTATAGAATACAAGTGTTAATGCTTGTTTAATTGTGATTTCTTGTACAAGTATGAGCTGTGAAAGTGAGGTATGATGTATTTTTAGTAATTTACGTTAAAAGAGGTATTACAGTAAAGGTAAATTAGGTTTGGTAGCTAAGCCTAGGCGTTCTTAAGAGGTTAGCGAGTTTTGCATGACTCCTGCCCTTTATTCCAACGGTAGCTTTGTGCACAAATTGCATGTAAAAACATGACTCTTCAAGGATTTGGTAGTTAACACAAGGTACCGTGTGGCGTCGATTGTCATGTTAACTCATTTCAACAGACCTACAAGGCAAAAATCTAAGCGTCGCTAAGTTTCTAAGCAACTTCGTTTTCACTTTTAGAACATAACTGATAACACCACAATACGATTGTTACACAATGACCAAATTTTCTTATAATTCTGCGAAGAGAATGACGAGAAAACTGAAAGCCATTGTTTAGAAAAACAAGTTTTTTTTATGATTGTCAAAAAACAAGCAGAGATAATTGTTTAAATGTTCATTTATAAAAAGAAACCTTGAGAATTGCATTGTTTTGAGATGTTGCATTTAAGACTGTTGGTTAAGACTGAATTCCTTATGTAAATCTTAGTTTGTTTTACCTAGCAAATAAAACTTAAGAAATTAATCTGCATTTACAGTCATTTACGTGTGTTGTGCATAATTTGAGTCATCCCTAAAATAATCCAACAAAAGTTATCACCTAATTCTGGTAATTTATGAAAGCTTAAGAGATATATACTATGGTGCATTAGTACATGTACATAATCTGGGTCTCAAAGAATGACAATTTCTTGAATTTTTGACTTAAGCAAATAATATACTATATAGAGCATGTACATAATCTATGGTGATGATCATGCTATCACAAAGACATACTTGAATCATCTTAACATCTTTGATGTTAACAAGATTCAAACTACCAATTACAAGTCATGCTAAGCGGTGCTAACGCCCCCGACTTCATAACGGGTCATATCCTCAGAGTAAAGGACGCCATTTGGTGACACGAGACGTACAAGAGCAACAGTAAAACGAGACTGTAAATAACAGTAAATAAAAAATATTAGAGTTACATTTTGAACATGTGATGTTAAGATGTAGTTTTAAGTTAAAATTTACCCATTGGAACAAAGCTAAAGCCCACCAACAGCCGGGCAACCCGTATCCTAGATTACTAAAAAACTGCAAACAAGAGAGAAGGTAAATATAGCATTACAAAAAAAAATAAAAAAAAAATCAAACGTTATGCTTCAACACCATGTAACATGTTAAAGATCAATACAAGATGTTGATATCATTGATTCTTTTGTTATATACCCATGAGACCCGCTGCCTGAAAACTTACAGCCCCACCAATACGTAATTTCAAAGTATTAATGCACAAAAAGAAAAAAAAATCAGGTTAAGCCGATTTTTTTTTAATTTTAACGTATTTAGATTTTACAATTACAACTAAAAATGCAAAGCTATCTAAAAATAATAATTACTAATTAACTTATAAATAGTAACATAAAATATTCAAATCATTATAAGTTTCGCCACAAAACATTTGATTTTAAGACCTAAAATATAAAGTTATAAACGGGTTAAATAGGTCAAGCCCACGAAGATTTCAAATATTGCACGTGGTTTGAGACAGAGTAGTTCATGAATATATTCATGATTTTCAGAAAGCAGAAAAAATATTAACACTAGAGAACAATAATCTGAATTCCTTACCATGAGAAGAAGAGCGCCCAAAGAAAAGATTGAGCTCATTGATATGCTAATAAATCTCAAATCACGTCCCGCCTGCAATCAAGATTCATATCGTAACTATTTTAACACACCCAGAAATTAATATTCAGTAATGAAAAAGCGAAACACAAAAAGAGGTTAGTTATAAAACTATATAATAAGCATACCAACAATGTTCCTTCAAGACTATGAGTACATGCAGAGACAAATAAAGCAAGGAAGTAAGGAAGTAGAACTTTGTGCATCTGCATTAAAAGAAAATAACCAAAATACTTCAAGAAACAAATAATTTTATTCTTTCATAATGTAGAGGTGTCAATCATGTCGGGTTGGCGCATTGCGGGTTGAATCGTTCAACCTGACTATTTGAGCACGACCCATATTTTATTCATGTCAAAAACATCAGCCTATCCCACAGACGCTTAAAATCATGAAACCCAAACTGTTAAACAAGTTGGCGAATAATAACCAAGTTATAAGTGTGTTAATCGGGCTGGTGGGTTGTAAAAAATTGGGTTATATGGATTACGTGTTAAACAGGTCAACCCCAACATGACCGGTTTTATGTAACTAAACAAGTAGTTATCAAGCTAACCTCCTTTATGACCAGAGGATCAGGTGAAAAAACTTTAGGAAACAACCACGGAACAATTGTACCAGCAGCACCTAATATTAAACCGCACAACGAACCAATTATCACCATTGACTTTAACAGCGTTCTTGCCTGAGTAAATATAATAACAACAAACATATGTGAAGATCATAGACAAACTATTTAAATTATAAAAATAAAGAAGCTAAAACAACTACAAAAATTAACCTTTGACAGACTTCGCTTAGCACCATATAAAAGTTCTGGCATAAACGATTGCGCGGTTTGAGATAACGGTTCACCTCCTATAGCAAACATACAGAATAGTTGGACAAGAACCTGAAGTAACAGAAATTAGTTAAGAGTCAAACAAAGTGAGTTGACTTTAATAGCAAAAAACAAGTTAAGGCGGGCCCACCAACCTGATGAGCAGCAACGGTTTGTGTGCCCATTGATGTTGCAAAGTATACAAGTAGAGAATAGAATGCCACCTAAAACATGTGTTAAATATGATTACAAAAACAATCTGAGCCTAAAAATAAATTATTTAAGGTGTTGTATGTAAGGGTGGCAATTTCTGACATGACTGAATACGATACGAAAATAATCAGGTTTTGGTTGACATATCTATCTGGTTTAAAAAACGGTTTTGTGTTTCGGATTGACGTGTTTAATCAAACGGATCATGTTCAGTTGCGTTTTTAACCAGTTTAGTTAATTAGATTGACCCATTAATCCGTTTAACCCATTTATAACAACCCACCAGCCAGATTAACACATTTACCACTTAATTATTACCCACCAACCTGTTTGGTGCGTGTAGATATACGGGTCAAACATTTTGTGTTTGCGTTGAACAATTCAACCAGACACGAATACACGATCGACATTACTGAGCAAAAAAACCGGGGGGGGGGGGGCATTATTAAGCTTTTCCCATGTCTCCAGTTAGTTATAACTATCTCACTTCTCCAAATGTATAATTACGACACTAATTAAAATGCAATTCTCATACGATAACATTCCCATTTTCTATAAAACAACAATGGTTAACAATTAGGTTTCTTCAACAGTTCCTCAGAATGAAAATTTCGATCAAGTATATCAATTCAATAAGTCAAGATTTTAGTTCAACTATATGCTAATTTAAACCAAGGCAATGGAGGTAAGACTATTAGCACCTGTGGATACTGCCACCCGGGTTCAGTTTCCGTTTCTAACCAGCCGATGAATAGTCGAGTGGCTCAATGGGCTGGAAACGGAAAAGGATCCCAGGGGCGGCATCTTGGTTTTAAAAAGCGTGAAGCGCACAAAAGTGACAGGGTAAAAAACTAAGGCGCAAAGCGTGAAGCGCAAAAGCGGCGAGCTTTACGTACGTGAGGCACAAACTGCTCATGTAAAATTTTTTTTATGTATCCCATATATTTTTAAGCATCACTACCCAATATATAGCTTTATATAGCCTTTATATATGATTTAGCATATAATTTACCTATAAGTTAGGTTCAAAAGCCTAGTGTACAACGCCTGGATGCACAAAAAGTTGTGGTGTACCTGAAGCGCGCGCTTTTTACGCTTTTTTGGGCGCTTTTTGGTGCGCTTTTTGCGCCTCTGTTGCGCTTCTTGTACAGAGTGCGCCTTATGTACACAAAAGCGATGGAGCCTGCGCCTTAGTGCGCTTTGCGCTTTAAGCGCGCTTTTTAAAACCAAGTTTATTAGGCGGCATGTGACACTGGTAATAACCAGTCTCCGTTGGCTTCTTGGTTTAGATGATCATATACTTATTTATGGCTTATTGAATCAAATATATACTTGAATGAAATTAGAGACTCAGAGAACCATTGAATCAACATTTTCTCTATTCAGTGTAACCGAATTGTTAATTAATGTCGTTATTTATAGAAAATGGAAATGTTGTAGTTCAGAGAATTGCATTGCAACCATAGTTATCAAATGCGATAAGCGCTCGAAAGCGTTGAGGCTGGGTCTAGCGCCCGGGCGATAAGCGCAAAAAAAGCGCCCGATTTTGAAAAAAAAGCGCACATTATAAAAACAAAATTTTTAACTTGAATAGAACATCTTATGAAGAACACATACATTCATTCTTCAAATAGTTTATAAAACAACCAAAATCCAAAATCCAAAACAAGAAGTAGTACCAAGTACATCATAATTAGAAAAACGAAAAACCAAAACACAGAAAACCCAAAAACTAAAACAACTCAAAATGCAGAGAACAAAAAATGCAGAGTAAAGAAACAAACATTAAAGCTGAAACAAATATTAAAGTTAGATAAGATTATAGGAAACAAAGAACAAAAAATCCGAATTTAGGTTTTTTAAGAATAAACTAACCTGTAACTAACCTGTAAATTCTTAGTTTATTGATGATTTTGTGTGCTATAATATTGATTGTGGAACCCCTTAAATAGTGGAGTGTTAGAGACCTAGAGAATAGGAACAGATTATTAAAGGGAATTTAATACGCATGGGGAGGTTTGGGAAAATAAGACTGCGCCTTAAATATCTACTGCATGCTAATCGTAATTAATGCGCCTGGCGCTTTAAATGAGCTTAAGTGCAAAAGTGCACGCTTTTAATAACTATGATTGCAACTAGTTCGAATAGTTTATAACTAGTTGAGAGAATTTGGTCACTTTTTTTTATTTGGCCTGCTATCTTTTTGGAAATAATGATACAAACCTTTGACATCATCATTATAAATACCGGAGCAGCAAGCTTGAATATTTGTACAAGTTCATTAGCCGATGGAACTGCAACCGCATAACCATTATACCCTTTATCTTTCAGAGCTTCAACCATCATAAATCCTGCAACCACCTACAATACGTGTGAGGTGTCACACGACCTATACGACAACTTAACCAATCCATGCTAAAAAAATCATACCTGAGACACCATTGTTGCCCATGCGGCTCCTGCAATACCGTACCCTAAAAATAAGCAGAGCACCACATCACCAATGCCGTTAATAATACTTGCAACTGCCAGAGCCTTCAAGGGTCCCCATGAATCCTTCATTCCCAGGCTGGTTAAAAAGAAATATTAAGCCTGGCAAAACGAGTGGGTCGGTTCGTGAAACAGTTAAAAATGGAGTGGGGTCAAAACTATAGTGTAAGCCAGCCGAGCGGCTCGTGAGATAATCGGGATTGGCTCGCTAAAAGTTCGAATCAAACCAAGCTTAAACGAGCTTGAGCCTAAATAGGTGTGTTTGACAAACGAGCCCGAGCCAAAGCTTCACTTATCGAGCTAGGTGGTGAGCCTAAACGAGCCTAATATTTATATATATCTTACTTAATATATTAATTATACATTTATATACCAGTAATTATGTATAGAATAAAATAAAAGAAGCTAATATATTATGTTATAAAAAAAAGTATAATATAAGGAATGCAATTATTATTACTACAAATGTATAAAGTAGTTGACAAATAATAAACGAGTCGATCCCGAGCCAAGAAGAGATCGAGCCTGAAAAACTACCCATGAGCCAGGCCCGAGCTTTAGAAATAGAACTTGAAACAAGCCGAGCTCGAGCCTAGGCGAGCTTGGGCTCAGCTCGGCTCGTTTACACGCCTAGTCAATTCATGATGTGTCTAGTGTCTACCTTGCACTCTGAGCAACCCACCCCACTAGAATTGCAGGCCATGCCAAGCCTCGTATCTATTAACATATAACAAACACATTCTACTGATTAAACAAAAATGATGTTATATAAAAATAAGTAATAAGTTTATGCAAAAAAGTTTTGTAGAATCCAAAGGACCTGAACATATGTGTTTGCTGCTGATAACATATGTGCATTCTTGGCTCCAGAAAAGGCTGAAAATATTCAAGTACAGAACTTTATTAATGGAAAATACAAAAGACGATACCTAGATTCAAATTTAGAGACAAATTTGATATTCAGACGACACTGGCAAATTTCAAAATTAACATGATACCATTTGTTCAAAGATCAAGAACCTGTTTATTGTTTGTACTATTTCTACAGAAAAAAAAGATGTTATTACCGCTCAACGCCCACTCTCCCCGGAACCTTGTAAATAAAAGCATCATTATACCACATGTCATTCCAACAAAAAGCAGAACTGATATCTGATGCTGCACCTCGGATTTATCCTAAACAACTTGACTAGTCAGATTATTCAACAGGTACAGAAATATGAAAGCTAAATATATACATATGAAAGAAACCTGTTTGGCTAGTGATGTGGCCACCATATTTGAAGTAGCTATAGAAAGAAACATGAATCCATAACTCATGTAATCGCAAAGCACCGTACCCGGCCCTGCAATCAAATATTTAAACAATCACTTATCACAAAATCACATCCATAATAGGTTTCGGGTTCAAATACATATACTTCTTAATATGAAAACAGTGAGAACTAAATTGATGTTATTATTAGGTTTGTTTTTATAAGTATTTGTTGATTTGTATTTTGTTGTTATTATTAGACTTTCTCTATCGTTGTTATAATTATTTGTTGTTATTATTATGTTGCTGATACTGAATCTTTTGTTGTTATTAGGTTTTTTCTTTGTTATTATAAAACATTGCTAATGTAGATTGGTATTGTTTAATACGTTCTCATGTTTGGTAGATTGGCATTGTCCTACATTATCATGTTAATATTATTTTGTACATGTCCATAATAGTTAGGGTTTATTGTAAGTATATCTTATCTTACTCTTGTAACAAAGTAGAATAAGTAAAATAGTGAGGCTTAGGTGCCAAGCCTACATTCAATTTCAGCCTAATTTTCCTTCATAATCTTCTAATCTCTCATCTCATTCATCCTAGCTACCCATGGTTCATGGGTCAAAACCATTTTGGCAATTGAGTTATAAAATAGTAAAAAAAAATTAAAAGTAAAATATTGATTGAAGATCAAACAAGTAGAAATATGAAAGTTAGGGGGGTGTTTGGGATTGCTTATTTTCACCAACTTATAGCTTATAGACTTTTTGAAAAGTAATAAGGTGTTTGGGATTGCTTATATTGTGAGAGGAAAAGTTTCAAAAGTAACAATGTTGTAACTTATTAAGTTAAAGAGAAGTTAGAAAGAGGTAAAATAAGGAATCACAAACACCCCCTTAAACAAGTAGAAAATAGGCAAGAACAATATTTTTCTAGGGTTGGTTTTACGTTGCATTATCCAGGGTAACTCGCAGACTTGATCTAAAATTGTTGATATTAGATGATGCAAATACTTGTGATAAATAAAACAACAAATGTTGTTGTATATAAAGAGGTTTTCTCAAATTTATAGATTTGTGATTCTAAACTTCTTACTGTTTTTACCTTTAATTTTGTTCATTTATTTGACATACACATGGTGGTTCGAAAGCTAGTTGTTATTTTAATATGCGAAAAGGAACAAGATAACCGAGGTAACCTAAAGCGGCCAACTCGACGGAACTGGACTGGCCAATGACAGCAGTATCAATCAAACTCATCAAGGGTCCACACAACCAGAGTCCTGCAGCTGGACCTGAGAACTTGGCAATCTCCACCAACTGATTCCAAATGCTCTCGTTTCCCGCCAAATGACTGACAACTACTTGTTCCTCCTTATCATCGTCGTTACCGGTGTCGATAATAGAGGTAGCCGTAGCAGGAATCCGGTTGTTTGAAAGTGTTGGAGTAAACAACCGATTGTTTGTTCTTCTGAAGAGTGATTGAAGGCGGTGTTGTGATTGTGAAGGAGTAGTATTATAATATAAATATTGGTTGGAATTTGGAGTTATGAAGACTGTATTGAAGTGGTAATAGTAGTTGTGTGGAATTAGGGTTTTAGCGTCCATGATTTGGGGATTTTTGCACTTTCAAATGTGTGAATTGAATTGAATTGAACAAGCGCTGAGATACTTCCAACGACGTTCGTTGATGTTTGTTTCGCGGTAACAATATTTATATAATACACCCCTGAACGTCTTTCAAAAGCCATAACCAACTCGGTTGTTATTTCCGGTATTTTGTATTTTTAAAGTAAATCAATTTATACGAGTCAAATAGTTGTTATACGAGTCATATAGCTCTATAGGACTCGTACAGCCCATACGCGAGTCGTATAGGGATACCTGATGTCCAAATAACCTATGTGGTGTTGTCACTTATGGTGTAGGAATAACATATCCTAACTATTCCGTCCTCCTTGACAAAGTACACTTTAAATAATAATAATAATAATAATAATAATAATAATAAAAGCACTTCTTCGTATTAGATATCGGCTACCATCTAACAAAAGCTTTTTAGCTTACCCCTTAACTTTTCTTTTAGATTCTCAAATCTCATTTTGAACCATGAATCGAACCTTAATTTTATAAATCTGTTTATTTATAATATTACAATTTTGGGTGAGCATGTGCTTCAATAGTTGTACACCATGCAATTAAAATTGTATAGCACTACACGTGTATTCACCGCATCACCCTCCAATTGTTTTCTTCCATGTCTCCAGAGTCCAGATTCATTCATATCAGTAACTCTTTCTCTCTCATGTATATGCTTTTCATGACGAGGCTTGACTTTTACAACTACTGATGAACTTGGATGTAGTGGTTAAGGTGTAGGGTGGTTAATTAGATGAAGATGGCTTATTATCATTCGGTTCAGTATAACTTATAACATAAGTTCTCAAGTGATTCTTGACAAACACATATTTTGTAGAGTTGTATTATGTTTTTGTCAACAACTTGATACTTTGTTTATAAGATAGGTAAAAGGCGGCCTCAGAGGGCTTTTCTTTTACATGCTCCACCCGGGACTAGAGGTGTACAAAACTGGTTTCTTTTCCCAAATCGAACCGCTTGGTCAAAGACTGGTCATGGGGAAACCAGCGGTTTTGGTCGGTTTGGGTGAAATTGGTTTTATTGTCAAACCTGTTCGGCTCGGTTGGCATAGAACCGGTCCCAAAACGGTTTTTCTGTACACCTCTACCTGGGACAAGGAAGTTAAACTTGGCAAAGGTTGTTGCTACCAAATCAGTCTCTACATTTTTCAAGTGTTAAATTATAGTAAACATTGATTCTTATATTAATCCTACATACATTGTAACTCTCTTTGTTAGGTCTTATTCTTTGTAGTTTGTACATATGAAATGTGGTTTTAGTGTTGCAATGTATGTCATTTATACCGAATATCAATGGTTGGTTCTTACAAGTTGTTTAATGAAATGCGTATGCATTTATGTATTTTGGGGGACAACATAAAACAATTTCTTTTTATCAACAAGGTTATAGCTTCATTGGTTCTTTACAAGGTGACATGTGGTTTTACTATTGAAGTGTATGTTTTATATATGTGTATGATGCCTAATTGATTAGGTGTTTGTTTTTACTTAGCTTTCAAATGTTAGTGACTTTGATTGTTCTCATAATTTTTTGTGACATCTAAAGTATATATATATATATGGTGTTTCATATATATACTTTTTAAAGAATTTTACATGGATGCATAAAGTTAGCTGAATGTGAGGTTTGGTCTGCTTCTCAAAAATTTTACATGTGGTTTTAGTTTTGAAGTGTATGATATTGTATTTGTGTATGAGGCCTACCAGACTAGCCATTTGTTTTTACTTAGCATTAAGCTTTTCAGTGTGCGTTATGTGATTGTTTCCATAAATATTAAGTTGGCCATTTGAAGTGACTTTACTTGCATTTTTTTGTGTTATAACCTAACGGCCTAACCTGTATGTTCATGGCTGCCACTTTAGCTTGCATTTCATTTGGTTCATTTGGCTGGTTTCCAGGTTTCTCTTTTAGCATGCCATTTGTGCATCAAAGAATCTGGTTTGATTACATATTGTCTTGCAGTCTCATGTGAGCAACCACCGGAGGTGCAAATACAGAAGAAAACAAGGCTAAAAGAAAATTGAAAATAAGTCTTAGGAGAAGCTTAAAGCTTCAGGAAAGCAGATCGGTTCAATTTGAATACATAACTTAGTGCTTACTTTCCTTCAGTTTGTCATCTATTTTTTGTAGTAATTTGTTTGTATTGTAATTTGTTTGGAAATGTCTTCTGAGGCGACAGTCTTCTATGTCTCAAGTATTTATGGCTAATGGCTATCTAATTAGTGTTGCGAACCTTAATACACAAATAAACACAAAAATTTACACCAATTGACAAAGAAATACAAAAAACTAAACCAAACCCCGCCGCAATGCGGCAGGTCAAATAACTAGTTTATATTTAAGAAATTTAATTTACTGGTTTATTTATACTTTTAGTCGTTATATTCATATGAGTAATGAGTAATCTGTCCGTCCATGTGTTTTGTTGGCCAGAATCTCTAGTTATTATGTTGTAGGAAAAGGTATTTGATGAATTTTGATCACTACAATTTGAATCCAAGAAAGGTGGACCAAAAAGATAGTGGAAACTTTTGTACAAGGACAAAATGCAATTGGCACCACACCAGAGACCACTTCCATCTTGGACGATTGTAATCATTTGCATTTGCATATTAAAATGTGCATTGTAGTTGTATTTTTGAAGGATTCATTTTAACTTCTTGTTTATTATTTGACTAAATTTATATTAGTAACATTTTTTTAAAAAAAATTATCTAAAACTGCGTACGTCACGGTTCAAATGATAAAAGTACAATACGATGTAGTAGGTGTATACTTGATGATTCCGGCTGTATTTTATTTTAAAAGCGTTATTCTTTTATTTTTTAACGCCTGACAAATAAAATATATTAAAACTAGCAAGACGCTAGAAATAATACGACCACAAAACACACAAAAAAATACGACACCCACAAACACAACCCCCCAAAACAACCTTTACACTTTAAAACGACGCCAATCATTCCAAGTAAGGCTCATCATGTTTTACTTATTTTTAACCTAAAGAAAACCCAAAACTTATTTCTCTTTAATCAAACCCGAAAGATGAATCGTCACCCTATTATGGACAAAGGCATTTCACATCTTCCACAAGCACCACGTAGTAATTAGACACACCACTCGAAGAACGGTTGCTTTGTCTCTATAAAACATCAAGTATTATCTTCAACAAATCCTGAAAATCAAACAGGAAAAACGCGGACAATTTATACCGCCTAATATCACACTCCGCATAGGTTGAGCTAATCCAAAAAAAATAAAATTAATTTTAATAATTCCAAAACACACCTTTTGTTATTTCTTTTAATAATTCAAAAATCATATTTATGTTTTCCCTGTTAAAAATATATATTATATGGTTATCAATACCTAATATAGATTAGGCTTATTGTCCAAGTTATCTTCTATTATATATACATCTTATTATACCTTATTTTAATACACACCTTATTAATAAATCTCTCCTTTTCTCCCTACATGTCTTCTCTTATTCTTTAGCTATTAGGCTTGTTTCACAACACGTTATCAGCACTAATTGCTTTTGGAGTTTGATTGCACATCATAAGGTACGTAGATTGCTTTTGGAGTTGGATTACACATCATAAGGTATGTGCATATTATCTTAGCATTGTTGTTTCTTTTTTCTCAAACATAAATTCTTATAAATTTTGATCGTGTTATCGACTTGTTTTGCTCTTATCTTTGAGTGCACATCAATATCTAAAGCTTAAAGAGTATGTTAATTGATTTAATTTTCTTTCATTGATTTCGTTACTGACAATCAAGTTGTATGATTATTAATAATGTGATTTAGTATAATTTTTTACTATTTTCCATAAGGAAAATAGTAGGCATATGTATACGTATCTTATATTAATTGTGTTATTTGAAGTTTTATAGTTATTAGTTTTTCTTTTAAATAAAAAAACTAGAGATACATATCAATTCATTATAAAGTTCATGTTTAACATAGATTGCATGATTGTTATTTAAAAGTTAGGATACTTTTTTTTTCTATTCATGTGAATAATCATGTTATATATATTTTAGTTTATTTTAAGATACATATGAACAAGAATCATGAATTTTTGAATATGACTACAATAATAATCATATTTGAGTCATTAAATGTTTAGCATATAATCAAGAGATACAATGTTCTCATAATCTCATCATATATTATTAAATCAATAAATTTTGAGTTTATAATATAAAATCATTGTTATGGTTATAAATAGAATTGATTATGTTATTAACAAAAGTAATATAAACCCAAAATAAGTTAAAGATCTTATCATTATTTATTTATTTATTTATTTATTATGATATTTCTAGAAGCTATCATATACAGGTTTGTATTTTAACTTGATAAAAAAAAATGTGAATTGCATAAATTTATATATTTTAAGATTGGTACAAAGAAAATTTGATTTTTTTTAACAGAATAATATATATAATTGATTATATAAGTTGATTATATTAAGAGTACTATTTAATGTTGCCATTCACACAAAAGAAATCAATAATGCATTCGGAAACTTGACATGAAATTTATTTTCTTTATACGTGTAAAATATAATATCTCTTGAAGCATGAGTTATTTTATTATAAAATTAATACGTAATGCTAAATCAAACCAGTTATTGTCTTTAAATAGTCTTTTAAAATAACCGAAGAAATTGTGACAACTGATTGGTATTTTATCTCATAATCTTTAAATTGTTTATACTCATCATGTTCTAAGAAATCCGTTTAAAGATTTAACCGCATGACATATTTTATGAAATAGTTGAAAGATATTGTTTGTTTCTTTACATTTACGACTTATATGCTATTCGATCGATGATGTCTTAAATCTTACGTTAATTTTATAACATTTATAACATAACATAAATTGATAGATATTTGTTTATGTTTCAAGGTAGACTCGTAAATATTTGTGTATGAGATATACATTTGATTGGTTATACTGTGGTAATTTAATACATAAATTATGTATTTGTTTGTAAGTGATGAAAATGTTATTTCACAAAGTTCTATTATAACTCACTGTATATGTTGACATGTTATAATATCATGTACTGTATAATTTGAGTTTATCTGTACATTGCACTTATATGCTATTATCTATTTATATACATAGTACTGAACAAAATAATTAAACCTAAGTTTTGTTTTATATTACTCTAATGAAAGAGTATATATAAAAGAAGCATAATGCATATATGATCATAAGATAAATCATCTTTTGTTTGTCAAACCTCAGATATGTTATTGGGTGTAGCATATCATTAAAACATATGAAAGGTTTGAGGTGATTATGTATCCGTGTTCGAGAAAATTATGAATAAACCATGAAAATGGTTTGGTTTTATATCATTCCTAAAACGAATGTGATTGTGTATTGATCGTTGCGATCATGGACATTGAAAAAACTGTAACGATGATTATATTAATAATGAGATCGATTCATAATTATAATTATAGTCAAGCTAATAATGAGATCGACCACCACAAGTGGCAAAGGAATTGATCATATATGAGAACAAAATGTGAAAATACAAAAGTGAAATCACATGATTGTTTGGAATGATAATACAATGTTCTCTCATATTTAACTATTTGCATTAAAGAAGCATAATGCATATATGATCATAAACATGAATTTTATGGATCATGATTATCTTGGCATGATCGGTTAGACCACACCGAGTCAATTATGTGAAATTTATTGAAGAACCAAAAGATTCTTCATAATGATTATACATGTAAATATTGCTCTCAATGGGAATTATTTATTTAACAATCAAAGGAGGGTGTGAATCCCTAAATGTTATGGAATGAGAAAAGGATATACAAATCCTAACATGATACCATTTAGTATTTCAAAATCGATGCATCATCTAAATGGTTATCAAATTCACAACTTGAAGTTTGTGAGAAATTTGGCTTAGCTAATAAGATAGGAAGCATATTATTCCATATTGGTATATTTACATTCAGTTATAATAATAAATTTGATTCCCAAGTTAATAATGATCATTGGAATAAGTGTTGAACATCATAACAGATTATGTTCTTACATAAACTGTTTTGTTAAAGACAATTGCTCGACGTTTATAATTTGTTGCAAAGGAAATATCACAAGAACAAAGGTTCATGTTTGAATTTGAGTACATATGATGTTACATGTCTTAGAAACTAATTCACATCAAGCCAACAAGTTATGATACTTCCTCCCCATTATAATTGGTTTTTGGTCAGTAACCAAGAATTTCTCATCTAATATTTCGTGTGTGTTATATACTGAAATTAATCCACCATAAAACACGAAGATGAGGTCACAAAGGAAGTTGAGAATTTATGTCGGTATTAAATATTATTTATGATTATATACGTAGATGCACTAATTAGATATTTGCTTATGGCTCATTAGTTTTCACTTTAGTGAATCAATATTCCCAACATAAGGGGGAGATTTAAAGCAGTTGGAAAACAAATTTAGTTGGAATGAATTTTCATTGATCCTCAAACTTAATTATATGAACTAAAAGTTCAAAGGATAATTCATGAATAAAGATTAGCGAATGAATTACTAGACGATTCACTGACCAAGAGAGAGTGTCTAGCTAAGACACCTATACGAACTGCTAATGCTCCAATTTATAAATGTCCCGGAAGGACAAACACATATTGATAATAATTCTAATGCACGCTTGTAGCGTGGTAGATTGATCGGTTCCAAAGTTAAAATTTCCTCGAAAATTGGATCAAGTAATAAAGATGGTTAAATCGAGGTGCAGTAAACGGTCTCTTGAAAGAAATTAGACATGATGGTTCTTGAAGAACCTTAGGTACCTGAAAACAAAGAGCTCTCAATAAATTATATTGTATCATGTCTGCAAAGATATATGGAATCGAAATAAAGTCAACGTCGTTATACTTTTATATATATGTATAATTAGCGCTTGAAATGATGATGATGAGGATTAAGATTCTAAATATGCCTATAAAATGATTGGCCCAAATGGAAAGACGCAAACAGGGCATAGTTGAATTCTCTAAATAACGGAAAGTTTGTTGGACCAGCAATCCGTACAACTAAAGTTGTAAAATGTGTTAGATACAAACGGGTATTGTATATGAGTTATGAAAATCATCAAGTGATATAAGACCAAATTGATGGCATAAGAATTTTTGCAAAGACCCATGATTAATTATGAGGAGACACATTCTCCAATGGTGGAAGCAATGACTTTCCGATAACTAAACAGTCTGGTAATATAAAGAGAGAATTGATATGCGTCCAATAAATATTGTTATTCAGTTGATACTGAGAGTTTACAAGAAAATCTATGAAGGATTTGAATTATCAAATCATGTAAAGTAAGTTCTTGAGAACATAATGATTGTTGTGTATAAAGTCATATTTGATACTTTATGACATTGAATATGTTGAACATAAATGGAACTCCTAAAAATTTTGCCAAGGTAATTGAATACTTGAAAGATTAGTTGATTATGTGCATCAATAAGCATACACATAGAAGAGAATACACATTATAAGTACAATATCTCAATGAACAAATAAACGGTACAATATGGATTTTTGATATGTGATACAAAATGATGTGTTAATGATCAAGTTTATGCAACAAAAATCCTGGAAAAGTGAATGTGTATACATAATTTGTCAAGTTGAAAAGAAGTCCATGATGGATTGGTAAATGGATGGATTTATGCTTATTACATATGAACTAACCTATTCGAATTGAGCTTGGCACAAATCAAGAGATATTTTGATAAAGAGGGAGATAAGTTGGATATAATTAGCCATACTTTTATCAAAATTTCAGTCTTAAAAGGTCATTATAATCAAAGTTTATAATGATGTACATATCACCGAGAGAAACTTATGAGCTTTTAAAGAGAAAATTCTTTTTGAAAGACCTTGACATGGTGTGATTATTGCTCGACTTATAGTTCGAGTATATGTGTAATTATATGTTTATAAATCCATCAAAATGCATCTATAAAATGTTGAGACATTTTACCATGGACAAATTGAATCCTTTTAGCATGTTAAAGGATGCTAACAATGACTCTATATCATTGTCTATCTAAATATGAATATTATTGGTTCGGAAATACCATAATTAAATGCATTTATGCATTATGTTGTACTGTTAGCTGTATATGATTATTATTTTCTTTATTTATATTTACTGGCATGTGTTCTACTAGGAGACACCACAACGGGTTAAAACATATATTTCAGGTATGAAAATATGTGTTTATATTATACTAACCTATCGAAACAAGTTTTGTTAGTCTTGTCGATGCAGAGAAACACAACAGGGTATCAATACAATAATATATGATTACGAGATGATACAATAGAAGTTTTCACGTGAAGATCATGCAACGTTGTTCAACTTAACGATTCACATGCCAAAGGAAGAAGACACAAATGAATGAGTACAAACGTTTTGAAACTTTGACAGAAGATCAATATTTACCATTTTAACGGATATATAAATCAGGGGGGAGATAATACGTGCTGCACTATTTATCCCTTAGCTATGGTTTTATCCCACTGGGTTTTCCTAGCAAGGTTTTTAATGAGGCAACATCTCCAAGCGTATTAAGTTGATAACCAAGGGGGAGTGTTAAAAATATATATTATATGGTTATCAATACCTAATATAGATTAGGCTTATTGTCCAAGTTATCTTCTATTATATATACATCTTATTATACCTTATTGTAATACACACCTTATTAATAAATCTCTCTTTTTCTCCCTACATGTCTTCTCTTATTCTTTAGCTATTAGGCTTGTTTCACAACATTCCTCGTATTATGGCATGTTTTGTGTAGTTTCATGTAAGTCAAGATGCCTTTGCATTTAAATAGATACAAAACAAAGAACAACTAACTACACGCATTGGCCTTTGGCGTTATTTGTCTTATTGTTTTCTATATGAAAAATCTATAAAGATCCACCTATTTGTCTAACTTGTTAAGAGGTTACTTAAAAAGGTATATGCTTAAAAACCAATTCACCTCATTTGTCTAACTTGTTAATAAATAATAAGTTACTTAATAAAGTATATGCTCAAAAATCAATTCAAGTAATTATGTAATATTGTTGACTTTTGATCCCTACTACTTTTAAACTAGTTGCAATGAAGTTACGAAGCTTGGATGAAAACGTCAGGGTGACCGGACACAATACGTATAAAAAAAATTCATAAACTGAGGTGGTCGGGCTAAAAACTTTCAAATGAAAACGGGTAAATTTACACTACTTGTAAATATTTTCGAATGAAAACGCTTAAATTTATACTGCTGAGGAAAAAAAATGGAGGTGGCTAGAACCAACCTAGGCCACAATGTAAGCTTCACCCTTGGTTAAGCAAGTGGTCCTTTTCACTTCATTTGTATAGTTATCAGTGTTATTGACATGGTCGTTACTACGCACTAAAGCAAACATGCAAAACCCGAACCCAAACACAAATGCAACCGAGAGCCATGTAAATACGTATTGAGTGAATGTTAAGGACGATGAGTATTGTGTCTAGTGACAAAGCCAAGAATTTACTTTTTATGTTTAACTTGTATAACTATTACACAGTATCAGATATCTATCAACTTGATTTATAGGTTTCTCAAGGTACAAGTAAGATCATCAAAATAAAATTAATGTATAACTATTATTCAGTATCGGATATCTATCAACTTGATTTATAAGTTTCTCAAGGTACGAGTAAGATCATCAAAATAAAATTAATGCATAAATATTCATAAAGTTGTTTATAAATTATAATAGTGAGGCTGAGAGCTACTTAAGCAAAATTGGAACCATTACTAGACTTACAAATCTGCATTTTCAAAGAACTAAAAAAATATTCATTTCATCAAAGGACATATTTTGGACTTGTAATTGTATTCCATCATTTTGGACAATATACTTTCTTAGTTTAAATAGTCTATTAATATTATGTGCCTCCTAAGTCACTTTATTGTGTTATTCGGTTGCCTTTAGCGCCAATAAAGCAGCCCCATAAGCCGCCTCGGCTTGAAGTGCTCGCCTCACGGGCAACCCAAGCACCCTCTCTCGAATCTTTGTCCACTTATCGTTTTTCGATCCACCACCCGCAGTAAACACTTCTTCTACTTCAGTAGCTCCTAAATCCTTCAACAATGCATACCCTTGTGCCTAAATAAAAAAACAAAACATTTTTTATCAACATCTATAAAAGACAACAATATTGGTGGTGGTGGGGGTGGGGGGGGGGGCATGAAGCCTTCCCGCCCAACACAAGTTGCTTTCTATATAGTTCTATCGATTAACAGGGTGTTGGTGGGGCCATGAGCTTTCCAGTATTGGGATCTCAATTCCTACGATTATCAGAAAAGTGGTTTTATGATACGCGAGAAAAGGCCTCTCATATCAAGTTTGAAGAAATGGGTAATTAGGTAATTTTATCACCTCAATGCGTGCTATTGATTCAAGAATTCCATGCAAGTATGCTACATCACATTCTGGTCGAGGACTTAACCTATAACGTGAAAAACGACAATATATCAAATTACAAATTACAAACAAGGAAGCTGGTCAAACGGGTCAAATCTCACAAAGTTTATTCATAATGCATACAAGTGGAGAGCGTTCATTTCATAACCACATTAGCTTGTATACTATTTATTATATAATTGACTAGAATACATGTCATCATCATCATCATCATCGTACTCAGTATATCCCACCAATAGCAAAGCTATGGTAGGGTCTGAGGAGGGTAAGATGTAGGCAGCCTTACCTCTACCCCATAGGGATAGAGAGGCTGCTTCCGGTGAGACCCCCGGCTCGATAGTAGTTTTGCATCAAGCCTTGGACATAAGGCACATAGCACTCAATCATCGGGACACCAGCTGATCGGTGCATGTACCCTTATCTGCATGTAGCTTTCATTATTTATAAGATTTACTTTTAACAATTACATAAAATTGATGGATTTATCTAAATGCATATATGCACATTCATATGCATATGTTACCTTTAAAGAAAAAAAATATAGTTTTTATGCTCATACTAATGATGCTAACTAAAATATAAAAATGAACAGAAGAAGTTACCTGTTACTCAACCTGTCCATAAAGTGTTACTAGTATTTACTTTACCTTGGAGCCATCTTCGGATCGGCTATAGGAAACCGTTCTCCCTCGGTCGGCAGTGGATAATAATCCAATGGTGAAGTTTCCATCGGGTTGATCTGCACACTCAAATTTTCCAGTTGCTCGTCGGAAAACAGTTGGCGGAGAATCGTCCCACCAGTGTTTGAGGCGCCTCCAACCAGCCACTTGTCATCAAGACGATGACTGTACACCCCGAACCGCGCATCATCAATGCGTGTGGTGCTTAATAGTTTTATCGCGAGTGTTGAGCCCAAAGATGTCACCTATGTACAACCTTTGGGAGATTAGTTTAAAGAAAGTTAAGAACATGCAATCAAACTTGTAAATGAACCAAACGTTCTGTGAACTGTTCATGAGTCGTTCAGTGGAAAGTTCGCTTTTATTAAATAAATGAACGAATATGACAACAGTTTTTGTTCATTTAGTTAAACGAACGAACATGGACACGTGTCTCCTTTACTCATTTATGTTCATATGTTAATGCTCGTTCATTTATGTTTGTTTAAGTTCGTTTGTATATATAGACATTAAAAAATTTTAGGTTCATTACAATGTAGTCTAGTTATATGAAACACAATACTTTTGATTGTGCTCTCTCAGTTATGTCTGTTTATGTTCACTTATGATTTATCTATGTTCAACCATGTTCGTTCGTTTACGTTTGTGAACAGTTCGCTTAAACAAACGAACACGAACAAGAAAATTCCGTTTGTTTAATTGACCGTGTCTGATCGTTTGTTTGGTTAAAGTTAAATGAACAAAAGTTTAAAACATTTTACCGCCTTCCCTGGCTGAGTAGCCCGGGCAGCAAGAAACGCCGCTATACTATCTGTAGTTCCTGTACACACAACGCAATCCTCAGAGAAACCTGTAAAAAGATTCAACCCAACATAAAAACACATGTTTTAACTAACCTTTGTAACAGAAATATAACTGCTTTATCATAAATAGGGAACAAAATATACCAAATTTTGTTCTTATGTCCTCTTTGAGGGAACTTATTATAGTCCCCGGAGCTTGAATGGTCGGTAGAGCGTTTGAATACGGTTGAGATTTTAACCATGGTGGATACGAGTCAAGTTCGGGATCATAACCAACCTATGCAAATGAATTGGAAACCTAACACGCTATAACTTCATAACAAACATGACAAGAAAAAATGTGGTCAAAATAGTCAACTTGACCTCAAAAGGTCAAAGAGTGTTCATAGACTATATTTAATACCTTTAAGGTCAATATATTACTTGTCTTTAAATTATACTTGCATACAGATTCTTTAAACATCTCTAAAATTTTATAACTAGGGTGTAAACAAGCCAAGCCGGCATGTGAGCTACTCGAGATCGGCTCGTTAAAAGCTCGAATTAAACTGAGCTTAAACGATCTCGAAATAATCCGAGCATAAACGATCTCGAGCCTTAAAATAAGCTTAGTTAATATACAAGCTCAATGGCTCGTGGGCCTAAACATGCCTATTATTTATATAATTTTTAGTTAATGTATTAAATATATATTTATAAATAATATTTGCTATATATAAAATTATGGTTAAAATAACTAAATTATAATCACTATTTTATATACAAAAACTATAACTAAAAAACATATAAAAATAGTTAAAACTGCACATAAATATATCAAATTATAAAGCAAGCCGAGCTCGAGCTTGAAAAAACGACCCACAAGCTAAGCTCGAGCTTTAGAAAAAGAGCGCATCTTCACCCCTATTTGTAACTACATTTAACTTCATAAAACCTCGATGAACATAAAACGTTTGGTGTTAAAAACTTTTGGTGTTAAACTTGTATCAGAGTTTCTATCAAGATCACGAACACAGTGTATTTGACTTTTAACGTCAAACTTGACCCGTATACAGTATAATTGTACCTTTAACGCGTTATTGTAATCAGACACTCCAATTTTACCATGGAGAAGCCACAAAAGCCAATCAGATTGATGCATTAAGACTGCAGACTCTTTACTTGAATCACTTGATGTCCACCATGAAACAAGCTTGCATAAAGTTGAAGAACCCGAGCATGGTTTAAAGGGGCAATGGATTTTACAACTGGCAATGCATCGGGACAGCTTTCGTTGTAGAGTAAAGGTCGTGTTAAAGCTTTGCCCGTTTTGCTGCAGATATAATGGAAATAGTGTAGTTTGACTTTTGAGGTCACGTTGACTTATAAAGTGTTTGACATTTGGCTCAAATTAGTACCTGTCTATTATCAGAGTAGTTGCAGATGTCCCATCTATTGAAATGGAAGCGATTAATGAACGCATAGTGATCGGTATGTCTTCGAGAAGAGAAAAAAGTGTTGTTTTCCAAGAGCGAACCCAATCAACCGTGTCACCATTCTTCCTAGACAACAAACTATAGTTTATAAGTTCTTCCAAACAATCATGTGAACCAAAAATATCTGTAAATACATTATTTTGTGAGGTTGTTTGCTTGATGTGTTAAAAGGCGAAGATGTAACTATGAGTCGTGCTACCATTCTTCCTTTGAACCCACCAATCAGTTTATAACCCGTTTAACATAGTTATTGCTTCCTGTTTACAACTTGCCAACCCGTTCAACCGTTTACACCTCGATTACTACCCGTTCAAAAGTTTAATTAATGTCATCAGTGACAGCTTAGGCACGGGGCAACCCGGACAACCAGCCAGGGCACTTAATTTTCGGGGGCACCAAAAATATATATATATATATATATATATATATATATATATATATATATATATATATTATATAGGCCTCGAACGGTGGCCGATAGAATTCCAGAAACATTGAAAGACCAGAGGCCAATTCCTAAATCCTGATTGTGACCTCCCGGCCTTTTTAATGTTATAGTGTTAATGTCGTTTAACAAAATTTGCTTATATATTTCATTACTCGTTAGGGCCTACAGGCTATAGGCCTTTCTATTTCAGTTCGGCTGAGGCATATAACTTCTCGGAGACGGCCCTGAATGTAGTCATGTAAATCTATAAATTCTCGGAGACAGCTCTTAATGTAATCATGTAAATCTTACCATATACCGCGGGTACTCCTTCTTTCCTTCAGAATGTATTACCCCGTCCTTGTCGATAATCGCATACCGAGCTCCAGATGTACCGAAATCCATCCCTAAGTATAGTTTTGCTACAGCTACAGTTACAGCTTCAACATCATTGATTGAATTTGCCTTACAATTTCTCCTCTGTAACCTTATTGATTCTGAATAATCTGCAATGTTGTTGCAATCCCATATGTAGTTATGAACAAATCAGTAGTGAGAATTCAAACTTAGGAAAACAAGGCTTACAAGTGTTGGAGTTGCTAGATTGCATTAGGCTTCTTGGTTTTAATTTATTATATGCAAGCCGCTTGTTGTTGCAGAATGATAAGTTAGTTGTTGAATTATAACTACCTGAAAATGTTGGGAAAGTGTGTCCAGGAATTAGATTCGTAACTAACAGTAGCTAAGGAATAATAATATGGTTGTAAAACTCGTTAAGTTTAAGGATCCAACTAGCGAAAGTCACATACTCGCATAGTCCCTCATCATCACCCTAAAGTCTCTGAAACTAAATGTTGCAAGAAGGAATCGACACTAGATCACATGAAACACCAAGTGTCTCTCTTACCACTTCACCACTAGCTCATTGACAATAATTTTGATATTTAATAATAATTAATAAAATTCCGAATTTCCCATCAATATTTAGTCATATTTAGTTTTTGATATAATTAGGATTTAATACCCGGCTTTAGACCAATTACGTGACGAAGAAAAAGAGCCGTAAACTTTTAAATTGTTGGCGTTAGTCAAAACATAAATGAAAAGAATAAATATACAACCAACTATAAAAGAACTTGAAACGTTAAAAAAACACAATTGAAGCAGAATGTAATAATATAGCCTTGTATGTTGCGGTCAGGACGCTAAATTAATCAGACCCATGTTGTGTTAAGCAATTAAAATTGTCAACAATCAAACTTCATGCTCATATCATATTCATGGCTGCTTGTTTCCAAGAACCATAGTTGTGACCATAGTCACATGGATCGTTGTACGGTCCGATACGCGGTACGAAAACTGGTGCACTGTTCATGCATTTCAAAAATTCAGTACGAGAGGGGTAGGTTCATTCGGAACGCCAATTCGGTACGCGGTACGGTGTACCTTATAGTCGAGTACATCGTATCATATACAAAACACTTTAAGTAGATTTTTTATAATAGTTTTAAAAGTTTTTAACTTTAGTTAACTAAAATTTAACTTTAAACAAGCTTTATTTATGTTTTAACATATTAATAACATATATGTAGAAAATGAGGGGTAAACTTTAATAAAAATTCAAACTTTAAGAACAAAAAATGCAAATTTTAAACATAAAGTAACATCAAGTTCAGTAGCCATAACCCTAAATTCTTGACAACCGTCGTTCTTGTTCTCAAATCTCCCTTCTAACAGCCTCGGATCTCCCCTCCGGCAGCCTCAATCCATAAAAAATATGGCAGATCTTGTCGGATCTTCATCACCCGGTAACTTGATAACTCTTTATCCACATTTGTTTCTCCAATTTGAGTCACAAAAGTGCTCGAAATTCCCCTGTTGCGGCCGGAACGCGTTTATTCACGATCCCAAACACCGATTTCATTAACCGGAAACGTGAATTAGATGAAAATTGTACGATTATTGCAACAATTGGGAACGGTCAATTTCACCGATCCAGATCGCGTTTCCATAGCGATCGGTACGATTTTGTACCCTTTTCTGGTACGGGCGATCCTAAACGAAGATCGCGGGAGGTATCACGAATCCTGTGACTATGGTTGTGACTCCAAGAGTTTATCATCATCATCATCATCATCATCATCATCATCTACCTATGTAAACCGAAAGGGTATAACACAATTATCAAAGCATTTCGTCAAACACCTCATGTGTGATGTACCTAGTAGGGGTGTTTAAAGTATGATATCCGAAAATCTAGAAATAATAATTATAAAAAAAATTAAAGAACTACTTTTAAAAATATATTTCGGCTATCCAAAATATCAACCAAAAAGGGTGCTTCTAAACGTACCCCACCCCCATCCATTTTTACTAAACATACCCCCTCCCTTAGGTTTTACATTAATACGATTTAGACCTTTTTGTTGTTTTTTTTTGTCGTTTTGCTATCTTTTATAATCATTATTATTTTTATATAAGGATTTTTATTCTATTTTTATTTAACGACTTTTTTTTCTATTTATCTTTTTATGTATATTTAAAAGCCTTTAATAAAAACATATTTTTTTTCTTACTTAGAAAAATGTTTTTTTTTTCTTATCTAATAAACATTGTTTTTCTTGTTTAAAAATGTAATATCACGTAAAAATCGGGCCAAAAATATCAATTTTCAAAAGTCAAGGGACCAATTCTAGAACATAACCGATAACACCACAATCAATTTTCAAAATATCAATTTTCCAAGCGTTGCTAAGTTTCTAAGCAACTTCGTTTTCACTTTTAGAACATAACTGATAACACCACAATACGATTGTTACACAATGACCAAATTTTCTTATAATTCTGCGAAGAGAATGACGAGAAAACTGAAAGCCATTGTTTAGAAAAACAAGTTTTTTTTATGATTGTCAAAAAAGAAGCAGAGATAATTGTTTAAATGTTCATTTATAAAAAGAAACCTTGAGAATTGCATTGTTTTGAGATGTTGCATTTAAGACTGTTGGTTAAGACTGAATTCCTTATGTAAATCTTAGTTTGTTTTACCTAGCAAATAAAACTTAAGAAATTAATCTGCATTTACAGTCATTTACGTGTGTTGTGCATAATTTGAGTCATCCCTAAAATAATCCAACAAAAGTTATCACCTAATTCTGGTAATTTATGAAAGCTTAAGAGATATATACTATGGTGCATTAGTACATGTACATAATCTGGGTCTCAAAGAATGACAATTTCTTGAATTTTTGACTTAAGCAAATAATATACTATATAGAGCATGTACATAATCTATGGTGATGATCATGCTATCACAAAGACATACTTGAATCATCTTAACATCTTTGATGTTAACAAGATTCAAACTACCAATTACAAGTCATGCTAAGCGGTGCTAACGCCCCCGACTTCATAACGGGTCATATCCTCAGAGTAAAGGACGCCATTTGGTGACACGAGACGTACAAGAGCAACAGTAAAACGAGACTGTAAATAACAGTAAATAAAAAATATTAGAGTTACATTTTGAACATGTGACGTTAAGATGTAGTTTTAAGTTAAAATTTACCCATTGGAACAAAGCCAAAGCCCACCAACAGCCGGGCAACCCGTATCCTAGATTACTAAAAAACTGCAAACAAGAGAGAAGGTAAATATAGCATTACAAAAAAAAATAAAAAAAAAAATCAAACGTTATGCTTCAACACCATGTAACATGTTAAAGATCAATACAAGATGTTGATATCATTGATTCTTTTGTTATATACCCATGAGACCCGCTGCCTGAAAACTTACAGCCCCACCAATACGTAATTTCAAAGTATTAATGCACAAAAAGAAAAAAAAAATCAGGTTAAGCCGATTTTTTTTTTAATTTTAACGTATTTAGATTTTACAATTACAACTAAAAATGCAAAGCTATCTAAAAATAATAATTACTAATTAACTTATAAATAGTAACATAAAATATTCAAATCATTATAAGTTTCGCCACAAAACATTTGATTTTAAGACCTAAAATATAAAGTTATAAACGGGTTAAATAGGTCAAGCCCACGAAGATTTCAAATATTGCACGTGGTTTGAGACAGAGTAGTTCATGAATATATTCATGATTTTCAGAAAGCAGAAAAAATATTAACACTAGAGAACAATAATCTGAATTCCTTACCATGAGAAGAAGAGCGCCCAAAGAAAAGATTGAGCTCATTGATATGCTAATAAATCTCAAATCACGTCCCGCCTGCAATCAAGATTCATATCGTAACTATTTTAACACACCCAGAAATTAATATTCAGTAATGAAAAAGCGAAACAC
This sequence comes from Bidens hawaiensis, assembly GCF_021521415.1. Classification (NCBI taxonomy): domain Eukaryota; kingdom Viridiplantae; phylum Streptophyta; class Magnoliopsida; order Asterales; family Asteraceae; genus Bidens; species Bidens hawaiensis. The sequence goes on from NW_027491017.1 coordinate 7,757,761, forward strand.
AAAAAGAGGTTAGTTATAAAACTATAAAATAAGCATACCAACAATGTTCCTTCAAGACTATGAGTACATGCAGAGACAAATAAAGCAAGGAAGTAAGGAAGTAGAACTTTGTGCATCTGCATTAAAAGAAAATAACCAAAATACTTCAAGAAACAAATAATTTTATTCTTTCATAATGTAGAGGTGTCAATCATGTCGGGTTGGCGCATTGCGGGTTGAATCGTTCAACCTGACTATTTGAGCACGACCCATATTTTATTCATGTCAAAAACATCAGCCTATCCCACAGACGCTTAAAATCATGAAACCCAAACTGTTAAACAAGTTGGCGAATAATAACCAGTTATAAGTGTGTTAATCGGGTTGGTGGGTTGTAAAAAATTGGGTTATATGGATTACGTGTTAAACAGGTCAACCCCAACATGACCGGTTTTATGTAACTAAACAAGTAGTTATCAGAGCTAACCTCCTTTATGACCAGAGGATCAGGTGAAAAAACTTTAGGAAACAACCACGGAACAATTGTACCAGCAGCACCTAATATTAAATCGCACAACGAACCAATTATCACCATTGACTTTAACAGCGTTCTTGCCTGAGTAAATATAATAACAACAAACATATGTGAAGATCATAGACAAACTATTTAAATTATAAAAATAAAGAAGCTAAAACAACTACACAAATTAACCTTTGACAGACTTCGCTTAGCACCATATAAAAGTTCTGGCATAAACGATTGCGCGGTTTGAGATAACGGTTCACCTCCTATAGCAAACATACAGAATAGTTGGACAAGAACCTGAAGTAACAGAAATTAGTTAAGAGTCAAACAAAGTGAGTTGACTTTAATAGCAAAAAACAAGTTAAGGCGGGCCCACCAACCTGATGAGCAGCAACGGTTTGTGTGCCCATTGATGTTGCAAAGTATACAAGTAGAGAATAGAATGCCACCTAAAACATGTGTTAAATATGATTACAAAAACAATCTGAGCCTAAAAATAAATTATTTAAGGTGTTGTATGTAAGGGTGGCAATTTCTGACATGACTGAATACGATACGAAAATAATCAGGTTTTGGTTGACATATCTATCTGGTTTAAAAAACGGTTTTGTGTTTCGGATTGACGTGTTTAATCAAACGGATCATGTTCAGTTGCGTTTTTTAACCAGTTTAGTTAATTAGATTGACCCATTAATCCGTTTAACCCATTTATAACAACCCACCAGCCAGATTAACACATTTACCACTTAATTATTACCCACCAACCTGTTTGGCGCGTGTAGATATACGGGTCAAACATTTTGTGTTTGCGTTGAACAATTCAACCAGACACGAATACACGATCGACATTACTGAGCAAAAAAACCGGGGGGGGGGGGGCATTATTAAGCTTTTCCCATGTCTCCAGTTAGTTATAACTATCTCACTTCTCCAAATGTATAATTACGACACTAATTAAAATGCAATTCTCATACGATAACATTCCCATTTTCTATAAAACAACAATGGTTAACAATTAGGTTTCTTCAACAGTTCCTCAGAGTGAAAATTTCGATCAAGTATATCAATTCAATAAGTCAAGATTTTAGTTCAACTATATGCTAATTTAAACCAAGGCAATGGAGGTAAGACTATTATCACCTGTGGATACTGCCACCCGGGTTCAGTTTCCGTTTCTAACCAGCCGATGAATAGTCGAGTGGCTCAATGGGCTGGAAACGGAAAAGGATCCCAGGGGCGGCATCTTGGTTTTAAAAAGCGTGAAGCGCACAAAAGTGACAGGGTAAAAAACTAAGGCGCAAAGCGTGAAGCGCAAAAGCGGCGAGCTTTACGTACGTGAGGCGCAAACTGCTCATGTAAATTTTTTTTTATGTATCCCATATATTTTTAAGCATCACTACCCAATATATAGCTTTATATAGCCTTTATATATGATTTAGTATATAATTTACCTATAAGTTAGGTTCAAAAGCCTAGTGTACAACGCCTGGATGCACAAAAAGTTGTGGTGTACCTGAAGCGCGCGCTTTTTACGCTTTTTTGGGCGCTTTTTGGTGCGCTTTTTGCGCCTCTGTTGCGCTTCTTGTACAGAGTGCGCCTTATGTACACAAAAGCGATGGAGCCTGCGCCTTAGTGCGCTTTGCGCTTTAAGCGCGCTTTTTAAAACCAAGTTTATTAGGCGGCATGTGACACTGGTAATAACCAGTCTCCGTTGGCTTCTTGGTTTAGATGATCATATACTTAAATTAGATTTATGACTTATTGAATCAAATATATACTTGAATGAAATTAGAGACTCAGAGAACCATTGAATCAACATTTTCTCTATTCAGTGTAACCGAATTGTTAATTAATGTCGTTATTTATAGAAAATGGAAATGTTGTAGTTCAGAGAATTGCATTGCAACCATAGTTATCAAATGCGATAAGCGCTCGAAAGCGTTGAGGCTGGGTCTAGCACCCGGGCGATAAGCGCAAAAAAAGCGCCCGATTTTGAAAAAAAAGCGCACATTATAAAAACAAAATTTTTAACTTGAATAGAACATCTTATGAAGAACACATACATTCATTCTTCAAATAGTTTATAAAACAACCAAAATCCAAAATCCAAAACAAGAAGTAGTACCAAGTACATCATAATTAGAAAAACGAAAAACCAAAACACAGAAAACCCAAAAACTAAAACAACTCAAAATGCAGAGAACAAAAAATGCAGAGTAAAGAAACAAACATTAAAGCTGAAACAAATATTAAAGTTAGATAAGATTATAGGAAACAAAGAACAAAAAATCCGAATTTAGGTTTTTTAAGAATAAACTAACCTGTAAATTCTTAGTTTATTGATGATTTTGTGTGCTATAATATTGATTGTGGAACCCCTTAAATAGTGGAGTGTTAGAGACCTAGAGAATAGGAACAGATTATTAAAGGGAATTTAATACGCATGGGGAGGTTTGGGAAAATAAGACTGCGCCTTAAATATCTACTTAAGCGCAAAAAGTGCACGCTTTTAATAACTATGATTGCAACTAGTTCGAATAGTTTATAACTAGTTGAGAGAATTTGGTCACTTTTTTTTATTTGGCCTGCTATCTTTTTGGAAATAATGATACAAACCTTTGACATCATCATTATAAATACCGGAGCAGCAAGCTTGAATATTTGTACAAGTTCATTAGCCGATGGAACTGCAACCGCATAACCATTATACCCTTTATCTTTCAGAGCTTCAACCATCATAAATCCTGCAACCACCTACAATACGTGTGAGGTGTCACACGACCTATACGACAACTTAACCAATCCATGCTAAAAAAATCATACCTGAGACACCATTGTTGCCCATGCGGCTCCTGCAATACCGTACCCTAAAAATAAGCAGAGCACCACATCACCAATGCCATTAATAATACTTGCAACTGCCAGAGCCTTCAAGGGTCCCCATGAATCCTTCATTCCCAGGCTGGTTAAAAAGAAATATTAAGCCTGGCAAAACGAGTGGGTCGATTCGTGAAACAGTTAAAAATGGAGTGGGGTCAAAACTATAGTGTAAGCCAGCCGAGCGGCTCGTGAGATAATCGGGATTGGCTCGCTAAAAGTTCGAATCAAACCAAGCTTAAACGAGCTTGAGCCTAAATAGGTGTGTTTGACAAACGAGCCCGAGCCAAAGCTTCACTTATCGAGCTAGGTGGTGAGCCTAAACGAGCCTAATATTTATATATATCTTACTTAATATATTAATTATACATTTATATACCAGTAATTATGTATAGAATAAAATAAAAGAAGCTAATATATTATGTTATAAAAAAAGTATAATATAAGGAATGCAAATATTATTACTACAAATGTATAAAGTAGTTGACAAATAATAAACGAGTCGATCCCGAGCCAAGAAGAGATCGAGCCTGAAAAACTACCCATGAGCCAAGCTCGAGCTTTAGAAATAGAACTTGAAACGAGCCGAGCTCGAGCCTAGGCGAGCTTGGGCTCAGCTCGGCTCATTTACACGCCTAGTCAATTCATGATGTGTCTAGTGTCTACCTTGCACTCTGAGCAACCCACCCCACTAGAATTGCAGGCCATGCCAAGCCTCGTATCTATTAACATATAACAAACACATTCTACTGATTAAACAAAAATGATGTTATATAAAAATAAGTAATAAGTTTATGCAAAAAAGTTTTGTAGAATCCAAAGGACCTGAACATATGTGTTTGCTGCTGATAACATATGTGCATTCTTGGCTCCAGAAAAGGCTGAAAATATTCAGGTACAGAACTTTATTAATGGAAAATACAAAAGACGATACTAGATTCAAATTTAGAGACAAATTTGATTGTCAGACGACACTGGCAAATTTCAAAATTAACATGATACCATTTGTTCAAAGATCAAGAACCTGTTTATTGTTTGTACTATTTCTACAGAAAAAAAAGATGTTATTACCGCTCAACGCCCACTCTCCCCGGAACCTTGTAAATAAAAGCATCATTATACCACATGTCATTCCAACAAAAAGCAGAACTGATATCTGATGCTGCACCTCGGATTTATCCTAAACAACTTGACTAGTCAGATTATTCAACAGGTACAGAAATATGAAAGCTAAATATATACATATGAAAGAAACCTGTTTGGCTAGTGAAGTGGCCACCATATTTGAAGTAGCTATAGAAAGAAACATGAATCCATAACTCATGTAATCGCAAAGCACCGTACCCGGCCCTGCAATCAAATATTTAAACAATCACTTATCACAAAATCACATCCATAATAGGTTTCGGGTTCAAATACATATACTTCTTAACATGAAAACAGTGAGAACTAAATTGATGTTATTATTAGGTTTGTTTTTATAAGTATTTGTTGATTTGTATTTTGTTGTTATTATTAGACTTTTCTCTATCGTTGTTATAATTATTTGTTGTTATTATTATGTTGCTAATACTGAATCTTTTGTTGTTATTAGGTTTTTTCTTTGTTATTATAAAACATTGCTAATGTAGATTGGTATTGTTTAATACGTTCTCATGTTTGGTAGATTGGCATTGTCCTACATTATCATGTTAATATTATTTTGTACATGTCCATAATAGTTAGGGTTTATTGTAAGTATATCTTATCTTACTCTTGTAACAAAGTAGAATAAGTAAAATAGTGAGGCGCCTACATTCAATTTCAGCCTAATTTTCCTTCATAATCTTCTAATCTCTCATCTCATTCATCCTAGCTACCCATGGTTCATGGGTCAAAACCATTTTGGCAATTGAGTTATAAAATAGTAAAAAAAAAAATTAAAAGTAAAATATTGATTGAAGATCAAACAAGTAGAAATATGAAAGTTAGGGGGGTGTTTGGGATTGCTTATTTTCACCAACTTATAGCTTATAGACTTTTTGAAAAGTAATAAGGTGTTTGGGATTGCTTATATTGTGAGAGGAAAAGTTTCAAAAGTAACAATGTTGTAACTTATTAAGTTAAAGAGAAGTTAGAAAGAGGTAAAATAAGGAATCCCAAACACCTCCTTAAACAAGTAGAAAATAGGCAAGAACAATATTTTTCTAGGGTTGGTTTTACGTTGCATTATCCAGGGTAACTCGCAGACTTGATCTAAAATTGTTGATATAAGATGATGCAAATACTTGTGATAAATAAAACAACAAATGTTGTTGTATAAAGAGGTTTTCTCAAATTTATAGATTTGTGATTCTAAACTTCTTACTGTTTTTACCTTTAATTTTGTTCATTTATTTGACATACACATGGTGGTTCGAAAGCTAGTTGTTATTTTAATATGCGAAAAGGAACAAGATAACCGAGGTAACCTAAAGCGGCCAACTCGACGGAACTGGACTGGCCAATGACAGCAGTATCAATCAAACTCATCAAGGGTCCACACAACCAGAGTCCTGCAGCTGGACCTGAGAACTTGGCAATCTCCACCAACTGATTCCAAATGCTCTCGTTTCCCGCCAAATGACTGACAACTACTTGTTCCTCCTTATCATCGTCCTTACCGGTGTCGATAATAGAGGTAGCCGTAGCAGGAATCCGGTTGTTTGAAAGTGTTGGAGTAAACAACCGATTGTTTGTTCTTCTGAAGAGTGATTGAAGGCGGTGTTGTGATTGTGAAGGAGTAGTATTATAATATAAATATTGGTTGGAATTTGGAGTTATGAAGACTGTATTGAAGTGGTAATAGTAGTTGTGTGGAATTAGGGTTTTAGCGTCCATGATTTGGGGATTTTTGCACTTTCAAATGTGTGAATTGAATTGAATTGAACAAGCGCTGAGATACTTCCAACGACGTTCGTTGATGTTTCTTTCGCGGTAACAATATTTATATAATACACCCCTGAACGTCTTTCAAAAGCCATAACCAACTCGGTTGATATTTCCGGTATTTTGTATTTTTAAAGTAAATCAATTTATACGAGTCAAATAGTTGTTATACGAGTCATATAGCTCTATAGGACTCGTACAGCCCATACGCGAGTCGTATAGGGAAACCCTAGGTGGCGGTGGCGGTGGCGGTGGCGGTGGCGGTATGTCACTACATTCTTCTTCCTACCATCCCATTACAATCAGACTTGCTTTAGAAATACGTCCAGTTTCTTCGTGTACGCTGGCTACCTAAACCCTAACTCTGAAAATGCTCATTCGCATTTTCTTTCTCACGATCATACCGAGTTTTACACGCACTCAGTCATAAAGCACAACAATAATTATAGTTGCATTGAATGTTAAGTCGTTTACTCTTAGATTGCAACATTGATTTGATTTTTATTTCGATCTAATACTATTGCAGAATTTATTTGAGTTTGGTTTCAATTTAATGCCAGTACTTTCTGTGCAAACATGTATATGCTTTTCATGATGAGGCTTGACTTTTACAACTACTGATGAACTTGGATGTAGTGGTTAAGGTGTAGGGTGGATAATTAGATAAAGATGGCTTATTATTATTCGGTTCAGTATAACTTATAACATAAGTTCTCAAGTGATTCTTGACAAACACATATTTTGTAGAGTTGTATTATGTTTTTGTCAACAACTTGATACTTTGTTTTTAAGATAGGTAAAAGGCGGCCTCAAAGGGCTTTTCTTTTACATGCTCCACCCGGGACTAGAGGTGTACAAAACTGGTTTCTTTTCCCAAATCGAACCGCTTTGGTCAAAGACTGGTCATGGGGAAACCAGCGGTTTCGGTCGGTTTGGGTGAAATTGGTTTTATTGTCAAACCTGTTCGGCTCGGTTGGCATAGAACCGGTCCCAAAACGGTTTTTCTGTACACCTCTACCTGGGACAAGGAAGTTAAACTTGGCAAAGGTTGTTGCTACCAAATCAGTCTCTACATTTTTCAAGTGTTAAATTATAGTAAACATTGATTCTTATATTAATCCTACATACATTGTAACTCTCTTTGTTAGGTCTTATTCTTTGTAGTTTGTACATATGAAATGTGGTTTTAGTGTTGCAATGTATGTCATTTATACCGAATATCAATGGTTGGTTCTTACAAGTTGTTTAATGAAATGCGTATGCATTTATGTATTTTGGGGGACAACATAAAACAATTTCTTTTTATCAACAAGGTTATAGCTTCATTGGTTCTTTACAAGGTGACATGTGGTTTTACTATTGAAGTGTATGTTTTATATATGTGTATGATGCCTAATTGATTAGGTGTTTGTTTTTACTTAGCTTTCAAATGTTAGTGACTTTGATTGTTCTCATAATTTTTTGTGACATCTAAAGTATATATATATATATGGTGTTTCATATATATACTTTTTAAAGAATTTTACATGGATGCATAAAGTTAGCTGAATGTGAGGTTTGGTCTGCTTCTCAAAAATTTTACATGTGGTTTTAGTTTTGAAGTGTATGATATTGTATTTGTGTATGAGGCCTACCAGACTAGCCATTTGTTTTTACTTAGCATTAAGCTTTTCAGTGTGCGTTATGTGATTGTTTCCATAAATATTAAGTGGGCCATTTGAAGTGACTTTACTTGCATTTTTTTGTGTTATAACCTAACGGCCTAACCTGTATGTTCATGGCTGCCACTTTAGCTTGCATTTCATTTGGTTCATTTGGCTGGTTTCCAGGTTTCTCTTTTAGCATGCCATTTGTGCATCAAAGAATCTGGTTTGATTACATATTGTCTTGCAGTCTCATGTGAGCAACCACCGGAGGTGCAAATACAGAAGAAAACAAGGCTAAAAGAAAATTGAAAATAAGTCTTAGGAGAAGCTTAAAGCTTCAGGAAAGCAGATCGGTTCAATTTGAATACATAACTTAGTGCTTACTTTCCTTCAGTTTGTCATCTATTTTTTGTAGTAATTTGTTTGTATTGTAATTTGTTTGGAAATGTCTTCTGAGGCGACAGTCTTCTATGTCTCAAGTTTTTATGGCTAATGGCTATCTAATTAGTGTTGCGAACCTTAATACACAAATAAACACAAAAATTTACACCAATTGACAAAGAAATACAAAAAACTAAACCAAACCCCGCCGCAATGCGGCAGGTCAAATAACTAGTTTATATTTAAGAAATTTAATTTACTGGTTTATTTATACTTTTAGTCGTTATATTCATATGAGTAATGAGTAATCTGTCCGTCCATGTGTTTTGTTGGCCAGAATCTCTAGTTATTATGTTGTAGGAAAAGGTATTTGATGAATTTTGATCACTACAATTTGAATCCAAGAAAGGTGGACCAAAAAGATAGTGGAAACTTTTGTACAAGGACAAAATGCAATTGGCACCACACCAGAGACCACTTCCATCTTGGACGATTGTAATCATTTGCATTTGCATATTAAAATGTGCATTGTAGTTGTATTTTTGAAGGATTCATTTTAACTTCTTGTTTATTATTTGACTAAATTTATATTAGTAACATTTTTTTTAAAAAAATTATCTAAAACTGCGTACGTCACGGTTCAAATGATAAAAGTACAATACGATGTAGTAGGTGTATACTTGATGATTCCGGCTGTATTTTATTTTAAAAGCGTTATTCTTTTATTTTTTAACGCCTGACAAATAAAATATATTAAAACTAGCAAGACGCTAGAAATAATACGACCACAAAACACACAAAAAAATACGACACCCACAAACACAACCCCCCAAAACAACCTTTACACTTTAAAACGACGCCAATCATTCCAAGTAAGGCTCATCATGTTTTACTTATTTTTAACCTAAAGAAAACCCAAAACTTATTTCTCTTTAATCAAACCCGAAGGATGAATCGTCACCCTATTATGGACAAAGGCATTTCACATCTTCCACAAGCACCACGTAGTAATTAGACACACCACTCGAAGAACGGTTGCTTTGTCTCTATAAAACATCAAGTATTATCTTCAACAAATCCTGAGAATCAAACAGGAAAAACGCGGACAATTTATACCGCCTAATATCACACTCCGCATAGGTTGAGCTAATCCAAAAAAAATAAAATTAATTTTAATAATTCCAAAACACACCATTTGTTATTTCTTTTAATAATTCAAAAATCATATTTATGTTTTCCTTGTTAAAAATATATATTATATGGTTATCAATACCTAATATAGGTTAGGCTTATTGTCCAAGTTATCTTCTATTATATATACATCTTATTATACCTTATTTTAATACACACCTTATTAATAAATCTCTCCTTTTCTCTCTACATGTCTTCTCTTATTCTTTAGCTATTAGGCTTGTTTCACAACACGTTATCAGCACTAATTGCTTTTGGAGTTTGATTGCACATCATAAGGTACGTAGATTGCTTTTGGAGTTGGATTACACATCATAAGGTATGTGCATATTATCTTAGCATTGTTGTTTCTTTTTTCTCAAACATAAATTCTTATAAATTTTGATCGTGTTATCGACTTGTTTTGCTCTTATCTTTGAGTGCACATCAATATCTAAAGCTTAAAGAGTATGTTAATTGATTTAATTTTCTTTCATTGATTTCGTTACTGACAATCAAGTTGTATGATTATTAATAATGTGATTTAGTATAATTTTTTACTATTTTCCATAAGGAAAATAGTAGGCATATGTATACGTATCTTATATTAATTGTGTTATTTGAAGTTTTATAGTTATTAGTTTTTCTTTTAAATAAAAAAACTAGAGATACATATCAATTCATTATAAAGTTCATGTTTAACATAGATTGCATGATTGTTATTTAAAAGTTAGGAAACTTTTTTTTTCTATTCATGTGAATAATCATGTTATATATATTTTAGTTTATTTTAAGATACATATGAACTAGAATCATGAATTTTTGAATATGACTACAATAATAATCATATTTGAGTCAATAAATGTTTAGCATATAATCAAGAGATGCAATGTTCTCATAATCTCATCATATATTATTAAATCAATAAATTTTGAGTTTATAATATAAAATCATTGTTATGGTTATAAATAGAATTGATTATGTTATTAACAAAAGTAATATAAACCCAAAATAAGTTAAAGATCTTATCATTATTTATTTATTTATTTATTTATTTATTATGATATTTCTAGAAGCTATCATATACAGGTTTGTATTTTAACTTGATAAAAAAAAATGTGAATTGCATAAATTTATATATTTTAAGATTGGTACAAAGAAAATTTGATTTTTTTAACAGAATAATATATATAATTGATTATATAAGTTGATTATATTAAGAGTACTATTTAATGTTGCCATTCACACAAAAGAAATCAATAATGCATTCGGAAACTTGACATGAAATTTATTTTCTTTATACGTGTAAAATATAATATCTCTTGAAGCATGAGTTATTTTATTATAAAATTAATACGTAATGCTAAATCAAACCAGTTATTGTCTTTAAATAGTCTTTTAAAATAACCGAAGAAATTGTGACAACTTATTGGTATTTTATCTCATAATCTTTAAATTGTTTATACTCATCATGTTCTAAGAAATCCGTTTAAAGATTTAACAGCATGACATATTTTATGAAATAGTTGAAAGATATTGTTTGTTTCTTTACATTTACGACTTATATGCTATTCGATCGATGATGTCTTAAATCTTACGTTAATTTTATAACATTTATAACATAACATAAATTGATAGATATTTGTTTATGTTTCAAGGTAGACTCGTAAATATTTGTGTATGAGATATACATTTGATTGGTTATACTGTGGTAATTTAATACATAAATTATATGTATTTGTTTGTAAGTGATGAAAATGTTATTTCACAATGTTCTATTATAACTCACTGTATATGTTGACATGTTATAATATCATGTACTGTATAATTTGAGTTTATCTGTACATTGCACTTATATGCTATTATCTATTTATATACATAGTACTGAACAAAATAATTAAACCTAAGTTTTGTTTTATATTACTCTAATGAAAGAGTATATATAAAAGAAGCATAATGCATATATGATCATAAGATAAATCATCTTTTGTTTGTCAAACCTCAGATATGTTATTGGGTGTAGCATATCATTAAAACATATGAAAGGTTTGAGGTGATTATGTATCCGTGTTCGAGAAAATTATGAATAAACCATGAAAATGGTTTGGTTTTATATCATTCCTAAAACGAATGTGATTGTGTATTGATCGTTGCGATCATGGACATTGAAAAAACTGTAACGATGATTATATTAATAATGAGATCGATTCATAATTATAATTATGGTCAAGCTAATAATGAGATCGACCACCACAAGTGGCAAAGGAATTGATCATATATGAGAACAAAATGTGAAAATACAAAAGTGAAATCACATGATTGTTTGGAATGATAATACAATGTTCTCTCATATTTAACTATTTGCATTAAAGAAGCATAATGCATATATGATCATAAACATGAATTTTATGGATCATGATTATCTTGGCATGATCGGTTAGACCACACCGAGTCAATGATGTGAAATTTATTGAAGAACCAAAAGATTCTTCATAATGATTATACATGTAAATATTGCTCTCAATGGGAATTATTTATTTAACAATCAAAGGAGAGTGTGAATCCCTAAATGTTATGGAATGAGAAAAGGATATACAAATCCTAACATGATACCATTTAGTATTTCAAAATCGATGCATCGTCTAAATGGTTATCAAATTCACAACTTGAAGTTTGTGAGAAATTTGGCTTAGCTAATAAGATAGGAAGCATATTATTCCATATTGGTATATTTACATTCAGTTATAATAATAAATTTGATTCCCAAGTTAATAATGATCATTGGAATAAGTGTTGAACATCATAACAGATTATGTTCTTACATAAACTGTTTTGTTAAAGACAATTGCTCGACGTTTATAATTTGTTGCAAAGGAAATATCACAAGAACAAAGGTTCATGTTTGAATTTGAGTACATATGATGTTACATGTCTTAGAAACTAATTCACATCAAGCCAACAAGTTATGATACTTCCTCCCCATTATAATTGGTTTTTGGTCAGTAACCAAGAATTTCTCATCTAATATTTCGTGTGTGTTATATACTGAAATTAATCCACCATAAAACACGAAGATGAGGTCACAAAGGAAGTTGAGAATTTATGTCGGTATTAAATATTATTTATGATTATATAAGTAGATGCACTAATTAGATATTTGCTTATGGCTCATTAGTTTTCACTTTAGTGAATCAATATTCCCAACATAAGGGGGAGATTTAAAGCAGTTGGAAAACAAATTTAGTTGGAATGAATTATCATTGATCCTCAAACTTAATTATATGAACTAAAAGTTCAAAGGATAATTCATGAATAAAGATTAGCGAATGAATTACTAGACGATTCACTGACCAAAAGAGAGTGTCTAGCTAAGACACCTATACGAACTGCTAATGCTCCAATTTATAAATGTCCCGGAAGGACAAACACATATTGATAATAATTCTAATGCACGCTTGTAGCGTGGTAGATTGATCGGTTCCAAAGTTAAAATTTCCTCGAAAATTGGATCAAGTAATAAAGATGGTTAAGTCGAGGTGCAGTAAACGGTCTCTTGAAAGAAATTAGACATGATGGTTCTTGAAGAACCTTAGGTACCTGAAAACAAAGAGCTCTCAATAAATTATATTGTATCATGTCTGCAAAGATATATGGAATCGAAATAAAGTCAACGTCGTTATACTTTTATATATATGTATAATTAGCGCTTGAAATGATGATGATGAGGATTAAGATTCTAAATATGCCTATAAAATGATTGGCCCAAATGGAAAGACGCAAACAGGGCATAGTTGAATTCTCTAAATAACGGAAAGTTTGTTGGACCAGCAATCCGTACAACTAAAGTTGTAAAATGTGTTAGATACAAACGGGTATTGTATATGAGTTATGAAAATCATCAAGTGATATAAGACCAAATTGATGGCATAAGAATTTTTGCAAAGACCCATGATTAATTATGAGGAGACACATTCTCCAATGGTGGAAGCAATGACTTTCCGATAACTAAACAGTCTGGTAATATAAAGAGAGAATTGATATGCGTCCAATAAATATTGTTATTCAGTTGATACTGAGAGTTTACAAGAAAATCTATGAAGGATTTGAATTATCAAATCATGTAAAGTAAGTTCTTGAGAACATAATGATTGTTGTGTATAAAGTCATATTTGATACTTTATGACATTGAATATGTTGAACATAAATGGAACTCCTAAAAATTTTGCCAAGGTAATTGAATACTTGAAAGATTAGTTGATTATGTGCATCAATAAGCATACACATAGAAGAGAATACACATTATAAGTACAATATCTCAATGAACAAATAAACGGTACAATATGGATTTTTGATATGTGATACAAAATGATGTGTTAATGATCAAGTTTATGCAACAAAAATCCTGGAAAAGTGAATGTGTATACATAATTTGTCAAGTTGAAAAGAAGTCCATGATGGATTTGTAAATGGATGGATTTATGCTTATTACGTATGAACTAAACTATTCGAATTAAGCTTGGCACAAATCAAGAGATATTTTGATAAAGAGGGAGATAAGTTGGATATAATTAGCCATACTTTTATCAAAATTTCAGTCTTAAAAGGTCATTATAATCAAAGTTTATAATGATGTACATATCACCGAGAGAAACTTATGAGCTTTTAAAGAGAAAATTCTTTTTGAAAGACCTTGACATGGTGTGATTATTGCTCGACTTATAGTTCGAGTATATGTGTAATTATATGTTTATAAATCCATCAAAATGCATCTATAAAATGTTGAGACATTTTACCATGGACAAACTGAATCCTTTTAGCATGTTAAAGGATGCTAACAATGACTCTATATCATTGTCTATCTAAATATGAATATTATTGGTTCGGAAATACCATAATTAAATGCATTTATGCATTATGTTGTACTGTTAGCTGTATATGATTATTATTTTCTTTATTTATATTTACTGGCATGTGTTCTACTAGGAGACACCACAACGGGTTAAAACATATATTTCAGGTATGAAAATATGTGTTTATATTATACTAACCTACCGAAACAAATTTTGTTAGTCTTGTCGATGCAGAGAAACACAACAGGGTATCAATACAATAATATATGATTACGAGATGATACAATAGAAGTTTTCACGTGAAGATCATGCAACGTTGTTCAACTTAACGATTCACATGCCAAAGGAAGAAGACACAAATGATTGAGTACAAACGTTTTGAAACTTTGACAGAAGATCAATATTTACCATTTTAACGGATATATAAATCAGGGGGGAGATAATACGTGCTACACTATTTATCCCTTAGCTATTGTTTTATCCCACTGGGTTTTCCTAGCAAGGTTTTTAATGAGGCAACATCTCCAAGCGTATTAAGTTGATAACCAAGGGGGAGTGTTAAAAATATATATTATATGGTTATCAATACCTAATATAGATTAGGCTTATTGTCCAAGTTATCTTCTATTATATATACATCTTATTATACCTTATTGTAATACACACCTTATTAATAAATCTCTCCTTTTCTCCCTACATGTCTTCTCTTATTCTTTAGCTATTAGGCTTGTTTCACAACATTCCTCGTATTATGGCATGTTTTGTGTAGTTTCATGTAAGTCAAGATGCCTTTGCATTTAAATAGATACAAAACAAAGAACAACTAACTACACGCATTGGCCTTTGGCGTTATTTGTCTTATTGTTTTCTATATGAAAAATCTATAAAGATCCACCTATTTGTCTAACTTGTTAAGAGGTTACTTAAAAAGGTATATGCTTAAAAACCAATTCACCTCATTTGTCTAACTTGTTAATAAATAATAAGTTACTTAAAAAAGTATATGCTCAAAATTCAATTCAAGTAATTATGTAATATTGTTGACTTTTGATCCCTACTACTTTTAAACTAGTTGCAATGAAGTTACGAAGCTTGGATGAAAACGTCAGGGTGACCGGACACAATACGTATAAAAAAAATTCATAAACTGAGGTGGTCGGGCTAAAAACTTTCAAATGAAAACGGGTAAATTTACACTACGTGTAAATATTTTCGAATGAAAACGCTAAAATTTATACTGCTGAGGAAAAAAAATGGAGGTGGCTAGAACCAACCTAGGCCACAATGTAAGCTTCACCCTTGGTTAAGCAAGTGGTCCTTTTCACTTCGTTTGTATAGTTATCAGTGTTATTGACATGGTCGTTACTACGCACTAAAGCAAACATGCAAAACCCGAACCCAAACACAAATGCAACCGAGAGCCATGTAAATACGTATTGAGTGAATGTTAAGGACGATGAGTATTGTGTCTAGTGACAAAGCCAAGAATTTACTTTTTATGTTTAACTTGTATAACTATTACACAGTATCAGATATCTATCAACTTGATTTATGGGTTTCTCAAGGTACGAGTAAGATCATCAAAATAAAATTAATGTATAACTATTATTCAGTATCGGATATCTATCAACTTGATTTATAAGTTTCTCAAGGTACGAGTAAGATCATCAAAATAAAATTAATGCATAAATATTCATAAAGTTGTTTATAAATTATAATAGTGAGGCTGAGAGCTACTTAAGCAAAATTGGAACCATTACTACTTACAAATCTGCATTTTCAAAGAACTAAAAAAATATTCATTTCATCAAAGGACATATTTTGGACTTGTAATTGTATTCCATCATTTTGGACGATATACTTTCTTAGTTTAAATAGTCTATTAATATTATGTGCCTCCTAAGTCACTTTATTGTGTTATTCGGTTGCCTTTAGCGCCAATAAAGCAGCCCCATAAGCCGCCTCGGTTTGAAGTGCTCGCCTCACAGGCAACCCAAGCACCCTCTCTCGAATCTTTGTCCACTTATCGTTTTTCGATCCACCACCCGCAGTAAACACTTCTTCTACTTCAGTAGCTCCTAAATCCTTCAACAATGCATACCCTTGTGCCTAAATAAAAAAACAAAACATTTTTTATCAACATCTATAAAAGACAACAATATTGGTGGTGGTGGGGGTGGGGGGGGGGGGGGGGCATGAAGCCTTCCCGCCCAACACAAGTTGCTTTCTATATAGTTCTATCGATTAACAGGGTGTTGGTGGGGCCATGAGCTTTCCAGTATTGGGATCTCAATTCCTACGATTATCAGAAAAGTGGTTTTATGATACGCGAGAAAAGGCCTCTCATATCAAGTTTGAAGAAATGGGTAATTAGGTAATTTTATCACCTCAATGCGTGCTATTGATTCAAGAATTCCATGCAAGTATGCTACATCACATTCTGGTCGAGGACTTAACCTATAACGTGAAAAACGACAATATATCAAATTACAAATTACAAACAAGGAAGCTGGTCAAACGGGTCAAATCTCACAAAGTTTATTCATAATGCATACAAGTGGAGAGCGTTCATTTCATAACCACATTAGCTTGTATACTATTTATTATATAATTGACTAGAATACATGTAGCTTTCATTATTTATAAGATTTACTTTTAACAATTACATAAAATTGATGGATTTATCTAAATGCATATATGCACATTCATATGCATATGTTACCTTTAAAGAAAAAAAATATAGTTTTTATGCTCATACTAATGATGCTAACTAAAATATAAAAATGAACAGAAGAAGTTACCTGTTACTCAACCTGTCCATAAAGTGTTACTAGTATTTACTTTACCTTGGAACCATCTTCGGATCGGCTATAGGAAACCGCTCTCCCTCGGTCGGCAGTGGATAATAATCCAATGGTGAAGTTTCCATCGGGTTGATCTGCACACTCAAATTTTCCAGTTGCTCGTCGGAAAACAGTTGGCGGAGAATTCGTCCCACCAGTGTTTGAGGCGCCTCCAACCAGCCACTTGTCATCAAGACGATGACTGTACACCCCGAACCGCGCATCATCAATGCGTGTGGTGCTTAATAGTTTTATCGCGAGTGTTGAGCCCAAAGATGTCACCTATGTACAACCTTTGGGAGATTAGTTTAAAGAAAGTTAAGAACATGCAATCAAACTTGTAAATGAACCAAACGTTCTGTGAACTGTTCATGAGTCGTTCAGTGGAAAGTTCGCTTTTATTAAATAAACGAACGAATATGACAACAGTTTTTGTTCATTTAGTTAAACGAACGAACATGGACACGTGTCTCCTTTACTCATTTATGTTCATTTAGTTCTACTGATATTTTGTTACTGCAATGTTATTTCTATAATCAGTTTGTTGCTTGAATGATGCTACTTTTGAGTTTCTGAGTTGTAATGTTGGTCTGAAAATGAGGGCTACATCTTAACTATTATTACTTATAGATCTGTGCTCATGCTATGATCTCATATTTAGACTTATCAGTCCTGATGGCACATTGTTGCAAGAAAATAGAAATCTTGTGTAGAATACAAGTGTTAATGCTTGTTTAATTGTGATTTCTTGTACAAGTATGAGCTGTGAAAGTGAGGTATGATGTATTTTTAGTAATTTACGTTAAAAGAGGTATTACAGTAAAGGTAAATTAGGTTTGGTAGCTAAGCCTAGGCATTCTTAAGAGGTTAGCGAGTTTTGCATGACTCCTGCCCTTTATTCCAACGGTAGCTTTGTGCACAAATTGCATGTAAAAACATGACTCTTCAAGGATTTGGTAGTTAACACAAAGTACCGTGTGGCGTCGATTGTCATGATAACTCATTTCAACAGACCTACAAGGCAAAAATCTAAGCGTCGCTAAGTTTCTAAGCAACTTCGTTTTCACTTTTAGAACATAGCTGATACCACCACAATACGATTGTTACACAATGACCAAATTTTCTTATAATTCTGCGAAGAGAATGACGAGAAAACTGAAAGCCATTGTTTAGAAAAATAAGTTTTTTTTATGATTGTCAAAAAACAAGCAGAGATAATTGTTTAAATGTTCATTTATTAAAAGAAACCTTGAGAATTGCATTGTTTTGAGATGTTGCATTTAAGACTGTTGGTTAAGACTGAATTCCTTATGTAAATCTTAGTTTGTTTTACCTAGCAAATAAAACTTAAGAAATTAATCTGCATTTACAGTCATTTACGTGTGTTGTGCATAATTTGAGTCATCCCTAAAATAATCCAACAAAAGTTATCACCTAATTCTGGTAATTTCTTGAATTTTTGACTTAAGCAAATAATATACTATATAGAGCATGTACATAATCTATGGTGATGATCATGCTATCACAAAGACATACTTGAATCATCTTAACATCTTTGATGTTAACAAGATTCAAACTACCAATTACAAGTCATGCTAAGCGGTGCTAACGCCCCCGACTTCATAACGGGTCATATCCTCAGAGTAAAGGACGCCATTTGGTGACACGAGACGTACAAGAGCAACAGTAAAACGAGACTGTAAATAACAGTAAATAAAAAATATTAGAGTTACATTTTGAACATGTGATGTTAAGATGTAGTTTTAAGTTAAAATTTACCCATTGGAACAAAGCTAAAGCCCACCAACAGCCGGGCAACCCGTATCCTAGATTACTAAAAAACTGCAAACAAGAGAGAAGGTAAATATAGCATTACAAAAAAAAATAAAAAAAAAATCAAACGTTATGCTTCAACACCATGTAACATGTTAAAGATCATACAAGATGTTGATATCATTGATTCTTTTGTTATATACCCATGAGACCCGCTGCCTGAAAACTTACAGCCCCACCAATACGTAATTTCAAAGTATTAATGCACAAAAAGAAAAAAAAATCAGGTTAAGCCGATTTTTTTTTAATTTTAACGTATTTAGATTTTACAATTACAACTAAAAATGCAAAGCTATCTAAAAATAATAATTACTAATTAACTTATAAATAGTAACATAAAATATTCAAATCATTATAAGTTTCGCCACAAAACATTTGATTTTAAGACCTAAAATATAAAGTTATAAACGGGTTAAATAGGTCAAGCCCACGAAGATTTCAAATATTGCACGTGGTTTGAGACAGAGTAGTTCATGAATATATTCATGATTTTCAGAAAGCAGAAAAAATATTAACACTAGAGAACAATAATCTGAATTCCTTACCATGAGAAGAAGAGCGCCCAAAGAAAAGATTGAGCTCATTGATATGCTAATAAATCTCAAATCACGTCCCGCCTGCAATCAAGATTCATATCGTAACTATTTTAACACACCCAGAAATTAATATTCAGTAATGAAAAAGCGAAACACAAAAAGAGGTTAGTTATAAAACTATAAAATAAGCATACCAACAATGTTCCTTCAAGACTATGAGTACATGCAGAGACAAATAAAGCAAGGAAGTAAGGAAGTAGAACTTTGTGCATCTGCATTAAAAGAAAATAACCAAAATACTTCAAGAAACAAATAATTTTATTCTTTCATAATGTAGAGGTGTCAATCATGTCGGGTTGGCGCATTGCGGGTTGAATCGTTCAACCTGACTATTTGAGCACGACCCATATTTTATTCATGTCAAAAACATCAGCCTATCCCACAGACGCTTAAAATCATGAAACCCAAACTGTTAAACAAGTTGGCGAATAATAACCAAGTTATAAGTGTGTTAATCGGGTTGGTGGGTTGTAAAAAATTGGGTTATATGGATTACGTGTTAAACAGGTCAACCCCAACATGACCGGTTTTATGTAACTAAACAAGTAGTTATCAAGCTAACCTCCTTTATGACCAGAGGATCAGGTGAAAAAACTTTAGGAAACAACCACGGAACAATTGTACCAGCAGCACCTAATATTAAACCGCACAACGAACCAATTATCACCATTGACTTTAACAGCGTTCTTGCCTGAGTAAATATAATAACAACAAACATATGTGAAGATCATAGACAAACTATTTAAATTATAAAAATAAAGAAGCTAAAACAACTACACAAGTTAACCTTTGACAGACTTCGCTTAGCACCATATAAAAGTTCTGGCATAAACGATTGCGCGGTTTGAGATAACGGTTCACCTCCTATAGCAAACATACAGAATAGTTGGACAAGAACCTGAAGTAACAGAAATTAGTTAAGAGTCAAACAAAGTGAGTTGACTTTAATAGCAAAAAACAAGTTAAGGCGGGCCCACCAACCTGATGAGCAGCAACGGTTTGTGTGCCCATTGATGTTGCAAAGTATACAAGTAGAGAATAGAATGCCACCTAAAACATGTGTTAAATATGATTACAAAAACAATCTGAGCCTAAAAATAAATTATTTAAGGTGTTGTATGTAAGGGTGGCAATTTCTGACATGACTGAATACGATACGAAAATAATCAGGTTTTGGTTGACATATCTATCTGGTTTAAAAAACGGTTTTGTGTTTCGGATTGACGTGTTTAATCAAACGGATCATGTTCAGTTGCGTTTTTTAACCAGTTTAGTTAATTAGATTGACCCATTAATCCGTTTAACCCATTTATAACAACCCACCAGCCAGATTAACACATTTACCACTTAATTATTACCCACCAACCTGTTTGGCGCGTGTAGATATACGGGTCAAACATTTTGTGTTTGCGTTGAACAATTCAACCAGACACGAATACACGATCGACATTACTGAGCAAAAAAACCGGGGGGGGGGGGGGGCATTATTAAGCTTTTCCCATGTCTCCAGTTAGTTATAACTATCTCACTTCTCCAAATGCATAATTACGACACTAATTAAAATGCAATTCTCATACGATAACATTCCCATTTTCTATAAAACAACAATGGTTAACAATTAGGTTTCTTCAACAGTTCCTCAGAATGAAAATTTCGATCAAGTATATCAATTCAATAAGTCAAGATTTTAGTTCAACTATATGCTAATTTAAACCAAGGCAATGGAGGTAAGACTATTATCACCTGTGGATACTGCCACCCGGGTTCAGTTTCCGTTTCTAACCAGCCGATGAATAGTCGAGTGGCTCAATGGGCTGGAAACGGAAAAGGATCCCAGGGGCGGCATCTTGGTTTTAAAAAGCGTGAAGCGCACAAAAGTGACAGGGTAAAAAACTAAGGCGCAAAGCGTGAAGCGCAAAAGCGGCGAGCTTTACGTACGTGAGGCGCAAACTGCTCATGTAAAATTTTTTTTATGTATCCCATATATTTTTAAGCATCACTACCCAATATATAGCTTTATATAGCCTTTATATATTATTTAGTATATAATTTACCTATAAGTTAGGTTCAAAAGCCTAGTGTACAACGCCTGGATGCACAAAAAGTTGTGGTGTACCTGAAGCGCGCGCTTTTTACGCTTTTTTGGGCGCTTTTTGGTGCGCTTTTTGCGCCTCTGTTGCGCTTCTTGTACAGAGTGCGCCTTATGTACACAAAAGCGATGGAGCCTGCGCCTTAGTGCGCTTTGCGCTTTAAGCGCGCTTTTTAAAACCAAGTTTATTAGGCGGCATGTGACACTGGTAATAACCAGTCTCCGTTGGCTTCTTGGTTTAGATGATCATATACTTAAATTAGATTTATGACTTATTGAATCAAATATATACTTGAATGAAATTAGAGACTCAGAGAACCATTGAATCAACATTTTCTCTATTCAGTGTAACCGAATTGTTAATTAATGTCGTTATTTATAGAAAATGGAAATGTTGTAGTTCAGAGAATTGCATTGCAACCATAGTTATCAAATGCGATAAGCGCTCGAAAGCGTTGAGGCTGGGTCTAGCGCCCGGGCGATAAGCGCAAAAAAAGCGCCCGATTTTGAAAAAAAAGCGCACATTATAAAAACAAAATTTTTAACTTGAATAGAACATCTTATGAAGAACACATACATTCATTCTTCAAATAGTTTATAAAACAACCAAAATCCAAAATCCAAAACAAGAAGTAGTACCAAGTACATCATAATTAGAAAAACGAAAAACCAAAACACAGAAAACCCAAAAACTAAAACAACTCAAAATGCAGAGAACAAAAAATGCAGAGTAAAGAAACAAACATTAAAGCTGAAACAAATATTAAAGTTAGATAAGATTATAGGAAACAAAGAACAAAAAATCCGAATTTAGGTTTTTTAAGAATAAACTAACCTGTAACTAACCTGTAAATTCTTAGTTTATTGATGATTTTGTGTGCTATAATATTGATTGTGGAACCCCTTAAATAGTGGAGTGTTAGAGACCTAGAGAATAGGAACAGATTATTAAAGGGAATTTAATACGCATGGGGAGGTTTGGGAAAATAAGACTGCGCCTTAAATATCTACTGCATGCTAATCGTAATTAATGCGCCTGGCGCTTTAAATGAGCTTAAGCGCAAAAAGTGCACGCTTTTAATAACTATGATTGCAACTAGTTCGAATAGTTTATAACTAGTTGAGAGAATTTGGTCACTTTTTTTTATTTGGCCTGCTATCTTTTTGGAAATAATGATACAAACCTTTGACATCATCATTATAAATACCGGAGCAGCAAGCTTGAATATTTGTACAAGTTCATTAGCCGATGGAACTGCAACCGCATAACCATTATACCCTTTATCTTTCAGAGCTTCAACCATCATAAATCCTGCAACCACCTACAATACGTGTGAGGTGTCACAGGACCTATACGACAACTTAACCAATCCATGCTAAAAAAATCATACCTGAGACACCATTGTTGCCCATGCGGCTCCTGCAATACCGTACCCTAAAAATAAGCAGAGCACCACATCACCAATGCCATTAATAATACTTGCAACTGCCAGAGCCTTCAAGGGTCCCCATGAATCCTTCATTCCCAGGCTGGTTAAAAAGAAATATTAAGCCTGGCAAAACGAGTGGGTCGGTTCGTGAAACAGTTAAAAATGGAGTGGGGTCAAAACTATAGTGTAAGCCAGCCGAGCGGCTCGTGAGATAATCGGGATTGGCTCGCTAAAAGTTCGAATCAAACCAAGCTTAAACGAGCTTGAGCCTAAATAGGCGTGTTTGACAAACGAGCCCGAGCCAAAGCTTCACTTATCGAGCTAGGTGGTGAGCCTAAACGAGCCTAATATTTATATATATCTTACTTAATATATTAATTATACATTTATATACCAGTAATTATGTATAGAATAAAATAAAAGAAGCTAATATATTATGTTATAAAAAAAAGTATAATATAAGGAATGCAAATATTATTACTACAAATGTATAAAGTAGTTGACAAATAATAAACGAGTCGATCCCGAGCCAAGAAGAGATCGAGCCTGAAAAACTACCCATGAGCCACGCCCGAGCTTTAGAAATAGAACTTGAAACAAGCCGAGCTCGAGCCTAGGCGAGCTTGGGCTCAGCTCGGCTCGTTTACACGCCTAGTCAATTCATGATGTGTCTAGTGTCTACCTTGCACTCTGAGCAACCCACCCCACTAGAATTGCAGGCCATGCCAAGCCTCGTATCTATTAACATATAACAAACACATTCTACTGATTAAACAAAAATGATGTTATATAAAAATAAGTAATAAGTTTATGCAAAAAAGTTTTGTAGAATCCAAAGGACCTGAACATATGTGTTTGCTGCTGATAACATATGTGCATTCTTGGCTCCAGAAAAGGCTGAAAATATTCAAGTACAGAACTTTATTAATGGAAAATACAAAAGACGATACCTAGATTCAAATTTAGAGACAAATTTGATTGTCAGACGACACTGGCAAATTTCAAAATTAACATGATACCATTTGTTCAAAGATCAAGAACCTGTTTATTGTTTGTACTATTTCTACAGAAAAAAAAAGATGTTATTACCGCTCAACGCCCACTCTCCCCGGAACCTTGTAAATAAAAGCATCATTATACCACATGTCATTCCAACAAAAAGCAGAACTGATATCTGATGCTGCACCTCGGATTTATCCTAAACAACTTGACTAGTCAGATTATTCAACAGGTACAGAAATATGAAAGCTAAATATATACATATGAAAGAAACCTGTTTGGCTAGTGAAGTGGCCACCATATTTGAAGTAGCTATAGAAAGAAACATGAATCCATAACTCATGTAATCGCAAAGCACCGTTCCCGGGCCTGCAATCAAATATTTAAACAATCACTTATCACAAAATCACATCCATGATAGGTTTCGGGTTCAAATACATATACTTCTTAACATGAAAACAGTGAGAACTAAATTGATGTTATTATTAGGTTTGTTTTTATAAGTATTTGTTGATTTGTATTTTGTTGTTATTATTAGACTTTTCTCTATCGTTGTTATAATTATTTGTTGTTATTATTATGTTGCTGATACTGAATCTTTTGTTGTTATTAGGTCTTTTCTTTGTTATTATAAAACATTGCTAATGTAGATTGGTATTGTTTAATACGTTCTCAGCTAGTTGTTATTTTAATATGCGAAAAGGAACAAGATAACCGAGGTAACCTAAAGCGGCCAACTCGACGGAACTGGACTGGCCAATGACAGCAGTATCAATCAAACTCATCAAGGGTCCACACAACCAGAGTCCTGCAGCTGGACCTGAGAACTTGGCAATCTCCACCAACTGATTCCAAATGCTCTCGTTTCCCGCCAAATGACTGACAACTACTTGTTCCTCCTTATCATCGTCCTTACCGGTGTCGATAATAGAGGTAGCCGTAGCAGGAATCCGGTTGTTTGAAAGTGTTGGAGTAAACAACCGATTGTTTGTTCTTCTGAAGAGTGATTGAAGGCGGTGTTGTGATTGTGAAGGAGTAGTATTATAATATAAATATTGGTTGGAATTTGGAGTTATGAAGACTGTATTGAAGTGGTAATAGTAGTTGTGTGGAATTAGGGTTTTAGCGTCCATGATTTGGGGATTTTTGCACTTTCAAATGTGTGAATTGAATTGAATTGAACAAGCGCTGAGATACTTCCAACGACGTTCGTTGATGTTTCTTTCGCGGTAACAATATTTATATAATACACCCCTGAACGTCTTTCAAAAGCCATAACCAACTCGGTTGATATTTCCGGTATTTTGTATTTTTAAAGTAAATCAATTTATACGAGTCAAATAGTTGTTATACGAGTCATATAGCTCTATAGGACTCGTACAGCCCATACGCGAGTCGTATAGGGAAACCCTAGGTGGCGGTGGCGGTGGCGGTGGCGGTGGCGGTATGTCACTACATTCTTCTTCCTACCATCCCATTACAATCAGACTTGCTTTAGAAATACGTCCAGTTTCTTCGTGTACGCTGGCTACCTAAACCCTAACTCTGAAAATGCTCATTCGCATTTTCTTTCTCACGATCATACCGAGTTTTACACGCACTCAGTCATAAAGCACAACAATAGTTATAGTTGCATTGAATGTTAAGTCGTTTACTCTTAGATTGCAACATTGATTTGATTTTTATTTCGATCTAATACTATTGCAGAATTTATTTGAGTTTGGTTTCAATTTAATGCCAGTACTTTCTGTGCAAACATGTATATGCTTTTCATGATGAGGCTTGACTTTTACAACTACTGATGAACTTGGATGTAGTGGTTAAGGTGTAGGGTGGATAATTAGATAAAGATGGCTTATTATCATTCGGTTCAGTATAACTTATAACATAAGTTCTCAAGTGATTCTTGACAAGCACATATTTTGTAGAGTTGTATTATGTTTTTGTCAACAACTTGATACTTTGTTTATAAGATAGGTAAAAGGCGGCCTCAGAGGGCTTTTCTTTTACATGCTCCACCCGGGACTAGAGGTGTACAAAACTGGTTTCTTTTCCCAAATCGAACCGCTTTGGTCAAAGACTGGTCATGGGGAAACCAGCGGTTTTGGTCGGTTTGGGTGAAATTGGTTTTATTGTCAAACCTGTTCGGCTCGGTTGGCATAGAACCGGTCCCAAAACGGTTTTTCTGTACACCTCTACCTGGGACAAGGAAGTTAAACTTGGCAAAGGTTGTTGCTACCAAATCAATCTCTACATTTTCAAGTGTTAAATTATAGTAAACATTGATTCTTATATTAATCCTACATACATTGCAACTCTCTTTGTTAGGTCTTATTCTTTGTAGTTTGTACATATGAAATGTGGTTTTAGTGTTGCAATGTATGTCATTTATACCGAATATCAATGGTTGGTTCTTACAAGTTGTTTAATGAAATGCGTATGCATTTATGTATTTTGGGGGACAACATAAAACAATTTCTTTTTATCAACAAGGTTATAGCTTCATTGGTTCTTTACAAGGTGACATGTGGTTTTACTATTGAAGTGTATGTTTTATATATGTGTATGATGCCTAATTGATTAGGTGTTTGTTTTTACTTAGCTTTCAAATGTTAGTGACTTTGATTGTTCTCATAATTTTTTGTGACATCTAAAGTATATATATATATATGGTGTTTCATATATATACTTTTTAAAGAATTTTACATGGATGCATAAAGTTAGCTGAATGTGAGGTTTGGTCTGCTTCTCAAAAATTTTACATGTGGTTTTAGTTTTGAAGTGTATGATATTGTATTTGTGTATGAGGCCTACCAGACTAGCCATTTGTTTTTACTTAGCATTAAGCTTTTCAGTGTGCGTTATGTGATTGTTTCCATAAATATTAAGTGGGCCATTTGAAGTGACTTTACTTGCATTTTTTTGTGTTATAACCTAACGGCCTAACCTGTATGTTCATGGCTGCCACTTTAGCTTGCATTTCATTTGGTTCATTTGGTTGGTTTCCAGGTTTCTCTTTTAGCATGCCATTTGTGCATCAAAGAATCTGGTTTGATTACATATTGTCTTGCAGTCTCATGTGAGCAACCACCGGAGGTGCAAATACAGAAGAAAACAAGGCTAAAAGAAAATTGAAAATAAGTCTTAGGAGAAGCTTAAAGCTTCAGGAAAGCAGATCGGTTCAATTTGAATACGTAACTTAGTGCTTACTTTCCTTCAGTTTGTCATCTATTTTTTGTAGTAATTTGTTTGTATTGTAATTTGTTTGGAAATGTCTTCTGAGGCGACAGTCTTCTATGTCTCAAGTTTTTATGGCTAATGGCTATCTAATTAGTGTTGCGAACCTTAATACACAAATAAACACAAAAATTTACACCAATTGACAAAGAAATACAAAAAACTAAACCAAACCCCGCCGCAATGCGGCAGGTCAAATAACTAGTTTATATTTAAGAAATTTAATTTACTGGTTTATTTATACTTTTAGTCGTTATATTCATATGAGTAATGAGTAATCTGTCCGTCCATGTGTTTTGTTGGCCAGAATCTCTAGTTATTATGTTGTAGGAAAAGGTATTTGATGAATTTTGATCACTACAATTTGAATCCAAGAAAGGTGGACCAAAAAGATAGTGGAAACTTTTGTACAAGGACAAAATGCAATTGGTACCACACCAGAGACCACTTCCATCTTGGACGATTGTAATCATTTGCATTTGCATATTAAAATGTGCATTGTAGTTGTATTTTTGAAGGATTCATTTTAACTTCTTGTTTATTATTTGACTAAATTTATATTAGTAACATTTTTTTAAAAAAAATTATCTAAAACTGCGTACGTCACGGTTCAAATGATAAAAGTACAATACGATGTAGTAGGTGTATACTTGATGATTCTGGCTGTATTTTATTTTAAAAGCGTTATTCTTTTATTTTTTAACGCCTGACAAATAAAATATATTAAAACTAGCAAGACGCTAGAAATAATACGACCACAAAACACACAAAAAAATACGACACCCACAAACACAACCCCCCAAAACAACCTTTACACTTTAAAACGACGCCAATCATTCCAAGTAAGGCTCATCATGTTTTACTTATTTTTAACCTAAAGAAAACCCAAAACTTATTTCTCTTTAATCAAACCCGAAAGATGAATCGTCACCCTATTATGGACAAAGGCATTTCACATCTTCCACAAGCACCACGTAGTAATTAGACACACCACTCGAAGAACGGTTGCTTTGTCTCTATAAAACATCAAGTATTATCTTCAACAAATCCTGAAAATCAAACAGGAAAAACGCGGACAATTTATACCGCCTAATATCACACTCCGCATAGGTTGAGCTAATCCAAAAAAAATAAAATTAATTTTAATAATTCCAAAACACACCATTTGTTATTTCTTTTAATAATTCAAAAATCATATTTATGGTTTCGTTGTTAAAAATATATATTAAATGGTTATCAATACCTAATATAGATTAGGCTTATTGTCCAAGTTATCTTCTATTATATATACATCTTATTATACCTTATTTTAATACACACCTTATTAATAAATCTCTCCTTTTCTCCCTACATGTTTTCTCTTATTCTTTAGCTATTAGGCTTGTTTCACAACACGTTATCAGCACTAATTGCTTTTGGAGTTTGATTGCACATCATAAGGTACGTAGATTGCTTTTGGAGTTGGATTACACATCATAAGGTATGTGCATATTATCTTAGCATTGTTGTTTCTTTTTTCTCAAACATAAATTCTTATAAATTTTGATCGTGTTATCGACTTGTTTTGCTCTTATCTTTGAGTGCACATCAACATCTAAAGCTTAAAGAGTATGTTAATTGATTTAATTTTCTTTCATTGATTTCGTTACTGACAATCAAGTTGTATGATTATTAATAATGTGATTTAGTATAATTTTTTACTATTTTCCATAAGGAAAATAGTAGGCATATGTATACGTATCCTATATTAATTGTGTTATTTGAAGTTTTATAGTTATTAGTTTTTCTTTTAAATAAAAAAACTAGAGATACATATCAATTCATTATAAAGTTCATGTTTAACATAGATTGCATGATTGTTATTTAAAAGTTAGGACACTTTTTTTTTTATATTCATGTGAATAATCATGTTATATATATTTTAGTTTATTTTAAGATACATATGAACAAGAATCATGAATTTTTGAATATGACTACAATAATAATCATATTTGAGTCATTAAATGTTTAGCATATAATCAAGAGATACAATGTTCTCATAATCTCATCATATATTATTAAATCAATAAATTTTGAGTTTATAATATAAAATCATTGTTATGGTTATAAATAGAATTGATTATGTTATTAACAAAAGTAATATAAACCCAAAATAAGTTAA
This sequence comes from Bidens hawaiensis, assembly GCF_021521415.1. Taxonomy (NCBI): domain Eukaryota; kingdom Viridiplantae; phylum Streptophyta; class Magnoliopsida; order Asterales; family Asteraceae; genus Bidens; species Bidens hawaiensis. The sequence continues at coordinate 7,787,285 of NW_027491017.1, forward strand.
AGATCTTATCATTATTTATTTATTTATTTATTTATTATGATATTTCTAGAAGCTATCATATACAGGTTTGTATTTTAACTTGATAAAAAAAAATGTGAATTGCATAAATTTATATATTTTAAGATTGGTACAAAGAAAATTTGATTTTTTTTAACAGAATAATATATATAATTGATTATATAAGTTGATTATATTAAGAGTACTATTTAATGTTGCCATTCACACAAAAGAAATCAATAATGCATTCGGAAACTTGACATGAAATTTATTTTCTTTATACGTGTAAAATATAATATCTCTTGAAGCATGAGTTATTTTATTATAAAATTAATACGTAATGCTAAATCAAACCAGTTATTGTCTTTAAATAGTCTTTTAAAATAACCGAAGAAATTGTGACAACTTATTGGTATTTTATCTCATAATCTTTAAATTGTTTATACTCATCATGTTAAATCCGTTTAAAGATTTAACCGCATGACATATTTTATGAAATAGTTGAAAGATATTGTTTGTTTCTTTACATTTACGACTTATATGCTATTCGATCGATGATGTCTTAAATCTTACGTTAATTTTATAACATTTATAACATAACATAAATTGATAGATATTTGTTTATGTTTCAAGATAGACTCGTAAATATTTGTGTATGAGATATACATTTGATTGGTTATACTGTGGTAATTTAATACATAAATTATATGTATTTGTTTGTAAGTGATGAAAATGTTATTTCACAGAGTTCTATTATAACTCACTGTATATGTTGACATGTTATAATATCATGTACTGTATAATTTGAGTTTATCTGTACATTGCACTTATATGCTATTATCTATTTATATACATAGTACTGAACAAAATAATTAAACCTAAGTTTTGTTTTATATTACTCTAATGAAAGAGTATATATAAAAGAAGCATAATGCATATATGATCATAAGATAAATCATCTTTTGTTTGTCAAACCTCAGATATGTTATTGGGTGTAGCATATCATTAAAACATATGAAAGGTTTGAGGTGATTATGTATCCGTGTTCGAGAAAATTATGAATAAACCATGAAAATGGTTTGGTTTTATATCATTCCTAAAACGAATGTGATTGTGTATTGATCGTTGCGATCATGGACATTGAAAAAACTGTAACGATGATTATATTAATAATGAGATCGATTCATAATTATAATTATGGTCAAGCTAATAATGAGATCGACCACCACAAGTGGCAAAGGAATTGATCATATATGAGAACAAAATGTGAAAATACAAAAGTGAAATCACATGATTGTTTGGAATGATAATACAATGTTCTCTCATATTTAACTATTTGCATTAAAGAAGCATAATGCATATATGATCATAAACATGAATTTTATGGATCATGATTATCTTGGCATGATCGGTTAGACCACACCGAGTCAATGATGTGAAATTTATTGAAGAACCAAAAGATTCTTCATAATGATTATACAAGTAAATATTGCTCTCAATGGGAATTATTTATTTAACAATCAAAGGAGGGTGTGAATCCCTAAATGTTATGGAATAAGAAAAGGATATACAAATCCTAACATGATACCATTTAGTATTTCAAAATCGATGCATCGTCTAAATGGTTATCAAATTCACAACTTGAAGTTTGTGAGAAATTTGGCTTAGCTAATAAGATAGGAAGCATATTATTCCATATTGGTATATTTACATTCAGTTATAATAATAAATTTGATTCCCAAGTTAATAATGATCATTGGAATAAGTGTTGAACATCATAACAGATTATGTTCTTACATAAACTGTTTTGTTAAAGACAATTGCTCGACGTTTATAATTTGTTGCAAAGGAAATATCACAAGAACAAAGGTTCATGTTTGAATTTGAGTACATATGATGTTACATGTCTTAGAAACTAATTCACATCAAGCCAACAAGTTATGATACTTCCTCCCCATTATAATTGGTTTTTGGTCAGTAACCAAGAATTTCTCATCTAATATTTCGTGTGTGTTATATACTGAAATTAATCCACCATAAAACACGAAGATGAGGTCACAAAGGAAGTTTGATGCACTAATTAGATATTTGCTTATGGCTCATTAGTTTTCACTTTAGTGAATCAATATTCCCAACATAAGGGGGAGATTTAAAGCAGTTGGAAAACAAATTTAGTTGGAACGAATTATCATTGATCCTCAAACTTAATTATATGAACTAAAAGTTCAAAGGATAATTCATGAATAAAGATTAGCGAATGAATTACTAGACGATTCACTGACCAAGAGAGAGTGTCTAGCTAAGACACCTATACGAACTGCTAATGCTCCAATTTATAAATGTCCCGGAAGGACAAAAACATATTGATAATAATTCTAATGCACGCTTGTAGCCTGGTAGATTGATCGGTTCCAAAGTTAAAATTTCCTCGAAAATTGGATCAAGTAATAAAGATGGTTAAGTCGAGGTGCAGTAAACGGTCTCTTGAAAGAAATTAGACATGATGGTTCTTGAAGAACCTTAGGTACCTGAAAACAAAGAGCTCTCAATAAATTATATTGTATCATGTCTGCAAAGATATATGGAATCGAAATAAAGTCAACGTCGTTATACTTTTATATATATGTATAATTAGCGCTTGAAATGATGATGATGAGGATTAAGATTCTAAATATGCCTATAAAATGATTGGCCCAAATGGAAAGACGCAAACAGGGCATAGTTGAATTCTCTAAATAACGGAAAGTTTGTTGGACCAGCAATCCGTACAACTAAAGTTGTAAAATGTGTTAGATACAAACGGGTATTGTATATGAGTTATGAAAATCATCAAGTGATATAAGACCAAATTGATGGCATAAGAATTTTTGCAAAGACCCATGATTAATTATGAGGAGACACATTCTCCAATGGTGGAAGCAATGACTTTCCGATAACTAAACAGTCTGGTAATATAAAGAGAGAATTGATATGCGTCCAATAAATATTGTTATTCAGTTGATACTGAGAGTTTACAAGAAAATCTATGAAGGATTTGAATTATCAAATCATGTAAAGTAAGTTCTTGAGAACATAATGATTGTTGTGTATAAAGTCATATTTGATACTTTATGACATTGAATATGTTGAACATAAATGGAACTCCTAAAAATTTTGCCAAGGTAATTGAATACTTGAAAGATTAGTTGATTATGTGCATCAATAAGCATACACATAGAAGAGAATACACATTATAAGTACAATATCTCAATGAACAAATAAACGGTACAATATGGATTTTTGATATGTGATACAAAATGATGTGTTAATGATCAAGTTTATGCAACAAAAATCCTGGAAAAGTGAATGTGTATACATAATTTGTCAAGTTGAAAAGAAGTCCATGATGGATTGGTAAATGGATGGATTTATGCTTATTACGTATGAACTAACCTATTCGAATTGAGCTTGGCACAAATCAAAAGATATTTTGATAAAGAGGGAGATAAGTTGGATATAATTAGCCATACCTTTATCAAAATTTCAGTCTTAAAAGGTCATTATAATCAAAGTTTATAATGATGTACATATCACCGAGAGAAACTTATGAGCTTTTACAGAGAAAATTCTTTTTGAAAGACCTTGACATGGTGTGATTATTGCTCGACTTATAGTTCGAGTATATGTGTAATTATATGTTTATAAATCCATCAAAATGCATCTATAAAATGTTGAGACATTTTACCATGGACAAACTGAATCCTTTTAGCATGTTAAAGGATGCTAACAATGACTCTATATCATTGTCTATCTAAATATGAATATTATTGGTTCGGAAATACCATAATTAAATGCATTTATGCATTATGTTGTACTGTTAGCTGTATATGATTATTATTTTCTTTATTTATATTTACTGGCATGTGTTCTACTAGGAGACACCACAACGGGTTAAAACATATATTTCAGGTATGAAAATATTTGTTTATATTATACTAACCTATCGAAACAAGTTTTGTTAGTCTTGTCGATGCAGAGAAACACAACAGGGTATCAATACAATAATATATGATTACGAGATGATACAATAGAAGTTTTCACGTGAAGATCATGCAACGTTGTTCAACTTAACGATTCACATGCCAAAGGAAGAAGACACAAATGATTGAGTACAAACGTTTTGAAACTTTGACAGAAGATCAATATTTACCATTTTAACGGATATATAAATCAGGGGGGAGATAATACGTGCTGCACTATTTATCCCTTAGCTATGGTTTTATCCCACTGGGTTTTCCTAGCAAGGTTTTTAATGAGGCAACATCTCCAAGCGTATTAAGTTGATAACCAAGGGGGAGTGTTAAAAATATATATTATATGGTTATCAATACCTAATATAGATTAGGCTTATTGTCCAAGTTATCTTCTATTATATATACATCTTATTATACCTTATTGTAATACACACCTTATTAATAAATCTCTCTTTTTCTCCCTACATGTCTTCTCTTATTCTTTAGCTATTAGGCTTGTTTCACAACATTCCTCGTATTATGGCATGTTTTGTGTAGTTTCATGTAAGTCAAGATGCCTTTGCATTTAAATAGATACAAAACAAAGAACAACTAACTACACGCATTGGCCTTTGGCGTTATTTGTCTTATTGTTTTCTATATGAAAAATCTATAAAGATCCACCTATTTGTCTAACTTGTTAAGAGGTTACTTAAAAAGGTATATGCTTAAAAACCAATTCACCTCATTTGTCTAACTTGTTAATAAATAATAAGTTACTTAAAAAAGTATATGCTCAAAAATCAATTCAAGTAATTATGTAATATTGTTGACTTTTGATCCCTACTACTTTTAAACTAATTGCAATGAAGTTACGAAGCTTGGATGAAAACGTCAGGGTGACCGGACACAATACGTATAAAAAAAATTCATAAACTGAGGGGGTCGGGCTAAAAACTTTTAAATGAAAACGGGTAAATTTACACTATGTGTAAATATTTTCGAATGAAAACGCTTAAATTTATACTGCTGAGGAAAAAAAATGGAGGTGGCTAGAACCAACCTAGGCCACAATGTAAGCTTCACCCTTGGTTAAGCAAGTGGTCCTTTTCACTTCGTTTGTATAGTTATCAGTGTTATTGACATGGTCGTTACTACGCACTAAAGCAAACATGCAAAACCCGAACCCAAACACAAATGCAACCGAGAGCCATGTAAATACGTATTGAGTGAATGTTAAGGACGATGAGTATTGTGTCTAGTGACAAAGCCAAGAATTTACTTTTTATGTTTAACTTGTATAACTATTACACAGTATCAGATATCTATCAACTTGATTTATAGGTTTCTCAAGGTACGAGTAAGATCATCAAAATAAAATTAATGTATAACTATTATTCAGTATCGGATATCTATCAACTTGATTTATAAGTTTCTCAAGGTACGAGTAAGATCATCAAAATAAAATTAATGCATAAATATTCATAAAGTTGTTTATAAATTATAATAGTGAGGCTGAGAGCTACTTAAGCAAAATTGGAACCATTACTAGACTTACAAATCTGCATTTTCAAAGAACTAAAAAAATATTCATTTCATCAAAGGACATATTTTGGACTTGTAATTGTATTCCATCATTTTGGACAATATACTTTCTTAGTTTAAATAGTCTATTAATATTATGTGCCTCCTAAGTCACTTTATTGTGTTATTCGGTTGCCTTTAGCGCCAATAAAGCAGCCCCATAAGCCGCCTCGGTTTGAAGTGCTCGCCTCACAGGCAACCCAAGCACCCTCTCTCGAATCTTTGTCCACTTATCGTTTTTCGATCCACCACCCGCAGTAAACACTTCTTCTACTTCAGTAGCTCCTAAATCCTTCAACAATGCATACCCTTGTGCCTAAATAAAAAAACAAAACATTTTTTATCAACATCTATAAAAGACAACAATATTGGTGGTGGTGGGGGTGGGGGGGGGGGCATGAAGCCTTCCCGCCCAACACAAGTTGCTTTCTATATAGTTCTATCGATTAACAGGGTGTTGGTGGGGCCATGAGCTTTCCAGTATTGGGATCTCAATTCCTACGATTATCAGAAAAGTGGTTTTATGATACGCGAGAAAAGGCCTCTCATATCAAGTTTGAAGAAATGGGTAATTAGGTAATTTTATCACCTCAATGCGTGCTATTGATTCAAGAATTCCATGCAAGTATGCTACATCACATTCTGGTCGAGGACTTAACCTATAACGTGAAAAACGACAATATATCAAATTACAAATTACAAACAAGGAAGCTGGTCAAACGGGTCAAATCTCACAAAGTTTATTCATAATGCATACAAGTGGAGAGCGTTCATTTCATAACCACATTAGCTTGTATACTATTTATTATATAATTGACTAGAATACATGTAGCTTTCATTATTTATAAGATTTACTTTTAACAATTACATAAAATTGATGGATTTATCTAAATGCATATATGCACATTCATATGCATATGTTACCTTTAAAGAAAAAAAATATAGTTTTTATGCTCATACTAATGATGCTAACTAAAATATAAAAATGAACAGAAGAAGTTACCTGTTACTCAACCTGTCCATAAAGTGTTACTAGTATTTACTTTACCTTGGAGCCATCTTCGGATCGGCTATAGGAAACCGCTCTCCCTCGGTCGGCAGTGGATAATAATCCAATGGTGAAGTTTCCATCGGGTTGATCTGCACACTCAAATTTTCCAGTTGCTCGTCGGAAAACAGTTGGCGGAGAATCGTCCCACCAGTGTTTGAGGCGCCTCCAACCAGCCACTTGTCATCAAGACGATGACTGTACACCCCGAACCGCGCATCATCAATGCGTGTGGTGCTTAATAGTTTTATCGCGAGTGTTGAGCCCAAAGATGTCACCTATGTACAACCTTTGGGAGATTAGTTTAAAGAAAGTTAAGAACATGCAATCAAACTTGTAAATGAACCAAACGTTCTGTGAACTGTTCATGAGTCGTTCAGTGGAAAGTTCGCTTTTATTAAATAAACGAACGAATATGACAACAGTTTTTGTTCATTTAGTTAAACGAACGAACATGGACACGTGTCTCCTTTACTCATTTATGTTCATATGTTAATGCTCGTTCATTTATGTTTGTTTAAGTTCGTTTGTATATATAGACATTAAAAAATTTTAGGTTCATAACAATGTAGTCTAGTTATATGAAACACAATACTTTTGATTGTGCTCTCTCAGTTATGTCTGTTTATGTTCACTTATGATTTATCTATGTTCAACCATGTTCGTTCGTTTACGTTTGTGAACAGTTCGCTTAAACAAACGAACACGAACAAGAAAATTCCGTTTGTTTAATTGACCGTGTCTGATCGTTTGTTTGGTTAAAGTTAAATGAACAAAAGTTTAAAACATTTTACCGCCTTCCCTGGCTGAGTAGCCCGGGCAGCAAGAAACGCAGCTATACTATCTGTAGTTCCTGTACACACAACGCAATCCTCAGAGAAACCTGTAAAAAGATTCAACCCAACATAAAAACACATGTTTTAACTAACCTTTGTAACAGAAATATAACTGCTTTATCATAAATAGGGAACAAAATATACCAAATTTTGTTCTTATGTCCTCTTTGAGGGAACTTATTATAGTCCCCGGAGCTTGAATGGTCGGTAGAGCGTTTGAATACGGTTGATATTTTAACCATGGTGGATACGAGTCAAGTTCGGGATCATAACCAACCTATGCAAATGAATTGGAAACCTAACACGCTATAACTTCATAACAAACATGACAAGAAAAAATGTGGTCAAAATAGTCAACTTGACCTCAAAAGGTCAAAGAGTGTTCATAGACTATATTTAATACCTTTAAGGTCAATATATTACTTGTCTTTAAATTATACTTGCATACAGATTCTTTAAACATCTCTAAAATTTTATAACTAGGGTGTAAACAAGCCAAGCCGGCATGTGAGCTACTCGAGATCGGCTCGTTAAAAGCTCGAATTAAACTGAGCTTAAACGATCTCGAAATAATCCGAGCATAAACGATCTCGAGCCTTAAAATAAGCTTAGTTAATATACAAGCTCAATGGCTCGTGGGCCTAAACATGCCTATTATTTATATAATTTTTAGTTAATGTATTAAATATATATTTATAAATAATATTTGCTATATATAAAATTATGGTTAAAATAACTAAATTATAATCACTATTTTATATACAAAAACTATAACTAAAAAACATATAAAAATAGTTAAAACTGCACATAAATATATCAAATTATAAAGCAAGCCGAGCTCGAGCTTGAAAAAACGACCCACAAGCTAAGCTCGAGCTTTAGAAAAAGAGGGCATCTTCACCCCTATTTGTAACTACATTTAACTTCATAAAACCTCGATGAACATAAAACGTTTGGTGTTAAAAACTTTTGGTGTTTCTTTTGCCCCAATGATGGCCTTTCTGATCTCATCCGTATTCCGATCAAAGAATCAAAGAAAGAAGAAGGGGGGGATAACAAAAAGAAGTGATAAAGGGAACATTTGCACTATATGTGCAAATCAAAATCGGGCGGATCTTTACCCGGAGTAGAGCATAAACCTAAAAAGATTAAAGAGGCCCATTTAAGAACAAATTACTGATTAGGAAGCCATCTATTCTGCTAATACCGGTCCTATCCTCTCCTTTCTCTGATTCCCAGTGAGGGGTATAAGTAGTCTAAACGCTCTTTCCAGCCTTTGGTTTGGCTAGGTACTACTAACTATCAGACAGTTCGAAAAGAGGCATTCTTTTAAGAAAGAGATCCGAAATATTCATAGGTCATATCCTATCTCTTCTCTAAAGGGGCGCACACTCGCTGTCTACTAAATGAGCTCACGAAGCGATCTGGGAGCGAAGCCTTAAATTGAGTTGCTTCCCCCCTTTTCTTTTCCCTCACCCTACTCTTTCATTTCCGCTTAAGCTTCCCCCAAACAAAACTTGTATCAGAGTTTCTATCAAGATCACGAACACAGTGTATTTGACTTTAACGTCAAACTTGACCCGTATACAGTATAATTGTACCTTTAACGCGTTATTGTAATCAGACACTCCAATTTTACCATGGAGAAGCCATAAAAGCCAATCAGATTGATGCATTAAGACTGCAGACTCTTTACTTGAATCACTTGATGTCCACCATGAAACAAGCTTGCATAAAGTTGAAGAACCCGAGCATACCGTGTGGTTTAAAGGGGCAATGGATTTTACAACTGGCAATGCATCGGGACAGCTTTCGTTGTAGAGTAAAGGTCGTGTTAAAGCTTTGCCCGTTTTGCTGCAGATATAATGGAAATAGTGTAGTTTGACTTTTGAGGTCACGTTGACTTATAAAGTGTTTGACATTTGGCTCAAATTAGTACCTGTCTATTATCAGAGTAGTTGCAGATGTCCCATCTATTGAAATGGAAGCGATTAATGAACGCATAGTGATCGGTATGTCTTCGAGAAGAGAAAAAAGTGTTGTTTTCCAAGAGCGAACCCAATCAACCGTGTCACCATTCTTCCTAGACAACAAACTATAGTTTATAAGTTCTTCCAAACAATCATGTGAACCAAAAATATCTGTAAATACATTATTTTGTGAGGTTGTTTGCTTGATGTGTTAAAAGGCGAAGATGTAACTATGAGTCGTGCTACCATTCTTCCTTTGAACCCACCAATCAGTTTATAACCCGTTTAACATAGTTATTGCTTCCTGTTTACAACTTGCCAACCCGTTCAACCGGTTACACCTCGATTACTACCCGTTCAAAAGTTTAATTAATGTCATCAGTGACAGCTTAGGCACGGGGCAACCCGGACAACCAGCCAGGGCACTTAATTTTCGGGGGCACCAAAAATATATATATATATATATATATATATATATATATATATATATATATATATATATATATATATATATATATATTATATAGGCCTCGAACGGTGGCCGATAGAATTCCAGAAACATTGAAAGACCAGAGGCCAATTCCTAAATCCTGATTGTGACCTCCCGGCCTTTTTAATGTTATAGTGTTAATGTCGTTTAACAAAATTTGCTTATATATTTCATTACTGGTTAGGGCCTACAGGCTATAGGCCTTTCTATTTCAGTTCGGCTGAGGCATATAACTTCTCGGAGACGGCCCTGAATGTAGTCATGTAAATCTATAAATTCTCGGAGACAGCTCTTAATGTAATCATGTAAATCTTACCATATACCGCGGGTACTCCTTCTTTCCTTCAGAATGTATTACCCCGTCCTTGTCGATAATCGCATACCGAGCTCCAGATGTACCGAAATCCATCCCTAAGTATAGTTTTGCTACAGCTACAGTTACAGCTTCAACATCATTGATTGAATTTGCCTTACAATTTCTCCGCTTGTTGTTGCAGAATGATAAGTTAGTTGTTGAATTATAACTACCTGAAAATGTTGGGAAAGTGTGTCCAGGAATTAGATTCGTAACTAACAGTAGCTAAGGAATAATAATATGGTTAGTTTAAGGATCCAACTAGCGAAAGTCACATACTCGCATAGTCCCTCATCTTCACCCTAAAGTCTCTGAAACTAAATGTTGCAAGAAGGAATCGACACTAGATCACATGAAACACCAAGTGTCTCTCTTACCACTTCACCACTAGCTCATTGACAATAATTTTGATATTTAATAATAATTAATAAAATTCTGAATTTCCCATCAATATTTAGTCATATTTAGTTTTTGATATAATTAGGATTTAATACCCGGCGTTAGACCAATTACGTGACGAAGAAAAAGAGCCGTAAACTTTTAAATTGTTGGCGTTAGTCAAAACATAAATGAAAAGAATAAATATACAACCAACTATAAAAGAACTTGAAACGTTAAAAAAACACAATTGAAGCAGAATGTAATAATATAGCCTTGTATGTTGCGGTCAGGACGCTAAATTAATCAGACCCGTGTTGTGTTAAGCAATTAAAATTGTCAACAATCAAACTTCATGCTCATATCATATTCATGGCTGCTTGTTTCCAAGAACCATAGTTGTGACCATAGTCACATGGATCGTTGTACGGTCCGATACGCGGTACGAAAACTGGTGCACTGTTCATGCATTTCAAAAATTCAGTACGAGAGGGGTAGGTTCATTCGGAACGCCAATTCAGTACGCGGTACGGTGTACCTTATAGTCGAGTACATCGTATCATATACAAAACACTTTAAGTAGATTTTTTATAATAGTTTTATAAGTTTTTAACTTTAGTTAACTAAAATTTAACTTTAAACAAGCTTTATTTATGTTTTAACATATTAATAACATATATGTAGAAAATGAGGGGTAAACTTTAATAAAAATTCAAACTTTAAGAACAAAAAATGCAAATTTTAAACATAAAGTAACATCAAGTTCAGTAGCCATAACCCTAAATTCTTGACAACCGTCGTTCTTGTTCTCAAATCTCCCTTCTGACAGCCTCGGATCTCCCCTCCGGCAGCCTCAATCCATAAAAAATATGGCAGATCTTGTCGGATCTTCATCACCTGGTAACTTGATAACTCTTTATCCACATTTGTTTCTACAATTTGAGTCACAAAAGTGCTCGAAATTCCCCTGTTGCGGCCGGAACGCGTTTATTCACGATCCCAAACACCGATTTCATTAACCGGAAACGTGAATTAGATGAAAATTGTACGATTATTGCAACAATTGGGAACGATCAATTTCACCGATCCAGATCGCGTTTCCATAGCGATCAGTACGATTTTGTACCCGTTTCTGGTACGGGCGATCCAAAACGAAGATCGCGGGAGGTATCACGAATCCTGTGACTATGGTTGTGACTCCAAGAGTTTATCATCATCATCATCATCATCATCATCATCTACCTATGTAAACCGAAAGGGTATAACACAATTATCAAAGCATTTCGTCAAACACCTCATGTGTGATGTACCTAGTAGGGGTGTTTAAAGTATGATATCCGAAAATCTAGAAATAATAATTATAAAAAAAAAATTAAAGAACTACTTTTAAAAATATATTTCGGCTATCCAAAATATCAACCAAAAAGGGTGCTTCTAAACGTACCCCACCCCCATCCATTTTTACTAAACATACCCCCTCCCTTAGGTTTTACATTAATACGATTTAGACCTTTTTGTTGTTTTTTTTGTCATTTTGCTATCTTTTATAATCATTATTATTTTTATATAAGGATTTTTATTCTATTTTTATTTAACAACTTTTTTTTCTATTTATCTTTTTATGTATATTTAAAAGCCTTTAATAAAAACATATTTTTTTCTTACTTAGAAAAATGTTTTTTTTTTCTTATCTAATAAACATTGTTTTTCTTGTTTAAAAATGTAATATCACGTAAAATTCGGGCCAAAAATATCAATTTTCAAAAGTCAAGGGACCAATTCTGCCAATTTCCAAACTCCATGGACTAAAATGAAATTTCTGTTTTCTTGAACCATCGCGCTACGCGATAGGGTCAAGAAAGAACTCCATCGCGTATCGCGATGGAGTGTCTGACACAGTGTGCCACGTGTGCCACGTGGCACACAGTGGCAGCGCCTGCTGCCACGTGTCACCACGTGTTGACACGTGTGGCGGCGCCTGCCACGTGTCAACACGTGGCAGGTCTATAGTCTGACACAGCAGGCCAATATCGCGCTACGCGATAGGCCTTCCAAGTGATCCATCGCGTATCGCGATAGGGTCCAATTTCAGCCTATAAATAGGCAGCTACGAATTCAGATCCCTCACACCTCAAATCACATACATTACTCTCTCTCTAGACTCTCTCACTACCTCGAGTTACGTGCCAACAATCCCTCTCGATAAACATACCCCGAAACCTCATTTTACGTGCCCGTTACCTTGATTTCCGTGCCACTCACGACATCCCTAACAAGAAGGAAGTGCTGCCCCAACGACCTGGTGATTTCCTCGAAGTGCGTGCCAAGAGTGTTGGTGTCTCGAAAAGCGTGCCAAGAAAGGAGACAAGATTTTACAAGGAAAGAGTGTGGATTGAGCGGCGACGAAGTGCTGCCCAGGTGACTAGGGTTTATCAAGCCGACAAAGGTAGGCATAATGCCCAACCAAAATAATAATAAAATATTGAAAGGGCTTAATACCCTAAGTCAAAGTTATTCTCGATAATCAAAGAAAGATATAACAAAGAAAATAAAGAAAAGATAATATATATATATATAAATATATATATATATATATATATATATGTATATATATATATATATATATATATATATATATATATAATTATTCTTTGTTATGAAATATATTATTTAAGTATTATGAGTATACTTAAATAATAAAAGAAAAGAATACATTTCTTAATGAAGAAGAAACGTCGGGTTTTATAAATAAACTAAAGGTTAAAAAGATTACTTTTTAACTAAAGGTTTTAAAGTAAAATAAAATAATGAACTAAAGGTTCATCGAGATAAATAAGACTAAAGGTCTTAAGCCGGATCGTGTATCCGACTAATGAATGTTATACTCGTACTATAGGTGCGAGATAGCGAAGGAAGATTAACGGACGGTGTTGGAAGCCGATCCCATTGGAAAGGTGAATACGCCCCACTTTTTACAAACTTGTCTTCAAACGAGTCAACTTGATTATATGAAAAACTTTACATGAGGCTATGTGTCTCTAAAAACATTATAAATAAGAGTATAAGCCAGCTCTCAGGCTATGGTATACGTTTGTCTGGATCCTTACATATGTGGAACGCGGTGGGCACATCGCACCACGCTTGGTCACGACCTCCAGCCACGATGGGCCGGACCTAAGTTACGTCCGAGTGGGTAATGGCCATGTGTATATTTGTAGTACCTAAGTTATGTCATAAACGCTGCGGTGTTTCGCTGAGGTGACCTAGTGCAGAGACTCGAGTTTATGATGATTATTTATCTTGATTATTCCTAAGCCAAGATGGGCCGAGACTTACGTGGTCTCGAGGGGTAATTAAGTAAAGATAATATTTTAAGCGTCAGCATATTCACCGGCATTCGTTGCTGACGTATTTTATTTACATTTTGCAGGTAATCAGGATTAGAGCTTGAAGGACGAAGAAGCTCGAGTATCCGATGACTCGGATAACTTTTATGTAAATATTAAAACATGGTGGTTTTTGTAATCTTATAAACAAGTAAAACAAATCGTGACTTTCGTCTCGTATTTTGTAATGTAAATATTTTATCGATCCTTTGTTTTTATAAAGTCTTCCGCATTAACCTGCTACTCTGATTTATTTACAAACATGATACCAATTATGGTTCATACTCCTAGGCCTAGAATGGGGGTGTGACAAAAAAATATATTTTTTTTCTATACTTGTTTTAATCTTTCTGAAGAGTGTTCTTTTAAAATTAAGAGAGTTTACATTCTTTATAAAAAAATCATATTAGTTTTTATAAATAAAAAGGTTAAATAACATACAACTTAATAAACAAATTTGGCTCTTTTCTCAAGTAACATTAACTCATGTATTTAAACCTAACAAAAAAAATCAAATTGTTTTGAATACATTTTATAAAAAAAATAAAAAACTAGCTAGAGAAAACATACAAAACTTTTTAATACATGTATAAAAAAATAAACAAACTTTTAATAAGATCTTAATGAAATAAAATAATAATATCAATAACAAAAATATAAAAAAAATTGTAAAACAAAAATAAAAACTTAACAGTGTTTTATTTGATATTTTGAGAGAATTATAAAATAAAATAAGAGGGACTAGAATATCAATTATAAATGTTAAGGGTAAATGAAAGTTCAGGGGGGGGGGGGGTGTATGGTTAGCAAGGGAGGGGGGTACGTTTAGCCTGACCCCAAAAAAATGATCCAAAGTATCCAAAAAAATATCCGAAAATTATCCAAAATATCCAAAAATTAAGCGAATTTTAAAAATAACATTTATTATTTAGTAATTAAAAAAATAATAATTTGGATACAGAATTTTGGATATGAACTTAGATTCAGATTTTTTTAACACCCCTAGTACCTAGGCTCAGATAACTATCACAACCTTTCAAAAACTCAAATGATCATTGAACACCACATGTGCAATGTGTCTAACGTCAGAATGGATGCAAGACACCGCACGTTGTAATTTACTATTCAGACTTTCAGTTGCTGAAAATTATATGCATACTTTCCAAACCGTATATTTTATGACCGCACCCATGCAACCATGAACATTGCAGAGTTGTTGAACTAAGCCTAACCCAGCTCCCACGGTTGATGCAAGTATGCAAGCGACCGTACCAAGCGAGCATCGATTTCTCAAACAGAGTCATCCGGATTTTTGGACTCTTTCTCCTATCATTTTAAAAACCTTTCTTCCCTTTTCACCTTTTCCTGACTCAAGAATCACCATATCCACCCGATATTTTGTAGCCTTCATCAGTTTCACGCGGGCATTTGGGTTTAGTTGATGTGGTTTAAACCTATCATGAGGCCGAAAGATAAGGGGTATACACTCCTCAGCACCATTCCCCTCACTCGTCACGGCAGTTTTCCCCCATCATTCAACATCACCCTTCAATACCCTTCAACCTAGGGGTATACACCTTTAAACACCACTCTTCATCATTCTCCATTTCCTATATTTCTTTTTTATTTAATACAATTTTTATATTTAAAATATATATTTGAAATTATAATATTTAATAATATAAATTAAAAAATTGGAAACAGTTAATTAATTAAAAATACAAACCATAAACTAAAAAACTAGAAAAAAACTAATAAGAAGTAAACATAAAAAACTAAAACTAAAAAACTAGAAAGTTAAGTTGTATTTTTGGCCAATTTTCGTTTCAATGTCAACGCCAACTCGAGCTCTTGTCCTTGAAGACGGCTAAGATCTCACGTTAAAAGGTCTAAATCTTTCCGCTCGGCCTCGTCTTTCTGCTCGGCCTCCATTAAACAAAGTTTTTCCCGTTCTATCTCAACCGTCTCTTCGCTTATTTTTTTTGTCTCATTTTCATCTTCTCAATTTGCAACTCTTTAAAACTTGTAAACTCATCCTTTATAAAATTCAACTTCGGTTCGTCGGTTGAAGACGATCCGACTCGTTTTACCTTTGCATCTTCCTTTGCCTTTGCCTTATCCCACTCAATCAGACGTTCCTGTTGAGCCGGATCGTCATCGCTAAAATCTATATTAAGATCTTGGTTACAACGAGCATCCGAACCACCTGCACTATAGTCTCCACTTTCGGACGTTTTTTTCCGCTTCACCGACTCAACCTCATTCGGCACCGAATGCCACTTCACACAAAGTCGAACAATTCCCAAACTTGTGGGTAGGGAAAGACATGCTTATGTTTGACAACATATCGATAGTTTGCCAACTTGTAGATATCGACGTCATTACTACCACTCGCTGGATTAACCTTGGCGTTGTAGAGATTGTTAAACCATCCCACCTTTTTATTCATCTCCCTCCATTTTCCGTTTATGGAACCATGTCTCTGATACGTCGGGACTTGTAAAATTTCATGATATTTGAGCGTGACGACCTTTCAAAAACACGATCCCGTTTAAGCATTACCTAATAACATATAAATAAAATGTAAAACGTAAACATATTTAAACATTTGATATCTTTAGAAAATTATAAAACTGTAAACAATACCCTTTGACGAATTCTCGCTTTCGCTGACCCAAGCTCTTGCCAAAACGACTTCTTTGGTAGTGTTCCACATGTTAACCGTCTCTCGACCCGGAGGTTTAACGGTTTTGGGTTGGGTTTCTATAGAGCCGTGCTTTTTCGATATCTTTTTTTTTCGCGGGTTCGAGTTGGGTTTCCGGCACCACCTCTTGAACATCATCATCAGTATGAAGGGTTGACTTGAATTGGCTTGTCTTGTCGATGAAGGTATTCGTTATACTTGATCCATTCGTCATAAGCTAAAACCGCACATTGCGTTACCTCTGGGGTAAAGTTGGGATCCATTTTGGGTTAAAATGTGTTTGAAAGTGGTTGAATTATAGAAGAGTAGAATGGTAAAAATATGTTGAAATGGTTTGAAATAGGTTAATGTAATTAGTATATATATATATATGATTTGGATCATTTCAGAAGTGTTCTTATAGTGAGAAGTGCGAGAAGAGATTCTAACAAATCAAAATTTTTCTATTTAATTTTGGATTATTTTTTTATAGAAGTAATTAGTAAAAAGTTTAGGAGTTTATTTTGGTAATTAATACTAATTAATTTTAAGTTACAAATGACAATACATTTATTTTTATTTTTTTAATTTGATTTAATCTTCAAAAAATACATAAAACAAAACCACCATACTCAAACTATAAAAAAATTACATTAACCATCATAAAAAATAAATACCTACACAAATCATAATATGAACCTACACATAAAAAAACTAGTTCATATTATCACCTACACATATCACAATATTAATATAGATGCACATAACTAGTTCATGGTGACCTACACAAATCACAATATTAACCTATACATACAAATTTCATTACTTCATGTTATAGCCTACTCATTTGTATTTACCTACGCAGATCACAAATTAACTTATACAAACAAAACCTGTTCATGATATTACATACAATTAATAGTATTAAACTAAACTTGTAAAATATTCGCAACATAGGAACACACCATGTTATTTATTTTTATTTTAATTGTTCTATAATCTATATTTTATGTGTAGGCAATACGAGCTATGTGTAGGTGAATATTATTTAAATGTAGGTGAAAATAAAATGAACTAGCAATCTGTGTAGGTGAATACGAATTATGTGTAGGTGAATATTAGTTATGTGTTGGTGAAAACAAAAGAAACAAAATTTGTGTAGATGAAAATAAGTTATGTTTGTAATACGAGTTACATCATGATAAAAATAAAATTAACTAACAATTTGTATAATTAAACATGAGCTATATGTAGATTATTGCGTTACTTGTGTATGTGATCAAGTAATTACAATTCATCTACATATACATTTTATTTTCATGTGTAGGTACGTAAAAGAAAATTTAAATAAATCTTATGAAACCATGAATGTAAAAAATTTTCTCTAGATTATATTTCATTAAAATTATTCTAGAGGAATTTTTATATAAAATTCAATTTATGTTTTCTAAAATTTGTAACTTTCTACAAGATTTAATATGAAGAATAATCTAGGAGTAATTAGGGGAATTAATGCTTTGAACAACTAGGGGATAATCAATGGTTGAGATTGACTTCTCGCTATAATATCACTTCTCGCATGATCCATCCACTATATATATATATATTAAATAAGTTTTTTTTAAAAAATAATCCGACCGTTTGCAACGGTCACAATACCAAGACAAAGGGCTACTGACGTGAGTGACCATCCTCAGTAAGGTCAGGTCATGCGTGACCAAAAATAGGTAGGGATGGCAATGAAACCCGAACTTGATGGGAAAACCTGAAAACCGACATAAATGGGATGGGTAATACCCGACGCATTAGGGTTTGGGACGGGTTTGTGATTAGTTTTAAATTTTTTCGTGGGTTTAGGATGGGTTTGGGATTCCTAATATACCTGATTACCCGACCCGATTACCCGCATAAACCCATTTACCCAATTATATACCCAATGTACCCGATATAGCTTATACACACACACACACACTCACACACACACACACACACTATACTAGTTTGATCATCCCGTGTTACGGGAGTTTATTTAAGTTTTTTTGTTTTTAATCGTTTTGTTATTTTATGATGATTTAATTTTTTATAACGTAGTTTTGTTTTAATTTAACACACACACACATATAATATATATATATATATATATATATATATATTAGTTTGTTATTATACTTTTTAGTGTTTGGGTATTTTCAGTTGAGATGTGTAGGTTTTTTAGATTTTTAACGAACAAACATAAACGAATATGAGCATGTTGATTTTTTTAAATGAACAAACATAAACACAGATATTTGTCTAATGAAAAGGGGGACGTTGATGTAGTTGACGATGGTGGGTAGTATCGGAAGTTAACCAACGATGGAGATGATGGACCAGCAACGGAGAACATGTAAATGAGATAAATTAAATTAGGGTTTGATGATGAAAGTGTTTACCAATAAATAAGATCTTATAACCCATTTGAGGGCTATTAGGGTTTGGTAAGACCCATAACCAGTGGAATTTATTCCTTAATGACTAAAGGGTTATTTCACAAATAAATGAGATGTTATAACCTGTTTAAGGGTTATCCGGGTTTGGTGAGATGTACCCATGGCCTGCAAAAAATATTGTTTGATTATAAAAGAGTTTCACAAATAAATGAGATGTTATAACGCACTTAAAGACTATTTGGGTTTGGTAAGACCCATACCCGTGATTTCGGGTCAAATGCATGAGAAGCCTCTATTTAGAAATCAAACAATCTGGTGGCTCTAGAGAATGGGGGAATAACCTGAGAGCGACACGTAGGATTTTGTCACACCCCGACCAAAGGCAACGGAACATGCCAGGATGCGACGGATTGCCCATAAGCGCATGACACTATTTAAAGCGACAATATTTAAACAACTCATTTAATTTCACAACATCAAAATGTCATATAACGAATTTGTTCATACAATAATCATCACAAAATAAAGCAAATAAATATATTGTTCATTTTTCTAATATTCTAAATGTATTTGTGACGTTTTCTTCAAGTTCCCAATATCAACCTAAATGCAAACATGTAACATTTTATAAAATAAAGTTTATCAACACAAAAGTTGGTGAGCAATTCATAGATTTTGAACAATATGTATATTATAAGAAAAGCCACAATATTGTATACACAACAACAAATAAATAGCAATAATTTGGATAATATGAGGTCGCTAATAAGAATACATTAGAAGCACCGTCTATAAGAGAAAACCAAATAGATTCGGATTTCATGAGGTCGTTAATAAGAATACATTAACGCCACATTGCTATAAGAGAATACCAGATAGTTCACGATTTATGATTCAACCCTCCAAAAGCGGTAAACACATAAGCATATAACCATGTAAGCATAGAACACCAAATCGGCATTTATTTAAGTAAAGTATACAATAACGTTTGTGGTGTAAGACTCAAGTATAATGCATTTAATTTGAATAGGTATGAAATATCACCCCCAAAACGAAAGATGGAAAACGGTGTATGAAAATACTCACATTCAAGTATAAAACTTGGTTTGGAAAAGTCGGGTAAACGGAAGGACGGGTCTATCGATCAAGGCCTAAAATAAAAATAAAAGCCTTGTATTAGTAAGGTTGTTTTATGAAAACTTTAAAACAAAAGTTAAGAAATGTGAGTATTTAAAGTTAAGGTTTATAAAGTAACTATTTTAGAAATTATAGAAATAACCCTTTAAAAATGTAAGTTTGCTCGAAACCCGGTTAAAGTATCTACCCTTAATATTACTCAACCTATGTTAAGTAATAAGGTGGGTAAAAATGTAAGAATGCAAGTCCCTTTGGAATATAGATACTAAAACGAGTTTTAACGAGTGTTCGGGTTGTTAGTTCGGGTCTTGATAATTGGTCAAAGCCAAAGTCAACTTTCCGGAATATTAAATGTTATGAGATAACTCATAAAAATATATTATCACTTAACCAAGTATATAGTTCTATTGTTTTAGAACTAAAATCGCACGTTAAGCGAGTGTTCGGCTTTGTCGGTCCAAACTTTGTTATAAGATCAAGTTGGATTCAACATTTCAAGTACTTTAATAAAATATTTAAAATCAGTTTGTAAAGTAATTTTAAATAAATATACAAGTCTTGAAAGGTAAAAATACACTTGTGTGTCTTGAGCGAGTGAAAATCGGTTTAGTTCATTTTGGTTCGGTTTCCATCTCACAATAAGTTCATAGATGGTTTCCACATGCCCAAATATCAAAGAACTTGTATAATAACTTATAAATGATGAAACTTAAGTTTTACAAACAAAAAGTTAATGATAAAGTCTTTAAACGAAAGTTCGGTTTTCGGTTCGGATCTAGTTTTGGGTTAAGACCGAGGTTAGAATCTACTTACCCATAACCATAGAGCTTGCATAAATGATTTTGGAAGTTTAAATCTACATAAAGCATGTTTAAACAATTATTTAACAAAACTAGTAAACAAATTCCGGTTTACGGTTTGGAGCTATTTACGGTTAAACCGAGGCATAGACTCTTCAAACCCATAACCATGGAACTTGATAAGTAAGCAAGACAAGTATAAGCTAGCATGGTTAGTAAGCAATAATAAAGTTAGATTTTTAGGTGCGGAAAGTATATAACAAAGACCACGAAAGTCCTCCATGTAGCCTTGCCCTACGAGGCCTTAAACTTAACCAACCAGGGCCGGATAGTAACTACCAAAGGTAACAAGGGCTGTATTATATATATATATATATATATATATATATATATATGTGCCATATGATTCAAGTATTAAGTTACACTAAGTTAAGCAAACAAAAATGAAAAACTAGCATAGTTTGACTTTGGAAGTCAAACTTGACATAAACTTGAAAATAACCTTGAATGATTCTTGAATTTGAGTGAAGGAAAGAGTAAAGAGGAGGGATTTATGTAAGGGAGGGCCTTGTATTTATAGGATGAGTTAAGAGGGGTTAATCAAGAGGTTTAATGGTTAAAACTCAGATTCGTTGGACAAAAAACCAAATAAGGAGACAAGAAAAGCATTCTGGTTTGGTGCTGCTTGCGCTACGCGACCGTGGAGGGCTCCCCCGTTGCGCGGCGCGGCGGGGTGGAGCTGAACTTTTTTTTTTAAGTTTCAAAAATGACATTTTGCCCCCCGAAGTTCGTTTTAAGTTATTTTTAACGCGCTTTAAGGCCCGTAAAGGATGTTTTCAAGACCCAACAAGTGTAAAACAATATTGTAACATAAAATCCATCATTTTGATTATATCACAAGTTTTGGTTTACAAAACGGCTTGGTTTAAATGATAAACAGATTACATAAACAAATACAAACGAGACCCGAATCTGGCGAATGTCACAGTATCCCCTACATTAAGAATTTTTTTCCCGAAATTAAGACGAAGACGATGATGCAAACAAGTGTGGATACTTCTCTTTCATTGTATCTTCTTGTTCCCACGTAAACTCCGCTCCACGCCGTGATTCCCATCGAACTTTGATTAACCGAATACGACTACGCTTGGTTTTCTTCTCACTGCGATCCATGATCTCAAAAAGGGGGGAAAGCTCTCCGTTCCTGGTTCTCCTGTAGCTGTATCCTCCGGAACCACAAGAATCCTTAGTTAGAATTAGAATGGGATTCCAACTCAGCACCTTTTCACGGGTCGTTCAATCATAATCATCGACTCATCGCCATGCACTTCATCAAGAGGTATATGGAGATTACCTTCGGCTAAGCACTTTTTAAGATTTGTAACATGAAAAGTCGGATTAACACCGGCAAGTTCTTGCGGTAGTTCGAATCGATAAGCTACTTTCCCAACACGCTCAAGAATTTTGAAAGGATCAACGAAACGAGGAGCTAGCTTACCCTTCTTTCCAAAACGGACTACCCCTTCCAAGGAGATACTTTTAGAAGGACAAGATTGTCAACATTAAATTCGATCGTTTTCGCCGTTTGTTGGCGTAACTCTTTTGACAACTTCTAGCGGCTAGGAGGTTCTTACGGATTTGATCAATGACGTCGGTGGCTTCTTGAACCATTTCAGGTCCCGGGATTTGAGCTTCACCGATTTCGTTCCAACTAATCGGGGAACGACATTTACGACCGTAAAGAGCTTCGAAAGGAGCCATCTCGATGCTAGAATGATAACTATTGTTATACGAAAACTCGATGAAAGGAATGTGAGAATCCCAATTCCCACCGAAATCAAGAACACACGTTCGTAGCATATCCTCGAGTTTTTGAATCGTACGTCCGGATTGACCGTCCGTTTGAGGATGATAAGCGGTTCTAAGATCGAGACGAGTTCCCAAGGCTTCTTGAAGTGAACGCTAAAAATGAGAGGTAAAACGAGCATTGCGATCAGAAATGATAGACAATGGTAAACCGTGTCGGCACACAATTTCCCGAACATAGATTTGAGCAAGCTGCTCGACAGAATACTTCTCGCGAATCGGAATGAAATGAGCAGACTTGGTTAAATGATCGATGATCACCCAAATACTATCGTTTCCTTTTTGGGTGTTGGGTAGTTTAGTGATAAAGTCCATAGTGGTGTCTTCCCATTTCCAAACGGGAATCGGTGGTTGCTCGAGTAGACCAAAAGGTCTTTGATGTTCGGCTTTGACTTTTGAGCAAGTAAGACATTTAGATACAAACAACGCTACGTCCTTTTCATACCCTGCTACCAAAAGGTAGTACGAAGATCGAAATACATCTTATCCGCACCGGGATGAACTTTATACCGGGAACTGTGAGCTTCGTCGAGTATACAAGTACGAAGGTCATCGCGATTGGGAACCAACAAATGATTAAGTAAGTACAAAAGACCATCGGGTTTGGTTTCGAGTTGAAGTTCGGCTCCACACGACATTTCGTCGTTGAAAGATACGGATTTGAAGATCGGTTTGAACAACAACGCTTGAAAGCATAACGGATTTAACATTAACCTTCCGATTTAGGGCGTCGGCGACAACATTCGCTTTACCGGGATGATAGCGAATTTCGCAATCGTAATCGCTAAGTAATTCGGCCCATCGTCGTTGTCTCATGTTGAGATATTTTTGGTCAAAAATATGTTGAAGGCTTTTATGATCGGTAAAGACAACACATTTTGTACCATAAAGGTAATGTCTCCAGATTTTGAGAGCGAAAACGACGGCACCAAGTTTGAGATCGTGAGTCGTGTAATTTTTCTCGTTGATCTTAAGTTGCCTTGATGCGTAAGCGATGACTTGACCTCGTTGCATGAGAACATAACCAAGACCTTGATGAGAAGCATCGCAAAATACAACAAAATCGTCGTTTCCATCGGGAAGGGTTGGAACGGGAGCATTGCAAATCATGTCCTTGAGAGTATGAAAAGCTTCCTCTTGCTTGGAACCCCAAATGAATGGTTTTCCTTTATGAGTGAGGGAGATAAGCGGCAAGGAGATTTTGGAAAAGTTCTGAATGTAACACCGATAATATCCAGCTAAACCAAGGATGGATCGAATTTCCGTGGGAGTCGTTGGAGTTTTCCAATCCTTAACGGCCTCAATTTTAGCGGGATCAACATGAATACCTTTGTTGTTTACGATATGTCCCCAAAATTGAACTTCCTCGAGCCAAAATTCACATTTGGAGAATTTGGCGTAGAGTCGTTCGTTTCTAAGGAGTTCGATAATGGAACACAAATGGTGTTCATGTTCGGCTTTGGTCTAGGAAAATATGAGGATGTCATCAATATAGAAAATAATGAATTTATCCAGAAATGGTTTGCAAACGCGGTTCATGAGATCCATAAACTCCGCGGGTGCATTGGTTAACCCAAAGGGCATGACCAAAAATTAGAAATTTCCATATAGAGTACAAAAGGCGATTTTGGGATGTCTTCTTCGCGAACACGCAGTTGGTGATAACCCGATCGAAGATCGATTTTTTGAGAAGCATGTTGTTCCTTGAAGTTGGTCGAAAAGATCGTCGATCGTGGCAAGGGATAACGAGTTTTAATAGTGAGTTTTTTAGGCTCTCGATAATCGATGCACATACGAAAAGAACTATCATTCTTTTTCACGAAGAGAACGAGAGCGCCCCAAGGAGAAGAGCTAGGACGAATGAAACCTTTATCAGAAAGTTCTTCGGGTTGGTTCGACAATTCTTGCATTTCTGACGGGGCTAAACGGTAAGGAGCCTTGGCCACGGGCATTGCGCCGGGCACAAGATCGATTCAAAATTCAATCGGACGAACGGGTGGAAGACCGGAGACATCATCGGGAAAGACGTCGAGGAAATCACGAACAATAGAAATATCTTGGATTTTCTTTTCCTTTTTGTCTTTTACCATCGCAAGAGTTAGGAACGGAACATACTTTTGGTGTAAGTATTTTTGCGATTGGGAGCACGACATGAGATTAAGCCTTCTATAAGTTGCTTTGCCGAAGACTTTAAGAATTTTACCGTTGACGAGAGGAATGCGAACGAATTTATCGAAACAAACAACTTCGGCACGGTGCAAAGATAACCAATCCATGCCTACTATGACATCGAAACTTCCCATCTGCATCGGGATGAGATCGATGAAGAATTTACGATTAGCAAGGATGAGGGTAAAATCGCGGACGACGGAATTGATGATTATAGAATTTCCATTGGAGACTTTAATAGAAAATGGTCGGGAAAGCTTGGTTCGAGGCATAGCAAGTTTCGACTCAAATTTCAAAGAAATAAAACTTCTATCGGCACCAGTATCAAATAAAATAGATGCCAAATGATGGTTCACCAAAAACATATCGTTCACAACATCGTTTGCCACTTGAGCT
The DNA here is from genome assembly GCF_021521415.1 of Bidens hawaiensis. Lineage (NCBI taxonomy): Eukaryota > Viridiplantae > Streptophyta > Magnoliopsida > Asterales > Asteraceae > Bidens > Bidens hawaiensis. Next base: position 7,812,801 of record NW_027491017.1, read on the forward strand.
TGATTTGAATTCATCATGAAAGCTCGCCCTTGATTGCCATGGTTTCCTTGGGTTACTTGAGGTGGAGGAGGAGGTGGTGCTTGTATGGCTTGCATGTGTTGGATGAGTGGTGCATTGAGTTGGGGAAGTTGGGGTTGGTAAGTTTGAACTTGGTAGGCTTGGGTTTGGTAGTAAGGAATGGTTTGGGTTTGGTTAGCAAAGGCTAGGCGAGGGCAATTATTGCAGAAATGGTTAGGATCACCGCAATTGTAGCAAGCTCGGGGTTGTTGGGGTTGGTTTTGTGGGTATGGTGCATAATGGTTTTCGGCATTTTGGGGAGTGATTCTTGGTTGGTTAGGTTGGGTTTGTTTTGCGGATCGACACGTAGTGTTGAGATGACCGAAACAGTTACAAATAGTGCATTGGCGACATGACAAGTGTGACGGGTGGTGACGTTGACAATTGTTGCATAGTGGGAAAGTACCGGTATAGGGTCTTCGGGTTTGTGATGGAGCTTGGTTTTGTTGTTGAGGTTGGGGTTGGGTAACAGCAAAGTTTCGGTGATTGGTTTTGGGTTTCTTTATGTTGTGGATGTTGTTGTAGCGGGACGAGTTTGAGTAGTTAATGGCTTGAGGTGCGATTTCAACCTTGGCTTGTGGTGCGGGTTCGGGCTTGGCTTTCTCACTTGGTTTCTTGAGGGTCAATGTACCCGCTTTCACATGGTTTTCCGGTAGCGCACCGACTAGAGTGATAGTGTCCTCAAGGTTCACGGGTTTTCTACTCATAACGGATACTCAATTTAAAGTGAGTAAACAGAATTCCATACTCGATCTCATAGATACATATAGAATTCTGCGGAAAGCCGTATTCGATGAAAGTCGTATGTACGGCTTGGAGGGAGATCTTTCATATCTTTCGAGATCCACCCTACAATATGGGGTAAAAAAGCCAAAATAAGTGATTTTAGCCCTTATAAAAAGAAAACTGATTCTTGAACCCCTTTCACGCTCATGTCACGTCGAGGTACTGCAGAAGAAAAAACTGCAAAATCCGATCCAATTTATCGTAATCGATTAGTTAACATGTTGGTTAACCGTATTCTGAAACACGGAAAAAAATCGTTGGCTTATCAAATTATCTATCGAGCCGTGAAAAAGATTCAACAAAAGACAGAAACAAATCCACTATCTGTTTTATGTCAAGCAATACATGGAGTAACTCCGGGTATAGCAGTAAAAGCAAGACGTGTAGGTGGATCGACTCATCAAGTTCCCATTGAAATAGGATCCACACAAGGAAAAGCACTTGCCATTCGTTGGTTATTAGCGGCATCCCGAAAACGTCCGGGTCGAAATATGGCTTTCAAATTAAGTTCCGAATTAGTGGATGCTGCCAAAGGGAGTGGCGATGCCATACGCAAAAGGGAAGAGACTCATAGAATGGCAGAGGCAAATAGAGCTTTTGCACATTTTCATTAATCCATGAACAGGATCTATACATCTCGATCGGAAAAGAATCAAGAGAAAAAGAAAGAATCGGAATTGATCGATATATTTCTCGAAACAAATGAAAAGGAAACGAAAGATGAAACCTAAATCATGGATCAACTAAGTCCTCTCGGGGACTTACAGAGTCCCGGAGTTGCATTGGTAGGCCCCCAATATAGTTGTCAAGTTCACGTTCGATAGGGGTAACCAAGTGAGGGTAGAGGATGCTTAGCTCGTGGAAACGGAGTGAATAAGCGGCATTATCACCACTTTCTTGCTTGAGGTTCCAAAATTCCTCCTCGAGCTTTTGAAGTTCGGGCTTGGGACAGAAATTCTTCATCATGAGTTCCCTTAGATCGGACCATGGAAGAGCCATAGCCGTTTCCGATCCTTGGAGGTGCATAACACTAACCCACCATGTAAGAGCCTGATGCGTGCGTGCTAGTGGTATAAAATATAAGAGATGGATGATTTGCTTTTGCACAAGATCGTGTTTTAAATTTATAAAAGTGATTTCTACAAAGACTAAACACACACAAAACAGGCAAGTGTACATATCGTATATGTAGAATAGTATTGGTAAGAATCCAGTATCGATTCGTGGACACAAATGTTTCTAATAATAAATCATTGTTTTACTTTAATCGGAGGTTTTAATAATTTTGGGGTTGATTTTTCAAACTTCTTATAAAATATAAATACTTATATATATATAATATATAGGTGACCAAGACAAGTGATTCTAAACGAGTTGTTCAATTATGCGAAGGTTACCATCTAAGATCAAGAATCCACTCCATTTTAGCATTGATAAATAATATTTAAACATGTGGTAAACTTGCCGTAGTAATATATGATAGATAGCTCCTTAAACCTTAAGTGAGCATCTTTGGCACTAAGGAGATAGCATGCGCATTTTAAAGTCCACCCTTTCCTAATGTCATGCCATCTCAACGATGTCAATTTAAGTTGGCAAGTAGTTTTGTAAAGTAGAAAGATTAGGATTGACTTCTATTTCTCAAATAGCAATTCTAACAACTTGGGGTGGTTGTAGTTCATCACATCACCTCCCCTTGGTTGATTTATGTAGGTTATGATTACACATTCCATTAACATATGATTTCTTTAACTAGCTTGATATCCTAAGCAAAGCCATTTTCGGATTACCAAGATTTAGAGAAATACATCATAACTTATATCTCATCATTTCTAAGTACAATATAAGGATCCGTTTTTCGATAATGTATCAAAGTATTTCTATCTTTCAAGAATATGAATCGATCATGAACAATTGCCAATAGAATTGACAACCACTAACTTTGAATTAGTGATTTAAGATGGTAAAACATTTCTCATCAAAAGATAATTGTAATATAACCATGTACTTTACTAGACTGCACCACATGTTTTGTTTATTTATCATGCAAAACAAAGCTTCTTCACAGATTTTAGATGGTAAAAGGAGTTTAGCTCATAATGAGCATAATGATAAACATTAAGATGAATAATGATAACAAATACATGATTAAACTTGGAATGATCTAACCAAATGTAGATGAATCTTCATTCTAAATGATGATGATGATGATGATGATGGTTAATGGTGATGATCTACAAGCCTTCAAACTCTTCACTAAACCTTCTATGTGAGTATTAGTGTGTGTTTTTATAAGAGAGAATCGGATAGAAGTCTTTTCGAGGCACACTCTTAAAATGGCACACGAGCCACTATTTATAAACTGTCTGGAGAGAGAAGCACGGCCCCGTGCTTTATTAAGCATGGCCTCGTGTCTACGTGTCCCAGTTGCATGTTGTCACATCGTACATGATGACTCACCACGGCCCCGTGCTTCCTGAGGCATGGCCCCGTGCTTTTTAGTGACATGTGCTAATTCTTTTTGTCGTTTCTGAAAGGTGAGCACGGCCCGTGCTTAGGTAGTCACGCCCCCGTGTTTTATTATGACATGTGCAAAATTCATTTTGTCTTTTTCTAGAAGGTGACCACGGCCCCGTGTCCATTGATGCACGGCCCCGTGTCTAGTTGTCCGCTATTTTTTCTTTTCTTGTAGATTTTTGTCTTTTCTGATAGGTAAGGACGGCCCCGTGCTTTCAGAAGCACGGCCCCATTCTTCCAGAAGCACAGCCCCGTGTTTCTAGAAGCACAACCCCATGCTTTCTAAAACACAGCCCCATGTTTTGCTGTTTTCTTGGGTTTTCTTTGGTTTTTCTTCGATTTTTCGTTCGTTTCTTCGTTTGAGGCTTGGATTCACCTGAAAATACATTTTAACATGATAAGTAGTTATTTTAACAATATTATACGATAGAAGTTGCAATTTTTAGAGATTATTTGATGCTAAAAAGATGTATATTTTTATATACATCAAACATCCCCACACTTGAACCTTGCTTGTCCTCAAGCAAGCTACTTTTAAATATTCTCTAAAAATAGAAAGTTAGGACTATAGCTTAAACATCCCAAAAGAGTTCCTAGAAAATGGGAACAAAATAGCCAACCTTAAATCATAGGAATATATGTAGTGATATATAAAAAGGTGATTTGTTTTTATGAGTTTCTGTTTATGCAAAACGTCACGTTCTCACAATGTTCACTCACACTCGGTTTTATATCTGCTCATATTTGTGATGTATGTATGTGAACACTCTTAGTCAAAATGTAACCTGTGATAAATAGGCTTGTAACAAGTTCAAATCTCCACCTTTGTGAAGGGTTGCATAGATCAGAAGGTAATTGGGTTGGTTTTGTGTGAGTAGGGATTTTGTTATTTTGTGGTGGTTCAAGGGCTTAGGTTAATGATGATGGTAAATACAACTTCTGCTAATTGTCGGGAGTCTTAAGATGTCTTCAACAGTTAGCTCCTTTCTCCCGATTGCTAAACTTTTTTTTTAAACAAACCTAGTGACTCTAGATCGTCAAGACCAGTTTTGTCGAGGATGTGGATCGTTCTTCCTCAATCCTACTCTGAACATAACTCCTAACTCTAATGGATCGTTCGACTTTGAGACTAATAGCCCCCACCCTCATTAGTTCGGTATATTCATGTGAGATTGAGTTTGACTTTTTCTACATCTTCCTTCGTGGGACCAGTTTCCGCAGCCTAAGCATCGTTCGTATCTTTTTGCACTTCTTTTCATTGCCCTGTTGGAAACTCCAAACAAAATGGTGTCCTTTTTTCATCTTGGCGCCACTTTTTCCTCACCTCATTGCTAAAGAGAAAAATTCTCTTCCTAAGTTCTAGAGGCAACCTAGGTTTTGCTAAATGTATGCAGCAAAGGAAATTGAAATCGAACGAATGCATTTCCAGTTCTTTAGGGTCTGCCGGTAAAAGACCAGTGTCGTATTTTACCGGTGAGATGGATAACGTGGTAAGGTTTTGATTTAGGTTTTTGGGTTTTGTAATTTGGGGAATGGTTTGAGAGGATTGTTACAATATTACCTTCTTCCTTATAAAACGCTTTGTGCGGTCTTGAAATAAATAATTGCGATAAGTTCTAAATCACACGAAACATATGACTTACTCAATGCTTCCGAAAAAATATTTATATGGCATGAGGTTTATCTCACAGTAACGGAGGGATTGGGTGTAAGCGCCATATTTTGCATAAATTTGTTCTCATTATTACAAAACTTCTTTTTACTTTTTCACTTTTTTGGTTATAGTAGATTTGTAGTTGGTTATTTACAAAAAATTCTCTTGGATTTTCTTTTGGTTTTGTCAAAAATAGTCTTTGTTTGCTACAAAAAATTTTGTTATTAGAGAATTTTATAATTAGTTGAGCAAGCAATTGGTCAGGTAATTCCCCTCCCCACACTTGAATCTCACATTGTCCTCAATGTGAAAAGATTCATAAAAAGATTAATAATAAGATTCATATGAAGTATGGAGGGTAAAATTGAAAGGAACTTCCCTACGGGCCAACGGAATTTTGACAGAGCGTCCCCTGTTGTTCGTCCGTTTTTCCTGTAGTGTACCTATATAAAAACTGCATACGACCAACAAGCATAATAATACTTAAAATTATTATTATTATTGTTATTATTATTATTATTTTTATTATTATTGCTATTTTATTTATTTATTATATATTCTTAACCTTATTTCAATGCCTAGTTTAATCAGGGTCTTGGCCAGACCCTACTTCCAAAATGTTCATTGATTTGGGTGGAGGATTAGTACCTACGAGACGGTCTCAAATGGTCCATCGATGTATGGTTTCAATTGATGTCCATTAAATTTGAACTTCTGGCCTTCAGAATTTGAAATATCGACTGCCCCATAGTCAAAAACTGATTCAACTATGTGTGGACCTGTCCAACGAGATTTCAACTTTCCTGGGAAAAGACGTAAACGTGTGTTATATAACAGTACACAGTCGCCAACTTGAAATTTCTTGTTTCCTTTTAAATGGGCGTCGTGTAAACGTTTAGTCTTTTCTTTGTAAGACCAGGAATTTTCATATGCCAGTGCTCTTAGTTCTTCGAGCTCATGAATTTGATCTTCTTGGTTTTTACTGGCGGACATTAGATCAAAATTCACTGCTCTTAGAGCCCAATACGCTTTGTGTTTTAGTTCTACGGGTAGATGACATGCCTTCCCATAAAAAAGTTTGAATGGTGTTGGTCCTATGGGGGTTTTGTAAGCCGTCCTGAGGGCCCACAAAGCATCATCTAACTTTTCTGTCCAATTTTTGCGATTCATTCATATGGTTCTTTCTAAAATCCTTTTAATTCCTCGATTTGAGACTTCCACTTGCCCACTAGTCTGAGGGTGATATGGTGTTGCCAGTCGGTGGTGAACCCTATATCGTGCTAAGACTTTGTTCATTAGAGCGTTACAGAAGTGGGTACCTCTGTCGCTGATTAGGGCTTTTGGAGTACCGAATCGTGAGAATAACTTTTTTAGAAATCGTACAACAACTCGAGCATCGTTAGTGGGAAGAGCTTGTGCTTCTACCCATTTAGATATGTAGTCTACTGCTACAAGGATGTATTTATTTCCGAAAGAGTTAGGAAATGGGCCCATGAAATCTATTCCCCATACATCAAAGACTTCACAAATTTGAATGCCTTTCTGAGCCATCTCATTTTTGGCTGAGATGTTTCTGGCTCTTTGACAAGCATCGCATGCTTGGATCAAAGCATGTGTATCTTTGTATATGGTGGGCCAGAAGAATCCTGCATCAAACACTTTTCTGACCGTAGTGGCGGTACCGTGGTGTCCACCAGTTGGTCCTTCATGGCAGTGTTTGAGAATACCTAAGGCTTCCTTTCCTGCTACAAACCTACGAATAACCTGATCGGCACCTATCCTAAACAAGTATGGATCTTATCAGAAGTAAAACTTAAGGTCGGAAAAGAATTTCTTCCGTTGTTGATGAGTGAGTTCTTTTCTTAGGATTCTACAAGCTAGATAGTTCGCGAAGTCAGCAAACCAAGGACTTTCGTTTTTCTCCTGTATGAATGCTTGGATATGCATGAGAACTTCATGTGGAAAATTATCATTGATAATTTCTTTGTGAAGTTCTTCTGAAGCTGGGCATTTTAAGCGTGAAAGATGGTCTGCGGCTACATTCTCTGCTCCCCTTTTGTCTTTGACTTCTATGTCGAATTCTTGGAGTAGTAGGATCCATCGGATAAGTCTGGGTTTGGCATCCTGCTTGTTGAAGAGGTATCGTATGGCGGCATGGTCGGTGTAAACTTTGGTTTTGGAAAGGACTAGGTAGGATCTAAATTTTTCAAAGGCGAAAACTACTGCTAGTAACTCTTTCTCTGTTGTGGTGTAATTTTCTTGTGCATCATTAAGAGTTTTACTTGCATAGTAAATTGGGTGAAAATGTTTTTCTTTGCGTTGTCCGAGTACGGCTCCAACTGCAAAGTCACTTGCATCGCACATGATTTCGAATGGAAGGGTCCAATCGGGTGTAGTCATGATTGGTGCGTTGACAAGTTTGTTTTTTAATATATTGAATGAGTCAACACATTCTTTAGAGAAGACGAATGGTGCGTCTTTCTCTAAAAGTTTGGTCATAGGTCTAGAAATTTTGGAAAAGTCTTTTATGAAACGACGGTAGAATCCTGCGTGACCTAGAAAACTTCTAATGGCTCTGACTGAAGTTGGGGGTGGAAGTTTAGATATGGTTTCTATTTTGGCCCTATCAACTTCTAGTCCTGCTTGGGATATCTTGTGACCTAGAATGATGCCTTCTTTGACCATAAAATGACATTTTTCCCAGTTGAGTACTAAGTTTACTTCTTCACACCTAGCCAACATTTTGTCGAGGTTTTTCAGACAATGATCGAAGGAGTCTCCAAAGACTGAGAAGTCGTCCATGAAAACTTCCATAGAGTGTTCGATCATTTCATGAAAGATGGCCACCATGCAATGTTGGAAGGTGGCTGGAGCATTACATAGTCCAAATGGCATTCTTCGGTAGGAAAAGGTGCCATATGGACTTGTAAGTGTGGTTTTCTCCTGATCCTCAGGAGCAATTGGAATTTGAAAGTATCCGGAGAATCCATCAAGAAAACAATAGAACATTTTTTCAGATAAACGTTCAAGCATTTGATCGATGAAAGGAACTGGAAAGTGATCTTTTCTTGTGGCGTCATTAAGCTTCCGGTAGTCAATGCAAACTCGCCAGCCTGTGATGGTTCTCATTGGTATCAGCTCGTCCTTCTCGTTCATTACTACTGTCATTTCTCCCTTCTTGGGTACTACTTGAACGGGACTAACCCAAGGTGAATATGAGATTTGGTAGATTAATCCGGCATCTAGTAGTTTGATTAATTTCTTCTTCACCACATCTTGCATGTTGGGATTGAGACGTCTTTGATGTTGGACTACGGGTTTGTATTCCACCTCCATGAAAATTTTGTGAGTACAAAAGGAAGGACTGATGCCCTTGATATCCATGATCTTCCATGCGATGGCCTTCTTACGGTTTTTGAGAACCTTAAGAAGTTCGTCTTTCTCTTCTTTAGAAAGGTGAGATGAAATAATTACTGGTGGTTCTTCGATTGATAGTTTTGATTTTTCATTGCATTCAGTGGTCTCATATACTACTTCTGATGCTTCCTGATAATCATCTTTGAGATTTTCGTTTTCTAAAATGGGTATGGTGATGGTTTTGTCTAAGATTTGCGTTTCGAGTTGGTTAGTGATGGAGGATTCTCGCACATAGCAACTCACGATAGAATCTATGATGTCGACACAATATAATGTGTCATCGTGATGTTGCGGATATTGCAAAGATTTTCCCATGTCAAAAGTGATTGCCTCGTCATTGACCCTGAGAGTGAGTTTGGCGGTGCAAACATCAATAATAGCCTTTGCAGTCGCTAAGAAGGGTCTTCCTAAAATCAGAGGTACACTTTTGTCTTCCTCCATGTCTAGAATCACAAAATCTACTGGGAAAACGAACTTGTCAATTTTGACAAGCATGTTTTCAACAATGCCCTGAGGGTATTTAACTGATCGGACAGCTAACTGAATGCTCATGTGGGTGGGATTTGGTTCTCCTATCCCTAGTTTTGCAAAAACCGCATAAGGCATTAAATTAATACTAGCTCCTAGGTCAGCCAGGGCATTGCTAACAGACAAATTTCCTATGAGACAAGGGATAGTAAAACTCCCTGGATCAGTTATTTTTGGCGGAAGCTTGCTTTGGAGGACAGCTGAACATTCTTTACTCAAGGTGACATGCGAGAGCTCCTCCAGCTTCCTTTTGTTGGTCAGCACTTCTTTGAGAAACTTTCGGCATTTGAGCAATGGCTTCGACAAAAGGGATGTTGATATGGAGTTGTTTGAAGAGTTCTAAAAACTTCCCGTACTAAGCTTCCAATCTCTCCTGTTTCAGTCGTCCAAGGTATGGAATAGGTGGAACATAAGTTCGGACTGGTTCCTTAGGTTGTACGGTGCCTGTCGGGGTCAGTCTTTCCTGTGTTTTCTCAGGGGATTCCTTCTCCATAACTGGTTCTGAAGTTGGTGAGGCAATAGTGGTTGTGCCACTTCTTAATGTAACAGCGTTGGCTGCTGCATTTGGGTTGGTGATTGGGTTGCTTGGAAGAGTGCCAGGTGGTCTTTCGGATAATTATCGGGCAATTTGTCCGATTTGAGTTTCTAGATTCTGGAGTGATGCTTGTTGACTTTTAAGATCGGCTTGATGCTTTAAGAACACTCCGCTGATATCAACAGCTCTTGAGTCGGCCTTCTTTTCTGCTTCATTTGTTTTGGTCATGAGTTGGATTAACATTTCTTCGATCTTTGAGTAGCTTGGGTTTTGATGGCTACTAGAAATTTGATCTTGGAATTGGGGTTTAGGCTGGAAGGGTTGATTTATCGGTCTTTTTTCGAATCCTGGTAAGGGTTGAGTGTTACCTCCGTCTTTCCAGCTGAAATTCGGGTGGTTTCTCCATCCTGGATTGTAGTTGTTGCTGAAAGCATTGTTCTGTCAAGCGATGAAATCAACTTCTTCCATAGCCATGATGACTTGTTTACAGTCACTTGTTTTATGACTTCCTCCACAAGTGTCACAGGTGAGTCTAGTTTTCGTTAGCTCAGCTTGGAGTTGTTCGAATTTTTTAGAAAGAGCTTCAAGCTGTGCTGTGACAAGAGTGTTGGAATCAACGTGGTGTATTCCTTTATGGGTAGGTGTAGATCTTGGTGGGTTGTATGCAAAACTCTTCTTTGCAGCCTTCTCCAGGACTTCAAATGCTTCGTTAGGTGATTTGGATCCCAGGTCTCCACCAGCTATTTGGTCGATGGCCTGTTTGTTTTGACTGGATTGTGCGTCAAAGAAAGTTTGTACTTGTAACCATACGCTCAGTCCATGATGTGGGCATCTTCTCAGAAGACTTTTGTATCTCTCCCATGCTGCGTGTAACGATTCATCATCATCGGTCCGGAATCCGGTAATGCTGGCTCGGTATTTGGCAGTTTTGTCAGGCGGAAAATATTTGAGGAGAAACTGTTCAACCATCTGGTCCCAAGTGGTGATGGAACCAGAGGAAATAGATTCTATCCATTCCAGGTCTTGGCCCCTTAGAGAGAAAGGAAAGAGTTTAAGTTTGATTTGATCATCAGAACAGTTTTGAATTTTGAAGGTTCCGTAGATTCGTAGGAATCTAGATATGTGAGAAAGAGGGTCTTCGTTGAGGAAACCATGAAATTGAACTGAATTTTCTACCATATTAATGGTGCTTGATTTGATTTCGAAATTTTCGGTGATTTCGGGTGGAGCCACTCCATTGCCGTAGCCTTCGAGAGTTGGCTTGGCATACTGGCTCATGTTCGGCTCATTATTCTGGGCCGCCATCATTTCTTCGGTTTGATTTTCTCCTGATGTGGTGGCGTCTACTGATTCGTCGTTGATTGCTTCGGCGGTTTCTGTTGTCCGTTTATGTGCTCGTCGACGAAAGAGTCGTTCCGGTTCAGAAATTGGAGAAACAAGCTCAAGCTCAAAAGTAGAGGACATACATGGGACTAAATCAAAATTAAACACTAAAGTGAAAGTTAGTACTAAAGGTTATTCTAAGTTAAACTACGAGTTAGGCTAAGCAATTTTAAACTAAGGTCTAAATTAGTTAATGCTAAAGTAAAGATTAGGTAAACAAAAGTTAAAATTAGGCTAGCCGTAAAATTATATAGTATAATAGTTAGTAAAAAAAATTAAAGTAAAGTAAAATAAAATTTTAAAAATTTTGTACAATTATAGACAATGATTAAATTAAAACTTGGATCGTTCTTAGAAACGTACCGTGTCCCCGGCAACGGCGCCAAAAACTTTGATGTGTGCTGCGTGCGTGCGGTATAATATGAAAGAGATGGATGATTTGCTTTCGCACAAGATCGTGTTTTAAATTTATAAAAGTGATTTCTACAAAGACTAAACACACACAAAATAGACAAGTGTACCTATCGTATATGTAGAATAGTATTGGTAAGAACCAAGTATCGATCTGTGGACACAAATGTTTCTAATAATAAATCGTTGTTTTACTTTAATCGGAGGTTTTAATAATTTTAAGGTTAATTTTTCAAACTTCTTATAAAATATAAATACTTATATATATATAATATATAGGTGACCAAGACAAGTGATTCTAAACGAGTTGTTCAATTATGAGATGGTTACCATATAAGATCAAGAATCCACTCCAATTTAGCATTGATAAATAATATCTAAACATGTGGTAAACTTGCCGTAGTAATATATGATAGATAGCTCCTTAAACCTTAAGTGAGCATCTTTGGCACAAAGGAGATAGCATGCGCATTTTAAAGTCCACCATTTTCTAATGTCATGTTATCTCAATGATGTCAATTTAAGTTGGCAAGTAGTTTCGTAAAGTAGAAAGATTAGGATTGACTTCGATTTCTCAAATAGCAATTCTAACAACTTGGGGTGGTTGTAGTTCATCACACAACCTCCCCTTGGTTGATTTATGTAGGTTATGATTACACATTCCTTTAACATATGATTTCTTTAACTATCTTGATATCCTAAGAAAAGCCATTTTCGGATTACCAAGATTTAGAGAAATACATCATAACTTATATCTCATCATTTCTAAGTACAATATAAGGATCCGTGTTTCGATAATGTATCAAAGTATTTCTATCTTTCAAGAACATGAATCTATCATGAACGATTGCCAATAGAATTGACAACCACTAACTTTGAATTAGTGATTTAAGATGGTGAAACATTTCTCATCAAAAGATAATTGTAATATAACCATGTACTTTACTAGACTACACCACATGTTTTGTATATTTATCAAGCAAAACAAAGCTTCTTCATAGATTTTAGATGGTAAAAGGAGTTTAGCTCATAATGAGCATAATGATAAACATTAAGATGAATGATGATAACAAATACATGATTAAACTTGGAATGACCTAAACAAATGTAGATGAATCTTCCTTCTTAATGATGATGATGATGGTTGATGATGATGGTTGATGGTGATGATCTCCAAGCCTTCAAACTCTTCACTAAACCTTCTATGTGAGTGTTAGTGTGTGTTTTTATAAGAGAGAATTGGATAGAAGTCTTTTCAAGGCACACTCTTCAAATGGCACAAGAGCCACTATTTATAGGCTGTCTGGAGAGAGAAGCACGACTCAGTGCTTTATTAAGCACGTCCTCATGTCTACGTGTCCCAGTTGCATGTTGTCAGATCGTACATGATGACTCACCACGGCCCCGTGCTTTTTAGTGACATGTGCTATTTCTTTTTGTCGTTTTTGAAAGGTGAGCACGGCCCCGTGCTTAGGTAGGCACGCCCCCGTGTTTTATTATGACATGTGCCAAATTCATTTTGTCTTTTTATAGAAGGTGACCACGGCCCCGTGTCCATTGAAGCACGGCCCCGTGTCTAGTTGTCCGCTATTTTGTCTTTTCTTGTAGATTTTTTTCTTTTCTGATAGGTAAGCACGACCCCCGTGCTTTCAGAAGCACGGCCCCGTGCTTCCAGAAGCACAACCCCATGTTTTGCTGTTTTCTTGGGTTTTCTTTGGTTTTTCTTTGGTTTTTCGTTCGTTTCTTCGTTTGAGGCTTGTATTCACCTGAAAATACATTTTAGCATGATAAGTAGTTATTTTAACAACATTATACGATAGAAGTTGCAGTTTTTAGAGATTATTTGATGCTAAAAAGATGTATATTTTTATATACATCAGAGCCGTTTTTCTAAACATGCTCGAGGCGAAATTTTCTTTTTCGCATCGGGGCACTCGCTGTGTCGGAACACACTCTCGATCGATTCAAACCATTGCAACAAAGTAGTCGCACAGTTGGTTCCAAAGAACTCGGTTGGGTTAGCACTTGTAAATTGCTTAAACAATTATGATGCGGGTTTGGGTTCAACGGGTGCAAAAACGGGTGTAGGTTGGGTAGCTTGGATTTGGGTTACAAATTCGGGAATCACAGCGGCCATATGCTTGACGATGAACGCAGCCATTCGTCGGTTGGAATTCTTGCGCGGGTTGCGGCTTACCGGAGGCATGCTAAAAATTATAAAGAAATGGAATAAGTTTGAGGTAGAATGAAATGAATATGAGGGTGTATAAAAAACAAATAAGATTTCAATTTTTGTTTGTGAATCCTAGAGTTAGTGAGGAGTAGATGTTAGTATTAAATAAAAAATATAAAGCTTTGTATATAAATAACAATTCATAACCAAAACGTAAATGATTTTGAGAGGTTAAAGCTTGAAAATTTGAGATTTTGAGGTTTATAGAGTCGGAAAATCGTACATGAACCACCATGATTTGATATTCCAACACTAAAAAGTTTTATAAAACACCATATTGGAGTCTAAACATGTGTACGAACCACCGCAACTTTTTCATGTTTTCGACTCAAATAACGATAATAACACAATAAATCAAGATACAACGTCATGTCAAAACACTAGTCCACGAACCACCGTGGTTCTATTGTTTTGACACCAAAAATTAGAATGGAAACCGGAATGCTCGCATTCGACTACTTAAAGTATTGACATGTATAACACGGTTTGTGGCCTAGAAAACGAGCACTATAATCCAACCATCCCAGGTAAGTAAATCACCTTCGATTCTTTGAATCTTTTTGTCAAATGGTCGTTTTATAATGTTTCGTTTACTATGATGGCTACAAACCCGATATAAACGCAACCTTTAAGGGATTTGAAACAACGGGATCCAAGTTAATCTTGTAATCCATAAAACACAATGAAAATCTTATTTTTGCGTTTTAAGGTAAGGATACCTTGAGCATACTATGAAAGTGTATGTATGTGAACATTTATGATATTTGTGAATTTTAAACAAGTTTATAAATAAACATGCGAAATGAACAATCAAATAGAGTAAACACGTATAAGCGCACGTATAGGACCCTAAAGCATAACAATACTAGGTCGTTACGTCTAACCACCTATCCTATTGTCATGGCTCTGATACCTATCTGTAACACCCCGACCAAAGGCGGCGAAACATGCCGGGATGCGACGGATTGCCCATAAGCGCATGACACTATTTAAAGCGACAATATTTAAACAACTCATTTAATTTCACAACATCAAAATGTCACATAACAAACTTGTTCATACAATAATCATCACAAAATATAGCAAATAAATATATTGTTCATTTTGCTAATATCCTAAATATATTTGTGACATTTTCTTCAAGTTCCCAATATCAATCTAAATGCAAACCTGTAAAATTTCATAAAATAAAGTTTATCAACACAAAGGTTGGTGAGCAATTCATAGATTTTGAACATTATGTATATAATAAGAAAAGCCACAATCTTGTATACAAAACAACAAATAAATAGCAATAATTTGGATAATATGAGGTCGCTAGTAAGAATACATTAGCGGCACCGTCTATAAGAGAATACCAAAGAGATTCGGATTTCATGAGGTCGTTAATAAGAATACATTAACGGCACCGTGCTATAAGAGAATACCAGATAGTTCACGGATTTATGATTCAACCCTCCAAAAGCGGAAACACATAAGCATATAACCATGTAAGCATAGAACACCAAATCGAGCATTTATTTAAGTAAAGTATATAATAACTTTTATGGTTTAAGACTCAAGTATAAAGCATTTAATTTGAATAGGTATGAAATGTCACCCTTAAAACGAAAGATGGAAAACGGGGTATGAAAAAACTCACATTCAAGTATAAAACATGGTTCGGAAAAGTCGGGTAAACAGAAGGAAGGGTCTATCGAGCAAGGCCTAAAATAAAAATAAAAGCCTTGTATTAGTAAGGTTGTTTTTTGAAAACTTTAAAATAAAAGTTAAGAAATTTAAGTATTTAAAGTTTAAGGTTTATAAAGTAACTATTTTATAAATTATAGAAATAACCCATTAAAAATGTAAGTTTGCTCGAAAACGAGTTAAAGTATCTAACCTTAATATTTACTCAGCCTATGTTAAGTAATAGAGTGGGTAAAAATGTAAGAATGCAAGTCCCTTTGGAATATAGATACTAAAACGGGTTTTAACGAGTGTTCGGGTTGTTGGTTCGGGTCTTGGTAATTGGTCAAAGCCAAAGTCAACTTTCCGGAATATTAAATGTTATGAGATAACTCATAAAAATATATTAACACTTAACCAAGTATGTAGTTATAATGTTTTAGAACTAAAAACACACGTTAAGCGAGTGTTCGGTTTTGTCGGTCCAAACTTTGTTATAAGATCAAGTTGGATTCAACATTCCAAGTACTTTAATAAAATATTTAAAATCAGTTTGTAAAGTAATTTTAAATAAATATACAAGTCTTGATATCTAAAAACACACTTGTGTGTCTTAAGCGAGTGAAAATCGGTTTAGTTCGTTTTGGTTCAGTTTTCATCTCACAATAAGTTCATAGATGGTTTCCACATGCCCAAATATTAAAGAACTTGTATAATAACTTATAACTGATGAAACTTAAGTTTTACAACCAAAAAGTTAATAATAAAGTCTTTAAACGAAAGTTTGGTTTTCGGTTCGGATCTAGTTTCGGGTTAAGACCGAGGTTAGAATCTATATACCCATAACCATAGAACTTGTATAAATGATTTTAGAAGTTTAAATCTACATAAAGCATGTTTAAACAATTATTTAACAAAACTAGTAAACAAAGTTCGGTTTACGGTTTGGAGCTATTTACGGTTAAACCGAGGCATAGATTCTTCAAACCCATAAGCATGGAGCTTGATAAGTAAGCAATACAAGTATAAGTTAGCATGGTTAGTAAGCAATAATAAAGTTAGATTGTTAGGTGCGGAAAGTATATAACAAAGACCATAAAAGTCCTCCATGTAGCCTTGCCTTACGAGGCCTAAAACTTAACCAATCGGGGCCGGATAAGTAACTACCAAAGGTAAAAAGGGTTGTATTATATATATGTTGTGCCATATCATTCAACTATTAAGTTAGACTAAGTTAAGCAAACAAAAATGAAAAACTAGCATAGTTTGACTTTGAAAGTCAAACTTGACATAAACTTGAAAATAACCTTGAATAATTCTTGAATTTAAGTGAGGGAAAGAGTTATGAGCAGGGATTTATGTTAGGGAGGGCCTTGTATTTATAGGATGAGTTTAGAGGGGTTAATCAAGAGGTTTAATGGTTAAAACTCAGATTCGTTGGACAATAAACCAAACCAGTAGACAAGAAAAGCATTATGGTCTGGTGCTGCTCGCGCTACGCGACTGTGGAGGGCTCCCCCGTCGCGCAGCGCGGCGGGGTGGAGCTGAAATATTTTTTTTTAAGTTTCAAAAATGACATTTTGGCTCCCGAAGTTCGTTTTAAGTGATTTTTAACGCGCTTTAAGGCTCGTAAGGGATGTTTTCAGGATCCAACAAGTGTAAAACAATATTGTAACATAAAATCTTGGTTTACAAAACGGGTCGGTTTACATGATAAACGGATTACATAAACAAATACAAACGAGACCCGAATCTGACGAATGACATAGATTTCATGGTAGAGAACTATATAGATAGTTGGATTCCAAATATATTATTTGTCGAAACTTGTTTATGTTAATTATTTGAGATATTTTATCTTTATGGTAACCATCTTTGTAATATGTTAGTTATATTTTCTCAAAACCCGGCGGGTTTTGAGTCGGGTATACCCGACAGGTATTTTATCAAAACCCGATAGAAAAACCCGAAACCCGACGTGTAATTACCCGATTAAAACCCGACGGGTTTGAGATGGACTTTAATAACCGGGTATAGTTTTGGGAATACCTAAACCTGACCCAAACCCGACCCATTGCCATCCCTAAAAATAGGGGGCGGTGTTTGCGTGAGGCCGGTGAGGGATGAGTGGCCAAGTGGTTGCCACCTAGGACCAGTGGGGGTTGCCCATTGGTGTATACCCCTTAGCATAAAGAGTTTTGCCCATGTCGACAGCGCAGACACAGGATTTTTCTCAATGGGTCCCATTTTTTCGATGCTCAAATTTTTGGATCGGTTATTATTCAGGCCGGGTCGAGGCAATGTCCGATACTCCCATTTAAGTGCTTTGTTGTGATAACTATTCTGCTAACTTACATGATCACCTAATCTCTCTTTTTTGTTCCAACCATGACATCTATAGGTCATAAATGCATCTTTTGACCATTTGCATTGAACAAGTAACAAACCAAGTAAAATACTTTATTCATCTTTACACTATACTCTAACCAATACCTAAAGTCGTTAAACCAATCGGGATTAAATAGTCTTAATCTATCACCAACTTCTCCCTTATGGCGTTTTCTTTGTAGCAAGTGTAATTTGTAATTTTTTTCAACTTTGCTTAAAATTAACAAGAGATTAATGATTACATGTCCAACTTGATATTAGTTGCTTATGAATACTTTAAAGTGTTAATTTCATGGAGATTATATTTGCTAATCTTTCTTGCTACGATTTAGGCTTTTTCCGATATCACTGGATTTTGGGTTTTATTTGGTATTTAGTTGCATAAAGTAACCGATTTGAATCCCTATGATGATTTGATATCTATGGATTGGATGATCAATTTAATTATGATGGCCGGTTACAAATCTATTAATTAATGTTAAAAGACATAAGTATATTTTAAGTCATCTTTAACTCTACATAAACACAACATTACTCATTATTCTTCACATGATAAGGTATTAAAATTTACCTAACTTTGACTTATCATCTTAATTAGTATCGGGTGCAACTTACACTGATATATGTCACTTTTTCTTACACAATTAGACTACCCGTAGTGGGCGAGGACATCCGGCGAAATTTGTGCGACAGGGGCTACAACACCCCCCCCCCCCCCGCCGAAATGTGGGGTGATAGGGGGGGGGGGGGAAGACCTTTTGTTGCTGTGAGATGTATGTGTGCTGTGTTTGTATTGTATGTATGTATATATATTCATATTATTATTAGATATGTTTGTGTGTGGTATATATATGTATATATATATTAGCCTACAAAACCATTACACCCTAAAAACAAATTCCTATCATTTGCTGACTGGGCGTCACGTGTCATAATTCGTCCAATTTATAGCCCCTCCATTACGCATAACCTTATTGATGGTTTTAATTTAAATGTGAATATGTGATTTATGGGATCTGATGACGAATGTTGTTTTACTAAAAAAATTATGCGTGAGTAAATTTTTTGTCGTTTGTTTTACAGATTACATAACTGGATGTGTCTCTCTCAACGGGCATAGCCCATAGGTAGTAATGGAATATGTTTTGTCATATAGTAAGTTATTAAGAGGTGTCTTTATTTGGTTAATGGCAAATAGGTTTATAGAAGATCCTGAATAGCATGTATGTTTATTTAATAATGCTAGCCAACAATCTCATTCTATAACTATGATGTACCTTATTGGCAGATTGGTCTATCTTGTAATGCTAGCAGCTTCATTTTATTTTGGCAAATTATAAAATCTATAAAACATGTTAGCGGTGCGATTTTCTTAGTTTGATTGATATTTACACAAATCATTTTGATGCTTTAACAATTAGGTTTGTGTGGCTTGATAAGTTGATGGTCGTTGTTCTATCTGTTTACTCTTTGAATACAGTTCAATGTTGTTTCGACGCCCATATTAAGCAGAGATATTTTTCTTACTACTTTCTTATTTTATATTTCCATGGTAGGTTTTGGTGGAGCATCGATCTTCTTTATATATTTGTTTTATTTTCTTCATACATTTTTATTATTCTATTTGTTTTAAATATTTTAACTTGAAGAATTTTTTATGTGGGTTTATTTTCAGGATCATAACAAACATATTTGATAACGACTGAATTCACATAGACTCATCGCCGCAATGCTCATGTTTTAACGATTGAGGAAACATAATTTTAAATATGTTATTTATATCATAAGCTATACAAGTGTCGGTATCGTAACCAAGTTTGTGTCATTTTGATCATTAGTTGTTTGTGTGTCGATACTATCTTTGATCTTTACATTTTTTTTTTCGATTGACTACCAATGTCGTAACAAACTTAATTGATACCAACCGAATTCGCGTTTTTTGTCCCGCCGCAACACGGCGACTTGTTTACGTAGTTATAATAAAAAGCATTACATTTAGCTTATTATTTTGACATGTTATCAATTTTTTTGTTATGCTTTCAATTAAATTTAAATAAGATTCTTTCCGCCTGTATTATGTTTAACATTAAATCTTATTATCTTATCTTACTTTTTTAATAAAGTAAAATAATGAGCCTTATGTGTCAAACTCACATTCAATTCTAGCTAATTTTTCATCATTTTATTCTAAGTTTTCATCTCATTCATCCTAGCTATCTATATATCATGGGTTAATACTTTTTGAGCAAATGGGTTATAAAATAGTCAGGAAAATAAAAGTAAAATATTAATTGAAGATCAAACAAGACGAAATATGAATGCTAAACAAGTAGAAAATAGTCAAGAACAATATTTTTCTAGGGTTGGTTTGTTCCTTCGATATCAATTTTTCCCCATGGACACTATATGTTGCATATCCAGGGTAACTAGCAGACGTGGTCTAAAATGTTAATATTGGATGACGATGGAAATATTTGTGATAAAACAACAAATGCTGTATATAAAGAAATTTTCTCAAATATATAGTTGAGATTCTTGACTTCTTATTGTTTGTATTATATGCTTCATTTCTTTTTACCTTTAATTTTATTTCATTATTTTAAATAAAGAACATTTTTTTATCACTTGACAAATATTGTGTAATGCAGGGGTTCAAAAGTTAGTTTTAAATGTAGAAAACAAAAGTTTAAATATTGTAACCTACTTTTGCAATTATTAAAAAAATACACTCATACTTTCCAAATCATATATGTCATGACCGCCCCATGCAACCGCAAACCTTGCAGAGTTTGTCACACCCTTAAATTATAACTAGCGGGGATTTACCATGAGGCGCATGACATACCATGATCTAATTCATTTGTTATACCAAACAACCATTTGGAATAGTTTAAAATATTAACCGAACCTCATCCAAAACATGAGGCAACAAAAACAAACCAAACACTTTAAAAATTTTGCGAAAGCGTAAAAGTAAATTGTTTAAAACTATTAAACCGTATGCTCAAACAATGCACAACTCATCAAAATATAAATAATTTAAAAATAATTGTCCATGCGATAAATGAAACTCCAAGCAAATGCATACAACGTGCTACGTAGCATACCTAGCAGCTTGTGCAAGCATAAATACTCAAGTGTCTACACGGGGTTGATGAGTTCACTTATTATAACATAAAACAGTGTATGTATTTTAGTTATTAGTACAATTCTATAATATGTGAGTAGCTAATCCATTTACAGGATACTAGATGTTTGAACCGAAGCTGACTGTTATGTACGATGTTGCCTTTGGAACATGTATATTACAAAACACTAGTATGAATGCTAGGTCAATAAAACACCCGTGTATGACCTCCAGTCGTGTTAGAGTGACTATCATGGGTGGGGTTTGTCAAACGCAATAGTACTACTCAATATAACCCCGCAAGAATACCCTCTCAAACGGTTCAAGAAATGTATGGACTTTAATGATAAAGTGCATCTGGTACACAAGTACTATATGTATAGAACTACTAAAACTAAATATGCACTTGCGTTTCCTCCCGAAATCATGCATATGAAAGAGTTGTGTTTTCTTCCCAAAAATAAATAATGAAAATCGTTTGTGTTTTCTTCCCGAAAACAAGTAATGAAAATCATGAACTCACCTGATGGAATACCCTCCCATGGGGTCATGGGCGTTTCATGGACAAATAGGTACCAAATGTAAGCAACAAAATGTTAATGATAAAAATAAGTTACAACGTTTGCACTATGTATATAAATCAAGGTGTAACTACACAACCATCTTTTCTCTGACACTGCTGCAATCCCTTGTTAGCTTTTAATAATCTTCTTGGTATCTAATCTTCATTGTTCATGCTCGGCATACGTCTTTATCCTTAGGCGTAATCATTAGAATGCTAATCCAAATTACTATCTACAAGGAACCTGAATACATGCTAAAAAGTGTCAACTAAAAAGTTGGTGAGTTGGTGAGTTAAAATCGCATACACATAATAGAGTTAAGTTATAAAATCGTGGAAGTTTGTGTGTATGTAAGTATAAAGCATGATGAACATCAATCAAGTCCACAATCAATCTTGCATCCGATAATAAGTCCCATTTGACTTACAACCGAACGTCACCCGTCCCCGATTTTTACCCTGCCAAGCAATAACCAAATGTTTAGGTCATATGCCACAACGGTCCGTAGATCTCATTGTGGTTTACCTGATATAGGGTCACTGTATCGGGGGATCTCCCATATAGTACTACCCATACGAGCCTCAGGTGAACTCACCGGGTTAATGATTGTGTAATTTAAAGTGGGATAAAAACATGGTAGAGAGGAGTTTTTGATAAACATCATACTATAATCAAAGCATCTG
This sequence comes from Bidens hawaiensis, assembly GCF_021521415.1. Lineage (NCBI taxonomy): Eukaryota > Viridiplantae > Streptophyta > Magnoliopsida > Asterales > Asteraceae > Bidens > Bidens hawaiensis. The sequence goes on from NW_027491017.1 coordinate 7,834,751, forward strand.
AAAGCGCATATTCAGCCAAAAAGTTTAAGTAAAGAGGACAGCACAAAACTTACCCCGGTCTGTATGCAATATGTGTAAATGAATGATAATCTATGAGCTTGCAACGATGCTAGATGTAACATCTCGAAAATCTTGATTCAAATTTGACAATTAAGGAAAGATGAATGACACAAAATATTTCCAAAAATATGTGAAATAAGAAAAGTGAATTCATCCCACGTGTGAAGAAAGAATAAAGTGTAATCATTCCACATGAGTATAAACAAAAAGGAGAAATGTCTCTTATATTGATAAATTATAATTCTTGTGAGCTATTTATAATAAAAAGAGCTCCCATAGTGATATTCTTATATGCCAAGGTACACCGAGTGGTCCTATCGGGGGTGAGACACCCAACGCGCATGCACACTGGCTCAGGCGATGGGCGCAATGTGTCACTTTAATGACGCACTTTTCACTTCGCACGCTCATATCGCCGCTTGAGAGATGCCTTTAGTATTTTTGGAAAATGAAAGCAAGACCAAGATGTGACAAGTTATCAAAGACAATGGACCAAAAGTTAAAATTCGAATCCATGAACCCATTATACTACGCGACGAGCTTAATCAAGTAACCATCGTGATACGCGATGGAACCGGGAAGAAACCAAGGATGGGTGGTGTCGTGCTACGCGATGGACCGGCCCATCACTCCATCGCGACACGCGGCGATGACAAAGTGACGTGTGTCCCACCGTGTGGCAGACGTGACAGAGTGACATGTGTCCCACAATATTATGACTCTTCGCGATACGCGATTACCCTTCAGATAGGCCATCGCGATACGCGATGGGATCTATAATTTCACTAATAAAAGGAGGTTCACGACATCTCCAACTTCACACAAAAAACACCTTCACAATTCACATAGTTAGTCTCGGGAGCGTGCTGATTCTAAAAGTGTGTGCCAAGCTCTGAAGTTCCGATGGTTTAAGCCCTAGTACACAATATAGAGTAGAAGTGTTTCTCGATCATTCTTAGGCGTCTAACCCCCAATACCCATGTAAGGTAGGGATTTCGCTTAAGTTATTATTTTATTATTATTATTATTATTATTATTATTATTATTATTATTATTATTATTATTATTATTATTATTATTATTATTATGGCTTAGACCATAGTGGGTGGTATAGCCTGAACCTTGATCACATTTAAGCATAATACAACTTTTCATAAGAAGAGTTTATAGTCAGAAAATGTTTCTTCATAAGTAAGAAACGTAAAAGCTTTTATATACAAGGGGTATGGTTAAAATAGTATTTCCTGATGATTAAGAAATATAATATACAAATACAAAGGTTATAGTTAAATTAATGTTTCTTCTTGAAGAAGAAACTTAGTATAGATGTTTCTTCATGAATAAGAAACGTAGCATACAGTTGGCTAATAAACAATAGGGCTAAAGGTCCATAAGCTTTTTAATTTGTCAAGGTTTAAAGCTATACAAAACAGACTAAAGTGTAGGTTCCCTGGACGGATCGCACGAGATATCTCGGTCTACTCAGGTGCGGAATCCCTGCGTAGATCGTTACGAGTATAGAACACGAGTCACACGAACACACGAAACGAACACACGTTATATATTATAACTCAAACACGTGATGTAATATCACTGTTACAGACTCTCGTCCTCACGTTACAATGAACTCGAACTACTGACACGAACTCAAACCACACTTAAACCAAGCCGTAAGCTAGGTATATAAATACACGACAACTTCGCCTGGCATGTTCAGGCGAAGTTGTCCATAACTTCGCTTGACTAACAAGTTCGCCTGTTAAGCGAACTTGTCAGTAACTTCGCTTAAACATACAAAACATAATTAAACATTACAGACTCGATTACAGACACTAGACTATGAACTACTGACATTATGCACCAACAGACTCCCCCTTGGCAGTAGCTTCATATCTTGATCTTTAAGCACTTGTCTTGTAATCTTCAATCTTGTATCTTCACGCATGCACTCCTTCTCTAACACAAACTGACACAACTCTTTGATACTTCCTCGCTTCGTCCTTCCAAGCAGGAATATATAAGATTTTCTTCTCATTAAGCACCTTCAGATCAGCTTGCGATAAGTTTACCAAATGCATCGGATCGTAAACTCTTAGGAGCTCTTGTTCATCCTCGTCTTCCATCACCGCCTCTGCTGTCTCACCGCGACAGTAAGGATTTCGAACGACGTGCAGTTTATGATGGTCTCCGTAACGATTGTGGACTCCGTAAAACTCGATTTTATGATGGTCTAGATGTTCAGGTTGTTCACAACCACGTAAAAACAAGTTTGAAAAACGGTTTCAAAAATCCGACGGTCCGAGGTTTCGTAACGGTTCGACACGACCTTAGATAAACAAGAAAGAACATGTGTTATACGATATGTCGACACCACGAACCTTGAATCGTAACGGAAACTGAGAAAAAGAACAGAGATGAAATCGACGGACAAGATCGCTTGTTTATGAGACAAGTTCGCTGGAATTTTCGGAATAAGTTCGCTGATATAAAATAATGATCGAATGACCTTTGAAAATCCTTATATAGGGGCGAAGTTATACAGGCGAAGTTACGGTTAACTTCGCCTAGGCGAAGTTATTCACAAGTTCGCCTGTTTAACAACATCGCCTATATTTACAAAATCAACCCTTATAATTTGAACATTTTGCAATTAACTTTTAAAACTTCCCTTTAAGAATTAAATAACACGATCAAGTCCAAGTAACCAGATACAAAATTATAAAACTACCTAAGTACAAGAAACTTTTAAAAATTAAAGTGTAAGGGATCAAATTTCAGTCTCGATAGGGACTACTACGTTTTAGAAAAGATCCGAACAGAAATCATACTAATTACGTGACTGTCACATAGATCCGTGTTTAGCTGTATTATGACAGAAGGAAACAGGTTGTAGGCAGGTAAATAACTTAAGATGGTTTTCATCGTTTCTGTGATACGAGTTAGGTTCAATTATTCCTCAAAATTTAAGTGGGCAACAACTCAGAGATTATGATGCCTCCTATCTATTCTCAAAGCATATTTGGCTTTCCCCAAGTCACCCCGAATTGACCTCGACCCATAGTGTCTGATTAAGTTTGTAAGTACTCTTCATCTGCTTCCCGTTCTCTTTCTTACTCCATGATTAAGAAGTCTTGATATTTTGAACTCTAGAATGTTTCAATAACTCATAAGTTTTTTTTTTTTTTTTTAATTTTTTTTTATTCAAACATTCATATAGACTTCAGAGTAGTAAACAACTGCAAGTCCCGAATCTGGATCACTGGAGTTTCTTGAAACGCTATCTTCACGGGAATCAGAACACTTACGGGCTCGTGTATGACTGGGTAATCACTTTTCTGCCTATCATTCGGAAAGATATATATGAAGACATGCAAAACTCGTAAGGAGTTTCCACGTAAAATCAAGTAGATTTAGTTTGTATCACATCTACTTTTGCGCACCATAAAAAGCTACCATGACATACAATAACTGTCCTAAAGCCTTTTAAGCCTAATAACTTCGCTAGTTAAGCACACAGAATCAGTATATCTATCATTTTCCAAGGTTGGATCAATTTTCTGTTAAACATAGCAAACGAACTTCTTACGAAGTAGTAGACTTGAAAAATAATTTCATTTCCCAATTTAAAAAATTTTAACATTAATCGCCCCGACCAAAACAAAGTCTTCAGGTAAACGGCTATCTCGAAGATCCAATGGATCAGCTGGACCGACCACATACTAGTATATGTCCTTCTAACTAAGTATGGTCGACTAATTTTAAGCAAAAGAATGAAAACTCATCATAAACCGCCCCGGTCACTTTCAGTCATCTGGTTAATGGCTATCCTCAAAATCTACAAGTAGAAAATGAGGACCAAAACATATCCGAAGACAAGTCCTTCAAACTGAGGCAACCGACATATTTTTAAGCGATAGTGACGTTTTTTTTTTTTTTTTTTTTTTTTTTTTAATATAACATGAAAAGCATGGTTACTCGGGATTGATCATCCCATTCAGTACAATAAGGTTTTGAAATCTTGTTTTGTCAAACGCTTTAGTATAAAGATCAGCGAAATTATCAAGCGTATCCACCTTTTCAAGCACAATCAGTTTCTTCTCAGCACAATCCCGTATAAAATGATGACGTATGTCAATATGTTTAGTTTTACTGTGCTTCACGGGATTGTTAGTTACTGAGATAGCAGCTGTGTTATCAATGCAAATAGGAGTAAGTAAGAAATTCAGACCATAGTCGCGCAACTGTTGTTGAATCCAAAGAACCTGGGAGCAGCAGTTGGATGCTGCCATGTATTCTGCTTCACAGGTTGAAATTGCGACCGAAGTCTGTTTCTTGCATTGCCACGACACCAATCTGCCACCAAGAAACTGACATCCTCCAGTTGTTGACTTCCGACTCTGATTACACCCTCCATAATCAGAATCTGTGTAAGCGACTAGCTCCATGTCTCCTCCTCTCGGGTACCACAACCCCAGCTTCGGTTTGCCCTTGAGATACCTCAGTATCCTCTTCACACCCTTCAGATGAGATTCTTTTGGGTTTGCCTGAAAGCGTGCACAAAGACAAACAGCAAACATTATATCAGGCCTAGAAGCAGTTAAGTACATTAAAGAACCTATAATAGCCCGATATTGAGTTGGGTCCACATCTGCATCACCGTCTGACTCAGCACCCAATTTGTGATTGACGCAGATTGGAGTGTCGAATGGAGTGCTGTCCTCCATCTTGAAGCGTTTGAGCACATCATGGACATACTTGGTCTGATGAATGAACATCCCATCCTTCTTCTGATCAACCTGCAATCCTAAAAAGAATGTTAGTTCACCCATAACACTCATTTCAAACCTCTTTTTCATGACGACCTCAAAATCTTGACACATGGAGACTCTTGATGCAGCAAAGATAATGTCATCCACGTAGACTTGCACCAGCAGGAAGTCGCTTCCATCTCTCTTGAAGAACAACGTGCTATCTATCTTCCCTCTTTCAAACCCATTTTCAAGCAAGTAATCTGATAAAGTTGAATACCAGGCACGAGGTGCCTGATGTAGTCCATACAATGCCTTGCTTAACTTGTACATGTGATCAGGAAAGTCTGGGTCAGGAAAACCCGGAGGTTGCTCAACATACACTACCTCATCAACTTTCCCATTCAGAAACACACTCTTCACATCCAACTGAAATACCTTCATCTTCTTATAAGCAGCGAACGCCAAAAACAATCTAATGGCTTCCAACCTTGCGACAGGAGCGAACACTTCATTATAATCAATCCCCTCTTGTTGATTAAAACCTTTAACGACTAGCCTCGCCTTGTTTCTAATGATAATCCCTTTCTCATCTCTCTTGCACTTAAACACCCATTTTGTGCCTATCGCATGCACATGCTTCGGTTTTTCAACCAAAGTCCAAACTTCCATTTTCTTGAATTGAGCCAACTCTTCTTGCATAGCTTCGACCCACGAGCTGTCCTTGAGAGCCATTTGATAATTCTTTGGTTCAATCTGGCTGATAAAGCAGGTGTACAAGCATTCGTTGATTATCCCTGTCTCCTTGATGCTTGTGTAAACACAGGTGTGCTCATTCAAGCTACGTCTTGTTTGTACACCGGAGGACACATCACCAATCACATTCTCCAAAGGGTGATCTTTATGAATTCTCGTGGTCGGAACAGAACCAACATGCAAATTGTCTTCCAAGTTAGAAGAGAGCTCGTCAATGGTTGTTTCATGCTGAGAGTGAAATGGATTGAAAAATTCTTCTTCAGTCGAGGCAGCAGGGGTATCGACAGCATTTGATGAGGAAGGTTGACATTTATCGATCAGCTGTCTTTGGAATAGGTTTTCTTCCTCATCAAGGATCATCTTCGTTGCAACTCTCTCTTCTTCTTCAGCAATATCCAAATATGGTATGTTAAAAGACTTAAAAAGTTTAACATAGTCGAAAAACTCAGCAGGTCCGTTGCTTGGTTTTGGCGGTTGGTAACTTGTGATATCGGTGTTACACACCACCTCAACCTTGCTGGTCGATGTATTAAAGACACGTCTGTTGGGAGTCCCAACAACATAACCGACTAAGATTCCTTCATCGGCTACTTCACCAAATTTAGAATTTGTCCTTAAAATCGAACAAGGGGACCCGAATGGTTCAAGACCACTCAAGTTGGGCTTTCTCCCATGCATAAGCTCATAACACGTTTTACCAAGTCTTTTAACAGTTAAGACTCTATTCAGAACATAACAGGCTGTAGCTACAGCTTCAGCCCAAAACACCACAGGAAGCTTCGAATCATCCAGCATTGTTCTGGCTCCTTCAATTAATGTTCTGTTCTTCCTTTCAGCCACTCCATTATGTTGCGGTGTATACGGAGCGCTGTATTGGTGTTCAATCCCTCTCTGAAGGCAGAGGATCTCCATCTCAAAATTCTTGAACTCCGTTCCATTGTCACTTCTGATGAACTTAACCCTTTTATCCATAACGTTCTCAACTTTGGTAATCAAATTCTTCACCATCTGAGCCGTTTCGTCTTTTGATTTCAGGAAATATACCCACGAATATCGTGAGTAGTCATCAGTGATCACCAAGCAATAAGAAGTACCTCCTAGACTTTTTGCATTCACGGGACCGAAGAGATCCATGTGAAGCAATTCTAGAGTACTGGCAATTGAGTTGACTTTCTTGGTGAGATGGGATTTCTTGTGCTGTTTTCCCTTCTTGCACGCTATACATTTATCTTCAAAATTGAAATTCTTCAAGGGAACGCCCAGCACAAGTCCATTCCTGACAATGTTGTTCATCTTCCGAAGATGAATGTGCCCCATTCTCCTATGCCACAATTCGGACTCCGATTCGCTCGCTTTTGTCATAAGGCATGATTCTTCCGTGGCCATTTCAGTCGACCTCATATCCATAACATATGTATTCCTTTCACGTGGAGCCTTCATCACAATCCACTCCTCTGGTATCTGAAAACCAGGTTGCAACACAATCGCCTCATTCTTTGTAAAATGAACGGTGTACTCCTTATCACAGATCCGCGACACACTCAGCAGATTGTGCTTCAATTCTTCCACAAAGTTAACTTTCTCCAATGTCATCTTTCCGTTCGACACCGTTCCCATTCCTGTAATCTTGCCACCACTTTCACCGGCAAAGCTCACTCTCCCTCCTTGAACAGGTTTCAAATCGTGTAACAAGTATTTGTTACCCGTCATGTGCCGGGAACAGCCGCTATCTACAACCCAAAGATTGTTGGCAGCCCTGTTCAACTGTTCCTGCACAATAAAGCAAAAGATTAGAATTTAGGGACCCAAGACCAATTGGTCTTGGATCTATACATCCCAAACTTTGGCTTTCCAAAGTTAGTATCTTGATAATTCCTGTAAGTCCTATTAGGATACCTCCTTGAAGATTGATTGTGAGACCTTCCAAACCTTTGTGAATTGAAAGAATTATAGCTTGTGGTTTGGTTATTAGCAGTGTAAAACTGAGATTTGTTTCTATGAAAACCTGAATTAGTCACATTTTTGAATTTTAAATGGTTTTCATTTTTAGCAGCATGATAATTACTATTAGGCTTATTCTCAGTTTTAGTAGGCCTTACACCTCTGAATCGCTGCTTCAGAGGGCAATCTGCAACAAGATGTCCTAATTGATTACACCTAAAACAACACCTATGCTCAACCTTTTTATCAACCGGTGTTTTAGATGTCGAGGCTTTATTACCGCCCGTTCGTCTCACATATGGTGGGACGTACGGGTTTAGTGGAGTACTCTTTTTATTCGTCTTATCTTTCTCTCCACCATTGGGTAATATCACCTCCTCTTTTGCCTTACCAGACTCGGATGACTTATCCGAATCCGATGAGCCTGGACTTAGATCAGAAATTTTAACACTTGAAACAGGCGAACTTGTTTCGCCTCCATTAACATTTGGTTCTTTACAAGTTACTTTAACTGGTACTGTCTGAGCAACCTCAAAGTCAACAGATTTCTGAACACTAGGGTTAAAAGTGTAATTGTGATTATAAGGTGGTGGAACCTCATGATAACCGATTCCTCCTCTCTTAGCAGAGGAACCTTGATCACTAACAAGGTGGTCAAGAATAGCAGAGGAATTTCTGAACTGCTCTAGTTTTCTATTCAGTTCCACCACTTTTACCTGGTGATCAGCAATCTGTTTTTCTCTATCAGCAATTAGTTTGGTTTTTTCCTCCAAAACTTCATAGCTTAAATCAATCACTTCAATTTTTTTAGCAAGTTTTGTTTTTAGACTTTTAACATCTTTTTCACAAGCTTTTATTTTGACTTTATAGCTATTTTCTCTTGCTTTTGTAAAATGATGATCTTCTTTTAGGGTTTTAAATTCAGCATCCAACCTAACATACTGATCGGTTATAGTTGCTAATTGCTCAGACAAGTTTTCACATTTAGAGCATGTAGGTTTAAAACATACCTCGGAGAACTGGTCATTAACGTCTGCCATAAGAGCTTTTTCTTCTCCGGTAACCTTCTCATTTTCTTCAGTTTCAACCTTTACCAAATTTGCCTGCTCAAAAGTTTCTTTAGAATGCAAGTTCCAGTTGTATTCTCCATCTCCTCTGGAAATCATTGCACTATAATCTTCAGAACCCCCACTTTGCTGTGGAGACCTGCCCTGACTTCGTTCCACACGCTCATTCCTGCATTCCTTTGCAAAGTGACCGTTTTGCTGACAATTGTAGCATCTTACCTTTGTCTTGTCAAACCCTGGCTTTCCACCGACAAACTTTCTTCCGGTCTTTCTCATAAACCGCTTCACTCTTCTTACAATCATGGCCATCTGCCATTGCAGATCCATTTCCTCCAGATCATCAGCATCAATCTGGTCATAATCTTCATCCAACATAGCTGGATCAACAACCTTCCCTTGAATGTAGTTCTCATAGGAAGCAATAAAAGAAGCATAGAGACCAAACTGCTCTTCAGAAGACTTGACACTCATAGGCATCTTGGAGTAGTTGTTGTTGGGAATACTTGGAGAGCAACTACTCTTGCTTACCTGGGGTTGAGAACCACTCGATCCACCTGCTACATAGCAAACATCACCATTTGTGTTGACTGACACATGACCCTCATGTGATGAGTTTGCGCCCGACTCTCCCTTCGAGTAGTAGGCAGCAGATTCAGTCTTCGATCCTGAGCTAGTGTTGACTTTAGCTCCATACATACCTGGATCTTGAACCTGATCCATAGGTGTCTCCTTTCTGACCATGTTAAGCTCAAAGGTTCTGAGCTTGTTGACTGCCGTTTCTAGATCATATGTGGGAAAGTCTTTGTCTTCCCTCATCAGCACAGTGTACATCTCCCATTTTGGTGGGAGAGCATCTAGAAGCTTCTCAACTATTTCTTCTTCTCGGTAGGAAATTGAATAGTTGCTCAATTCAGTCATCAGATGGTAATATCTAGTGATAATATCATCTAAAGATTCATTCTTCAAATACTTGAAGACTGAGAACTGGGTTTTGAGCAATTTAATCTTTGAAGCACGGATTCCTACATTCCCTTCAAATCTGTTCTCAAGAGCTTCCCAAAGCTCTCTTGCTGACGTGTACTTTCTAAACGTATGAAGGATCTCTTGTGGAAGAGCCATAGTAATAGCAGCATGAGCCTTGCTCTCGGCCTCATACATCTTTTTCTCTTCTTCTTCCATTTTGCTATACTTTTTGATTTGATCACGACCTTCATACTCCATAACTGGTGGAATATAACCATCCTGGATGCATACCCACATCTTCGCATCCTGGTACTTGACATATTGTATGAACCGATCCTTCCATGCAACGAAATCGGTTCCCTTTAGCAATCTTGGGGCCTTAGTAGCTGATCCTGCTTCAACTTCCATCTTCACTAACTCAGAGATGTTAATCGACGACATCTTTCCCGAAAGTAAGAACCCGAAAAAAATCAAAAAATTTTCTGAAAAGTACTGTAGGCGAAGTTACGGATAACTTCGCTTAAGCCTTAACTTCGCCGCTGATTAACTTCGCTGAAGAACTTCGCAGATGATTAACTTCGCTTAAGGTAAGCGAACTTAGGAGGTAGGCGGAGTTGTAGAGAACTTCGCTGAGTCAGGCGAACTTGAGAAGGTAGGCGACGTTGTGGATAACTTCGCTTAACCTTATATCTTCGCCGAAACCCTACGTATCCTGACGGCAACTTCGCCTGATGAACACGGACGTTTTTGCAGATCTGAAATCTGGATTTTACGAGGTTTTTGACGGTGCAAAGGCTTGAACACGATGGTAGGAGGTAAGATTGACTCAAAAACACAGAAAACACGTCCCGCGAATAGTCGAAACGGGACGATTTCTATACCTGCGTGAATATCCCGAACGACACAATCGAGCAAATGCTCTGATACCAATTGTAGGTTCCCTGGACGGATCGCACGAGATATCTCGGTCTACTCAGGTGCGGAATCCCTGCGTAGATCGTTACGAGTATAGAACACGAGTCACACGAACACACGAAACGAACACACGTTATATATTATAACTCAAACACGTGATGTAATATCACTGTTACAGACTCTCGTCCTCACGTTACAATGAACTCGAACTACTGACACGAACTTAAACCACACTTAAACCAAGCCGTAAGCTAGGTATATAAATACACGACAACTTCGCCTGGCATGTTCAGGCGAAGTTGTCCATAACTTCGCTTGACTAACAAGTTCGCCTGTTAAGCGAACTTGTCAGTAACTTTGCTTAAACATACAAAACATAATTAAACATTACAGACTCGATTACATACACTAGACTATGAACTACTGACATTATGCACCAACATAAAGGTTTGATCTAGATATTTATACAAAAGTTATTCTTGTACTATAGGTCCGATGTAACAATCAGAAGCAGAAATCAGTATCAGAAACTGATCAAAAACAGAAAGGTGAATACACCTAAACTTTTACAAACTCTTTAAGAGTCAGAATGTTTGCATAGGATCTATGAATCATTAAAACCTTGTGCTACAACAATTAGAAACGGAAACTCTGATTAGAAGTATACATGTGTCTGGATCAATTCATACATGGTGACCCAGCATTTTTCCGAGGCCATGCAAATAATCAACATGTCTCCGAAAGCTTTATAAGAAATTATTTGTGTGTATTTAATTGTATATGTACTTAGGGTAATTTTATCCCAATTAAGTTGGGTGCCTATTGAGTAGTCACAAAGGTATTATTGTTGATTTTATCATGGTATTGAAAAGATTTTACACAGAGTCAACATCATTCACCAGATGTATGCTGACCAATGTTTTCAAACCCGTTCTGGACGTTGTAACAACTAGGTTTTTCCATATTATACCCGACCCGTTTTTATATTCGGGAAATTTTATTCAAAAATATCGCGTTTATCGAGTAAATTGTGTTACACTTAATTATTTATTATATTTAATTATTTTATATAAATTAGCTTTCAATATATTCAACTTTAACCCTAAACTAAACTATTGTCCAAGTTTGTTTCCCTCTCCATTCTCTAAGTACCTTTATGCAAAATTTGTGTTATATTATTTTATTATTATCCAAACCCAATTACCCAACCCATATCCATGAACCAAACCCGTAACCGCGACCCGTATGATAACTTGTGCCTAAATCCTCGTTCATAATCAAATTTGATTTTGTAAGATCGTCGTAATATAATATGCGACTCCACCGACGAAGTTAATTAGGAAGCGAAGTTAATTGGTGATAAGTATTGATCTTATATTATGGCCGACCTAAATCGTTTATCAAAATATATCATAACGAACATGATCGTTCAATTGAACATGCAGTAACAATCCATATAACCTCGCCATCATTAACCCCTAAGCTAATTGGATTAAGATCATCGAAAGTCCCCGTTCTGATCCCGTTTTTGGTTATTCAGAACCATACGAGGTATTTAAATCATGCAGCATGATCGTTTTGATAAGTATAACGTTTACCCTAAGATTAATTGAACCAAAACATATCGATTTTACGGATTATGATTCTAGGGTTTATATTCAATTTGGGTTTCTGTACGTTTCTGCATATAATAAATCGTTTTCGTTTATTACTCAATCAAATAGTTAGTTCAGTTGGTTTGGTCCGCGTGTTGAGGTACGGTGGTCGCGGGTTCGAACCCAGCCACCCTGATTTTTAGGCTCTTTTTATTTAGTTTTGATTAATTATTATAACTAATTTTAATATTAATTATTAGATGCACATTATTTTATTAAAACCGACATCATGGAGTTATGTTTCTTGTCAAATCTCGTTAAAAGCATTCCTTTACATACATACATACATACATACATACATATATATATACATATATGTATTATAAGTATATTTTAATAATAATAAATCATGGTTACTTATTAAAACCCGACACCAATATTGGTGTTTTCTCGTTGTTAAATGTCTTTATAAATTTATTATATTAATTATATATATATTATATATATGTATGTAACAATCGTGTTTTAAACGTATTAATTATATTTATAAAAGTAGATTTTTGTTAAATATTCCAAGATATATATTTTTATCATTTAAACTCGTTAACGATTCAAAACGCACAATTGTTATACGCTATTATAAATATTTATTTATATAGTTATATCATATTTACTTAAAAATATTTTTAATTTGTATAATTAATTAATTATCTCTTTAAGTATTATCATTGTAAGTATGTCTTATATTTTAATTGTTTATATTATTTAATTATTTAATTATATATATTTTATTTAAAGATAATTAATGGTGATTTTATTATTAATAAGACTAATGATTTTAACAAATATATTCAATCGTACAACCAATAACAATTATAATCGCAACCATAACTCAAATCATATTAAAATCTTAATTTATCAAATCATGTTGTATCCCTTATAATCAATTTAATATTATATTATCTAAAGTCTTTGATGTATATCCCGAAGGATTTATCTTTCTCTCATCATCATTTATATTTCGTTCATCCGATTAGGTGAGTATCACATTCCCCACTTTTACCTATTATTAATATCTGAATAAATTCCTTGCAATCTAATTAGTAAAATATAGATTATGTCGGTTTAGCCGAAAGTAACATTATAAAATCATTTAACCGTTACTGTTTTTATAAAGTAGGTTTACGACACCCCACTCTATTCTTACAATTAGTTAAGTTTTATCATCCTTTACAGTAGCTGCATTATTAACGTTATTAATAACAAGTAATAATAATAAAATAAGTGGTAAAACGAACTCGTTGTGATGGTAATAATTGTACATGTAGCATGTATGCATGTTGATAATAACACGTTTAGCACGTAAACGTTTTTTTTAAGACGATCAATATGTTAGGAACCATTGTTCACATAAATAGTTGAGTAATAGTAACTCTAATAAATGTAGCGGTTTGTCAAAAATAATATTTTAATATTACTACCGGTTCTAATAATTTATGATGTCCCGAATTGTGTATGTGTATGGTTCATGGTATTGGTTCGTTATTTCAATGAAAGGAGCCACACTCGAGCGTCCAACTCACCAACTTGTAGTTATGTGTTGACTATTAATCTTACATATAAGCACGTTTAATACTCATATGGACACCCGAACTGAGTTATTATTTAACACTAGCATGTAATATCATGTGTAAGGTACTTCTGCAAAACAATGAGGCTCTATTATTATTATTATTATTTACTCCACATTGTGTCCAAATAAACAAATATATGTTTCGGTTTTATTAAACTAGCTAACTATTCAGATTTACTCAAGAGATCAAATATCCCACTTTTATCATTAACTCGAATTTTAGGTTTATCAAAACTCTTCAAATATCTTAATCTACCAAACTAATCAAATAAGATTTGTTCATTTTTATACAATGTCGGTTTATCTTATTTTTAAGTTAGTGCGGCATATTTGTAATGAGAGCTTAACCGCACACGCAACGAGTAAATGAGATAGTAGGTTTTTAAAATATCAGCATGTTTATACATGTCCCCTGTTTGTTTAGTTAGTTTAGATTAGACAGTTAGGCCATGTTGAACTGTGGTTGATCGACGTTGATCAAGCTTGACCGGGCCCAAACGCTCCCATGATTTCTTGTCACAAACTATTTCTACGGCTCATGGTGACCTAGGCGATCCTTCCTCGGGATTGATAGCTTGTCACAAACTGGTTGCATGTTCTAGGCCTCTAGGGTATCCCAAGTCCCAACCCAATCAAAATTTAATGAAAAGGTTAAAGAAATTGGTTTATGTTTTATTTTTTTATGAATCATTCCTCATAACAAAAGGGGGTAAATACAAGAACAAAATCATAAATTAGGAAATTGTTTCTTTGTATACTCACTCGCAAGCTGGAGCATGGATATCACAAATGCCCAACTTGTTAAGCAGAAACCGCAACTATCTAGAACCAAAAGCTTTCGTGAACAAGTCAGCAATCTGTTCCTTAGTATCAATGTGTAACGGCTCTATATCCTTTGACTCAACACGTTCTCTAACGAAGTAGTAATCCATTTCGACATGTTTCGTGCGTTCATGAAATACTAGATTATTTGTTATGTGTTTGACAACTAAATTATCAAAAAAATAATTGTGTCGGTCTGACCTGGGTGACATCTAAATGTTTCAAGAGCCATCAGACCCATAAAACTTCACTGACTGTCGATGCCATAGCCCAATATTCAGCTTCAGCGGAAGACCTGGATACAACGGATTGCCTTTTCGATTTTCAAGAAGTAGGAGCTCCTCCTAAAAGTAAAACATAACCGGTTCGTGATCGTCTTGTATCTTGACACCCAAGCCAGTCCGAATCTGTATACCCAATAAGATTAAGCTCACCATTATTTGGAAGTAAAATACCTTGACCAGGAGTGAATTTCAAGCATCTGAGAACTCTTATAGCTGCTTCCATATGATTATGTCGGGGATCGGCAACAAACTGACTAAGAACGTTGACTGAATAAGTAATGTCTGGTCTAGTGGCTTGTAAATAAAGAAGTCGACCCACTAATCGTCTATACTTTCCAACATCGACAGGCACTTCTTCATCATCCCTACCAAGTTTGGTGTTTTGTTCCATAGGAAAAGCACTTGGTTTACAACCCAACATACCGCTATCTTCCAAAATGTCCATCACATACTTTCTTTGACCGAGGACAAAACCATCTTTTCTTCGTGCTACTTCGATTCCTAGAAAATATGTCAAAACACCAAGATCTTTAATGCTGAATCTTCTATCAAGAAAACTCTTTATTTCTTCAATTTTCTTTGAGTTGTTACCCACTATGATAACATCATCTACATAAATAAGAGCCGCTATAAATGTATTTGTTGTTTTAAATATAAAAAGTGAGTGATCGGGTCTTGATTGTTCAAAGCCAAACTCGTGCAAAGCATATGCAAACTTTTGATATCAATTTCTAGATGCCTTTTTCAGCCCATATAAGGATTTCTTTAGCTTGCAAACCTTTGTACCCTTCCCTTTGTCAAAACATTGTGGGATCTTCATATAAATTTCTTCGTCTAAGTCACCATGCAAAAATGCATTATTGACATCCAACTGATGAATTATCCAGTTCTTCTTTACTGCAACTGCCAAGAGTGTACGAACTATGACAAGTTTTGCAACTGTGGAAAATGTATCATGGAAGTCAATTCCTTCCATTTGAGTAAAACCCTTTGTCACCAATCTTGCTTTGTATCTTTCTATCTCACCATTTGGCTTGTATTTTAATTTGTAGACCCACTTTGAATCTATGGCTCGTTTTCCCTCAGGTAGATCCTCAATGGTCCATGTATAATTTGTCTCAAGTGCCTGTATTTCTTTCTTCATTGCCTCTCTCCAATTTTCATCCTGAGCAGCTTGCTTAAAGGTCTTTGGCTCATCATTTAAACTGATGGCCGTTAAAAAAGCTTTATGTGAATCAGAAAATTTATCATAAGAAATAAGATTGGCAATAGGATATACCGTCGAGAACTGTTGACTAGACTCAGATGAAACTTGATCAACAGATGGAGGGAGATTCACAACATAATCATTAAGTCTAGCCGGACGAGTTCTAATTTGTTTTTCCTTGATGAGCTCTTCATGTTCTGTTTCAGTTTGGGCCGTGGGTTCTGCCACTTGGGCCGGCCCTTCATTTTGCGGCAAATTGTCAATGTTTGTATCACTTTGCATGACAACATCATCTTCGTCCATATTCTCGTCAACGTCATTGTTTGGACTATTGGGTTCCAACGCATTTTCTTCATGTATATTGATTATGTTTTCGTGTGAATTTAGATCATCATAATACCATGTTGGAAACTAAAAATTTCTGGCTCTTCATCCTCATTTTGGTTAATGTGTGAATCATAAGGAAATATGTTTTCAACAAACCTCACGTCTCTAGACACTATTATCTTTTCATTTTCACATCATAAATCTTGTAACCCTTGGTACCCGGTGGATAACCCAAAAATATTCTCGGTCTCCCCCGTTCCTCAAACTTGTCACCCATTGTTTCAGTGCTACGGTAATAAGCAAGGCACCCAAAAACCTTTAAACCTACATAATCAGGTTTTTGTCCGTACAAGATCTCATAAGGAGTCTTGTTTTCAATGACTTCTGAAGGAAGCCGGTTTATAATATAGGCTGCCGTCATGATGCATTCTCCCAAAAAACGTGTGGGCAGTTTAGCTTCAAATTTCAAAGCCCTTGCTGTTTCGAGGAGATACCGGTGTTTTCGTTCTACCTCTCCGTTTTGTTGTGGGGTATGTGGGCAGGTGGTCTCTAGAAGAATACCATGTTCAGTGTAAAAATTGAGCATTTTGTTCAAGGTAAATTCACTTCCATTGTCACTTCTAATTCTTTTGACAGTTTTATTAAACTGTTTATTAATCATCTTGTGGAAAGCAATTAAACAATCACTCGCTTCTGACTTGTGTTTTAAAAGGAACACCCACACAGACCGACTGAAATCATCAACCATGGTTAAAAAATAGTTGGTACCTGTAAGTGTAGGAGTTCTATACCTTCCCCAAATATCACAATGTAGAAGCTCAAAACAACTTTGGGTTTTTATTGAGCTTATTGGGAAAGGTAATATGGTAAATTTAGCTCTAGTACAAGAATCACAAAACGTACCATTTTTTTCCCAAAGAGTCACTCTTAACAAAATCCAAAAGACAAAGTTTTCCATGTGAAGCATGCCCGAGACGCTTATGCCACATATCACTAACAGTGGCCATTTCTTTTCTCTCGCTTCCCGTCATACTCATGTGATAGAGTCCTTGCTTACATTTACCTACTCCAATCAACCTCCTCGAGTTCAAGGCATGCATAACACAAAATTCCGGAAAAAATGTTACAGCACACTGCAAGTCATTCGCTAAACGACTAACTGATAGAAGATTGCAAGTAAATGTGGGAACATGTAAAACATTCTTAATTTGTATTCCATTGGGTAGGATGCATGACCCTCTTCCTTTCACTGGAATGGATGAACCGTTAGGTATAGTAACGGGCAACTCACATGTGTTTTTCAGATCATTATTAAACCAATCGAGTCTGTGAGTTATGTGATCGGTAGCACCTGAATCCACAACCCACCTGCTACTAACATCAAATTTACCTTCCATGTTGGCAATGGGTGGTACCCTACCTTTAACCGGAGTGTTTTGAGCAGCAAACATTTCAAGAAATTGTTGGTATTGTTTTTTGTTCAAACCAGAAATATGACTGCTCTCGTATTCCACAGAATCCATTCTCACCTCTGGTTTTTCTCTCTTTATTGAAATGCTTGTCTTCTTGCTTTTCAATTTCGATCGTATGTTGTACTATGTTGCTTGTTTATTATTATTATTATTATTATTATTATTATTATTAAAATATTGGAATGCTCACCTCAAAAGAAAACAAACCTTGAAAGTAAACACAACTCCTCACAAGCTGATCTATCCCCTTTCTCTTTTTTTTTTCTTTTTCTTTTCTTTTTTCTAGTAGATAAGACCTTGTGATGGATAATGCTTAAAAGAGAAACCAGAGATCAAGTGATGATGGTGATAAACTCCGGCAGTAGCGCCTGTATATCAAAGAAACCACATCCAGATTTCCGACAGTGATGTGGGTCTTAGATGGTGGAGGTTGTTTCAGGTCAGTGGTGGTCTGTGGTTTACCGGGGTTAGTAGTCGTAAATTGTGTCAGCAGCGGCGGTGGTGGCTGCAACTATTTAGGCTTTAGATTGGTTCGAGAGGTTGGAAACCCGCTCTGGTACCATAAAGAAATTGGTTTATGTTTTATTTTTTTATGAATCATTCCTTATAACAAAAGGAGGTAAATACAAGAACAAAATCAGAAATTTGGAAATTGTTTCTTTCTATAAAGGTTATTAATTAATTAAATTCAGGGGTGGCTCGTGGGATAGTGAAAACAAGTTAGGGTTTTAGGACCCTACTCAGTTAAGGCCCCCAAATAAAAAAAACATTATATATATATATATATATATTATAATGGGTATAGTAAACTCAAAGTAATGTATTTATATGGTTGTAAGTTTGGTTGCTACTAAAGTATAGGTTATAAGTTCAAAACTTATAATAATCATTTTTTTTTCTTAACAATTGTTATGAAAAGGTCCCAAAATCTTGTTTTGATTTAGGCATCCACATTCTTTGAGCCGACCCTGATTAAATCATAATATAAAACTATCAACTTAATAAATCTGAATTTTAGCTTATAATAAACTAACCTGAAATTCATGTTATAATGTGGGTTATATAGAAGAAGTCATGTATATACATATAAATCTGAATTTTAGCTTATAATAAACTAACCTGAAATTCATGTTATAACGTGGGTTATATAGAAGAAGTCATGTATATGCATAGTGTCGGATAGTGTAGACGTTTAGCGCTCTGTTAGTGTTTTATGTATTTTATTTAGTTTAAACTATTAATATCATAGAATCATATTTTGTGCCATAATTAAATATTTGTATACTATTCTAATTGTTCTAATGTTAGTATCGTGGTGTTAAGCCGCCTATACGAGTTGGGGTGTTTATGTGACATTCGTCAAATTCGGGTCTCGATTTGGATTCGTTTTATAAACTTTTATTATGTAAACCCGACTCAACATTTTTGTTTCCTTATTTAATTATTATATACCTCGATCACCAATAAATCGATGTTTGTTATATTATAGTGTCGTTAAGAAAAACATAAGGGGTTCAAACCGATTTTCGTAAAGTCGTTATAAGTTTTTAAAACCTTTAAACTCGTATTAAACTTAGATTGAAACTTAAGGGGGTTGTTTTTGAAAATATGTGATACATATATAAACAACAACCCTAACCCTAACCCATAAACATTCCAGCCACCCCTCATCTCTATCTCTCGTTTTCCGGCGACCGGCCACCCTTCTCCCCCGTAACTCCAACACCACCACTCTTCTTCCCTCTCTCGGTTTCTCCGGCAGCCGACGCGGAGGCCCGGTAACCCCCTCACCTAAAACCGCCCCTTTCCCCCTCCTGGTCACTCTCCGGCGACCGGAAAACTGGCCCTCGGTGCTCCGTCTCTCTCTCTCTCTCTCTCTCTCTCTCTCTCTCTCTCGCCGCCTCTTTTCTCTCTCTCCGCCTCTCTTCTCTCTCTCCGTCTCTCTCTCTCTCTCTCCGCCTCTCTTCTCTCCCTCCGCCTCTCTCTCTCTCTCTCCTCCTCTTCTGTTTCGTTTTTAGAGCGCGCCTCTGGCGGCCGGAATCGGTTCCGTTGACCCTCTGGTCTTCATCTCTGACTTCAAATTCAGGTATCGATAGGTGTGTGACTTTCAGTTTAACCGTTTGTAATGAAAATGGATCTGGGTATAAGGTGTGGATATATGTTTTGGGGAAGATGATAGTGTTGGGGTTAATTGTTTTAAATCTCTCTTTTGGGTTTTCCTAGCAAATAAATGGCTAGTGAAGTTGGTTGTGGTTGTGTCTCGGGTTTGGGAGGTCACAAGTTCGATTCCCCCTTGAACCGACTTTGGAGAGTATTTTGGGATCATTATTATTAATATGATAACTTATTATAAAACTCTTTATTATTATTATTATTATTATTATTATTATTATCATTATTATTATTATTAACAAGATAGTTATTATTATTATTATTATTGTTATTATTACCATTAACAAAACAATTATTATTATCATCATTTTCATAATTAATAGATTATTATTATAATGATTATTACTATCATTTTTGTTATGATTATTAAGTAATATTATTAAATTCTATTATTGTTAATATTATCCACTTATCTTATCGAACCGAAACTCATGTCGGACCTAGTTTCCATTTAACGTCGTCGTTACTCGAGTTATACTTTTATCACTAATACTATTATTATTAAAATGTTATAAGTATTAGTTATTATCATTAATATGTCACATATAATTATAATAATAATAATTATTATTATTAGTAAAATTCATAAATCTATTAATAATGTATTCAACAACAAAAGTAATTATTATTATATTTATTATTATTATTAGTTTTAACAACAATTCTCATTTGATAGTATATTTATATATTATTATCATCATTATCTTATATCTATATATATATATATATAAAACATATTTTAAAATTATTATTATCATTACTATCATTATCATTAATAATATTATTATAAGCCTTATTATCAATTCATTTTTATAAAATCGAACTCTTGATTTAAACCCGTCTTGTTCATATTTATTATTGGGTTAGTTAGTTAAAAGCCCAATAAGATAATATTATTTTATTTTAAATTATCAATTAAGTACGAGTCCCTAATTGTTAACAAATTAACCGGTAACCTGATTAACAACCGAACCTTCTCGTTCAATGTTTCAAATGTTGTTTCAACTAAAGTTCAAGTTCATTAATATATTATTTATTCGTTTTTATTTAGCTTTCAAGTCGAATTCGTTCGTTTCGTTCGCAAGCTTTCTATATTTCGATCATTTATTATTTCTCGATTCGTCAATCGAGGTGAGTACATTTCATCCCCTGTTTTCACCTTTATATTTTGGGGATAACATGCATCCTTATTCAAAACAAGAATGATTTACTATACACTTTTCTCAAACCACAAACTTTAGGGAGTATGATACTTAGAATACTTGCTTTTTTGTGTATTATATGTCTCATATGCTTTACGTGCACGAGTGTTTATTTTTACGTTGTTGTTGTTGAGCCTCATTAAGTATGATCATACGCTCCCCTAACTACTTGGCCTTGTGCTAGTAGAATAGGGCCTCATTATCCGAGTATGTCGGTTGTTACCGATGAGAAAGGATCCTCATTACATATGTTTTATATACCACGATTGATACTTTTATTTATAGTCTCATATACGTTTGTGGATTTCGCTCATATTATATATACTCAAATTATGAAATTGCTCACCAACATACGTGTTGACAAATATTATTTTATGCATTGTTACAGGTTTGACTTTTATCGACTTGAGGACTTGACAAAAAACGTTACCAACACTATTAGGGTTTTAGCAAAACGAACAATATATATGTTTACTTGTATTAAATTTGTTTGTATGAACAAGATGTGTTGTTTATTGATTCTATGAAATAAAATGAGTTGATTAAATATTGTTGCTTTAATAGTGTCTTGTGTTTTGGGCAATCGGTTGCACCCCGGCATCTTCCGCCGCCTTTTGTTGGGGTGTGACAGATTGGTATCAAAGCCACAAAACTATAGGATAGGTGGTTAGACGTAACGACCTGGCATAGTCTTTACTTTAGGATCCTTATACGTGTTGCCTATACGTGTTTACCCTACTTGATTGTTCAATACACTTGTTTATTTATATACTTATTTATTTCATCAAATCGTATATATACTCAAATACTCGAAACATACTAAGGTATCCTTACCTTACTTTTGTTTAATTTTATATATACACATGCATGCACGTTCATAATAATGTAAGGTATCCTTATCTTACCGCGAAAACATTAGTTTTATTGTGTTTTATGGATCACGAGTGTTTGACTTGGATCCCGTTGTTTCAAATCTCCTTAAAGATTGTCTCCTATGAAATGACCACTTTAGTAGTCGAATGCGAGCGTTCCGCTCGTCATCCTAATTTTCGGTGTTAAAACAATAAAACCACGATGGTTCGTGGACTAGTGTTTTGACATGACGTTGTATTCCGATTTATTTTATTTGTTACAAACGTTATTTGAGTCGAAAACATGAAAAAGACGCGGTGGTACGTGCACATGTTTAGACTCCAACAAGGTATTTTTGTAATAAGGTTTTAGTTTCGGAATATCAAGTCATGGGGGTTCATGCACGATTTTTCCGCCTTAAAATCTTAAGACATTATTTACAAATTTCAAAGATTTAAACAATTTTTCAATATTTATAATGATCCTGTTCATTTTGGAACTATCATTTTACAATATCGATTATTTAAATTTTCTCACGACATTTTAATTACATTATATTATATAATATACATGGTAGAATTTTCGTTACCCGAATTTATTTTCATCATAACTCTCATTATACAATCTTTGGTTCATTATAAATTTTCACAAATAAAAATTTATATCATATGATTTTCCATATGATAGTTTTGCCATGATTTTTTTATGAAAGTCACAAACTTATAGGTTGTAATTTTCTCGAAATCCTCATGCAAAACTTCATAGAAATTTTACTGTAAGGACAAAAATCGTTTACGTGTGATTTCTCGATTTACAATGCCGGTCATTTTAACTTACCATGATATTTTCGTTACACGATATTAAATAACGAACTTGGTAAAAAAAATTTTCATTATGAAACTTTGTACTCCCAAAACGACATTCATCATTTAATATTGAGACCTTATAACAAATTTTAACATTCAATTTACTTATTTTAAATTCCTCATAAGCAAAATTTTAATTTGATCCTTATAAAAATTTATTTTACTTCCTCATGACGATCAACTTTTATTTTTACAATAAACCTTAAAATGCAAACCTTATTATCTTATTTTTCCGTGATGTCTCCCACTACTTAATTTTAAGAATTTCAAGAACGATTTACGATATGCGGGTTGATTTATTTCAAATTTTCTCGTAAATTATTTTACAACCTAAGCCGAACCGACGTATCTTAACAACTCTCATTTTAGTGGAAAAATTTTAGCAAAAAAAAAAATTAAAAAAAATTGTGTGATTCAGACGCTTGGATCTCAAAAATTCTATTTATATAATATATATATATATTAACTTGTAATTTTAATTATCAAAACTTTCATTGATATTTCAAACATTATTTATAAATTATGATATTTTTAATTTAATACCTATTATTAGTCAAAAATCTCCCAAACCACAAGTTCCCAAACACCCGTATTCCATCTCAAACTACCGCCTTAAATCAAACCACCCTTCCACTTCAAAAGTTTCCCCGAGCACTCAATTATTTCCTCAATATGAACGAAACCTAATACATCAACGTTATATCCTCACTTATCCAAACCCCATCCAAGTCCAAAATATACAAAAATCAACCCAAAAAAGGCCCTAACTACCGACACTCCTACGCCACGAAAACCTATCAAACTCACCATCCTAATACTTCAGAGACACCGACAAACACACTCACGAATGCCTTGGACATATACAAACCAAAGTTTACCCAACTGTGACTCGATCATTCGATCCTTGCTATGTCAAATCACAAACCATATCGCCACACCGTTTCCATCCAACCATAGAGTTTGATATCAAAATAGCAACCCAAACACTCCTTACAAAATACATGTATAAACCAAATCTCAACGCAAACTAGCCAAGATCAAATTATCCAACCCATCAACTTAACCCGAGCTCAAATAAGCCAAACCTCACCTATTAGCCCAA
Organism: Bidens hawaiensis; assembly: GCF_021521415.1. Classification (NCBI taxonomy): domain Eukaryota; kingdom Viridiplantae; phylum Streptophyta; class Magnoliopsida; order Asterales; family Asteraceae; genus Bidens; species Bidens hawaiensis. The sequence goes on from NW_027491017.1 coordinate 7,858,735, forward strand.
TCACTACTCACACAAATCAGCTAAGCCTAACCCACTCAAACGACCAAAACTCAACAAATCCCATCGATTCAACTCAAGAAAACCCAACTACACAAGCCAACCGAAACACACTCCACACTCACTCTTCACCAAATTTGCAAACCATTCACCATTCGAGGCCTAAAACCCCTCCATACACACGCAAGCTTCATTTTTCCTAAAAAAAATGATTTACAACCTCATGTGTTCATATAATCACTTTTAAATTATAAACTCTTTCTAGAATAATGATTTACGTATTATGCTCGCATTTTATAAATCATTTAAAAAAATAACATATTGTCATGACAACGAAATTCTATTATGGGGTTTTATTTTCAAGGGTTATTAAACGATTATATGTATGATTTCAAGATTTTAAATATTGTCACCTAAGGTGATAAATCTCATAAAGACTTTATAAATACGAGGTTTCATTTTAAATGTTGAATTCGAGGTTTATTCAATAACAGAAATTTCAATTTTCATCATTTTGCATAAACTCAATGACATTGGCTTTACAAACTCTTTTTGGGACGCATTTATGAATACTTTATGTTGTGACATAAATTTTGTTTAGTAACGATTTATGCGAATTATTACCTCTTATTATCGCAAGCATCATTTCTTCATAAATTATTTTCATCACAACAGCTTTATGTATACAAATTTCTTTAACAATTTAACTTACAAGATTTTCATTTGATAGCGACTTATATATTTCGTCGTTTATTCGAGTCTCATGGATTTTTACGATTTCTTTTCATTTGATGAGATGTTTCGATGACAATATTATGCGCATAAGATTTCATTTTGGTGTTTTAATTATGACCGAATTCAAGTTATTCTATAACAATTTGTGTAATACTTTTGAAACCTCAATTTCGCTAAGAAATTTTGTTTATCTTTTAAACGATGTTTTTCATGACTATGTTATTCATATTTGAGCATTTATGCAAAACACGATTCTATGCATTATTCTATATCATTTCATTTAATCTATTAAACGGCCTATTTGTGGCTGTCCGCAAGTTTTGGCGCTATTAGAAACCATTACTATAATAACGATTATATAAATGGTTTCACAATATTGGCCTATTCACGTTTTAACACCTTTCATTGATTGATTTGATTGTTAATCAAATGTTATTTTATTTATGTTGATACATGTATGCGTCACCCCAAGAAACTCACCTCATTTCTCATGTTATTACATTCTACGCAATTGTATTCTCAATTACTTATAACCTCAAGTTTGGTCACGTATGAAACGCATCGTACGCTATTATTAATTGTAACGTTGTTTACCCCGACCTCATGTACTCACTTTTGGGTTTCTCATTCACACCTATCGGATTTTTCATTTTCACTCTTGGGATTCTCGTTTCCTTTATTGGATTTCTCATTTCCTTCTATCAGAGTTCTCATTATTAAAATTTCACTCATTAGATTTTTATACTAATTTAGTGACCCAACTTTCAACCATTGATTTCAATGATTTACTTATCCTTTCAATTTGAGGACATTTAACTTCAATTCTCGTTTCGTAATTGCCTACCCTGGTTTTATTTATTTGATCATCTTTACTTATTTAAAACAAAATAGTTATTTTCACTTTGGTTATACTATAAGATTTTAATTGTTTCAATTATTTATTCCATTTTCCTACTTATTTAAAATGTCAAACCCAAAATTTCCAACCGCGAGTATTATTTTAACAATACGTGTAAAATTCAACAGATTTATGCACGATTCAAATGTTTAAGATTTTACAAATAAATACGTCTTTTAAATCACACAATAGGACAAACCATGTGGACCATACGACGATCTAAATAATTATGGGTGCACACTTAATTATCGAAATCACTGTATGAAAGCCATAGTAAGTGCGATTGTGTGCGATAACTCAGACCCGAGAATGATGGCAGAGAAACGATAGAAATGCGAATCATGAAAAGGTCACGGTGGATAGCCGCCGGTACATCCTATATATAAGTGCCATTATTATGTTTCTCATTTGTAGCGTTTTTTCGAATCATGCAAGGATTTGAAGTTATCATTTTGCTTAAAAATTGTTCATGCAATTATCTTACTGAAAACGGTATTCGTTAATAATTACTTTTTCTTTAAGTTTATTTTAATTTCGGGACGAAATTTCCAAAAAGTTAGGGATACTGGGACATCGTCAAATTCGGGTCTCGATTTGGATTCGTTTTATAAACTTTTATTATGTAAACCCGACTCAAAATTTTTGTTTCCTTATTTAATTATTATATAATATTATTATATACCTCGATCACCAATAAATTGATGTTTGTTATATTATAGTGTCGTTAAAAAAAACATAAGGGGTTCAAACCGATTTTCGTAAAGTCGTTATAAGTTTTAAAAACCTTTAAACTCGTATTAAACTTGGATTGAAACTTAAGGGGGTTGTTTTTGAAAATATGTGATACATATATAAACAACCTTAACCCTAACCTATAAACATTCCAGCCGCCCCCATCTCTTTCTCTCGTTTTTCGGCGTCGTTTTCGGCGGTCGGCGATCTCCGGCCACCCTTCTCCCCGTAACTCCAACACCACCACTCTCCTTCCCTCTCTTGGTTTCTCCGGCAGCCGACGCGGAGGCCCGGTAACCCCCTCACCCAAAACCGCCTCTTTCCCCCTCCTGGTCACTCCTCTGGCGACCGGAAAACTAGCCCCTGGTGCTCCATCTCTCTCTCCGCCTCTCTTCTCTCTCTCTCTCCGCCTCTCTTCTCTCCCTCCGTCTCTCTCTCTCTCTTCGCCTCTTCTGTTTCGTTTTTCCGGTGCACCTCCGGCGGCCGGAATCGGTTCCGACGACCCTATGTTCTTCAACTCCGACTTCAAATTCAGGTATCGATAGGTGTGTGACTTTCAGTTTAACCATTTGTAATGAAAATGGATCTGGGTATAAGGTATGGATATATGTTTTGGGGAAGTTGATAGTGTCGGGGTTAATTGTTTTAAATCTCCCATTTGGGTTTTCCTAGCAAATAGATGGCTAGTGAAGTTGGTTGTGTTTGTGTCTCGGGTTTGGGAGGTCACAAGTTCGATTCCCCCTGGAACCGACTTTGGAGAGTATTTTGGGATCATTATTATTAATATCATAACTTATTATTAAACTATTTATTATTTTTATTATTATTATTATTATTATTATTATTATTATTATTATTATTATTATTATTATTATTATTATTATTATTATTGTTGTTGTTATTATTACCATTAACAAAACAATTATTATTATCATCATTTTCATAATTAATAGATTATTATTATGATTATTACTATCATTTTTGTTATGATTATTAAGTAATATTATTAAATTCTATTATTGTTAATATTATTTACTTATCTTATCGAACCGAAACCCATGTCAGGCCTAGTTGCCATTTAACGTCATCGTTACTCGAGTTATATTTTTATCACTAATACTATTTTTATTAAAATGTTATAAGTATTAGTTATTATAATTAATATGGCACATATAATTATTATTATTATTATTAGTAAAATTCATAAATCTATTAATAATGTATTCAACAACAAAAGTAATTATTATTATTATTATTATTATTATTATTAGTTTTAACAACAATTCTCAATTGGTTGTATATTTATATATTATTATCATCATTATCTTATATATATATATATATATAACATATTTTAAAATTATTATTCTCATTACTATCATTATCATTAATAATATTATTATAAGCCTTATTATCAATTCATTTTTATAAAACCGAACTTTTGATTTAAACCCGTCTTGTTTCTATTTAATATTGGGTTAGTTAGTTAAAAGCCCAATAAAATAATATTATTTTATTTTAAATTATCAATTAAGTACGACTCTCTAATCGTTAACAAATTAACCGGTAACATGATTAACAACCGAACCTTCTCGTTCAATGTTTCAAATGTAGTTTCAACTAAAGTTCAAGTTCATTAATATATTATTTATTCGTTTTCATTTAGCTTTCAAGTCGGATTCGTTCGTTTCGTTCGCAAGCTTTCTATATTTTGATCATTTATTATTTCTCGATTCGTCAATCGAGATGAGTACATTTCATCCCTCGTTTTCACTTTTATATTTTGGGGGTAACATACATACTTATTCAAAATAAGAATGATTTATTATACACTTTTCTCAAACCACAAGCTTTAGGGTGTATGATACTTAGAATACTTGCTCTTTTGTGTATTATATGTCTCATATGCTTTACGTGCACGAGTGTTAATTTTTATGTTGTTGTTGAGCCTCATTAAGTATGATCATACGCTCCCCTAACTACTTGGCCTTGTGCTAGTAGAATAGGGCCTCACTATCCGAGTATGTCGGTTGTTACCGATTTGAAAGGATCCTCATTACATTGTTTTATATACCACGATTGATACTTTTATTTATAGTCTCATATACGTTTGTGGATTTCGCTCATATTATATATACTCAAACTATGAAATTGCTCACCAACATGCATGTTGACAAATATTATTTTATGCATTGTTACAGGTTTGACTTTTATCGACTTGAGGACTTGACGAAAAACGTTACCAACACTATTAGGGTTTTAGCAAAACGAACAATATATATGTTTACTTGTATTAAATTTGTTTGTATGAACAAGATGTGTTGTTTATTGATTTTATGAAATAAAATGAGTTGATTAAATATTGTCGCTTTAATAGAGTCTTGTGTTTTGGGCAATCGATTGCACCCCGGCATGTTCTGCCGCTTATAGTTAGGGTGTGATAGTTTAATTCTACACGCTTCGTTCGTGGATATTATAAATCACCGTTATTGTTTTAATAAATTATATCCACCGTTATTGTTTTATTAAAATGATTATTTACTAGTAGATTTTGTCCATTAATAAATAAATATATCTTCATATTTATTTATTTATTTATTTATTTAGTTGGTGTTAAATGGTGTTACAGAAGCACCACCATTAACAACAGTCTAGTGGATTTTAAACCTACATACACATAACTACGGTTAATATATTTCATATAGTTATCAAGAACACATGTAACATTCATTCACGTATACATTGTCGACCTTAATTGTTGGAGCGACTTTTTTCGCATTCTTAATCTAGCATAACACCGTGTGTTATTAATATTCCTACTAACAAGTGAAATTCATATTAGCCAAATAATGTAACACTTAATAGGGTTGTTCGAATAAAAAAGTTTTATTTTCATAGGAATGCTAGGAATGATGTTATTTTTGTCCAATACTTTAATATCAAAAACCCACTTACATTTTTACTCTTACTCGTCTCTTACAACCTCCACCGCCCGTCGCCACCACAACCGTCACCCACCTCCACCACCTTACAGGAAATTCGCCAGAAAAGTTACCAGAAAACTTCGTCGGAAAATCCCCCACGATTTCTGTTGGAAAAGTCGTTGGAAATTTTGGTTGGAAAAGTCTTCGGGATTTTTGCCAGAAAAGTTGTCGGAAAGTCGTCGGAAAATAGTTGTTGGAAAGTGTCACCGAAAAAGCACAATGGAAAACACCGTAAAAACACAATTGTATAACGCAATTTGATAAAACACAATTTTGTAAAACACAATTCGTAAAATCCCACTAATTTGTTTATATAGCAATATGATACTCATATAAAAGATAAAAAAACGTTTGTTATTATGCTTATTTTTTAACGTCATATAAAAAAGTTATGGACATTTTAAAGATGGAGGAATTAACATATGCCTTGCATGTGAGTAGAGAGTCAACAAATGTGTTATCTCTATTATGTCTTTCCCATTGTTTAACATTTGATTTCACCCATAAACTAATCTCAAACATCCATGTCCTAAATCAGTGGACTATATTACTTCTTATCATTCCAAAGAAATTCATACTTCCTTTTATAACCTAACACACTTAATATAATATTGATGTGCTAAAAGTAGTCAAATAAAAACACGTTAATCTGACACTAAGTAATACTTTAAACTACTAACCAGCAAGTGTACCGGTCGACTCTAGTACAGCTAAGTAAGTCGGGATATCGAACCCACGAGACTCTTTAAATCACGTAACAAGCTAATTAGACTCGACTAAATGACACAACTATTTAAATATTATTATTATTATTAAAGGGGTTTTTTTTAAACTAATTATTATATATTATATTTTACAACTTCTCATCAACACACTAAGTTAGGTGTTGTTTGTTTTTTCTCAAAAGCACTTCTGCACCTCTTTTGTCTGCACTGAGAAGAGGACGCGCAGACGTTGGGCTCTGCAGTGTATTTGTTTTTCCGAATACGTTTCATTAAAAAACTCATGCGCGTCCTCTTCTCCTAGAAGCATTGTTCAAACCACTTTCTACCTCTTCTCCTCTTTTTCTTATTTTTTCATCAGGTTCCTTCTTCTCTCAAACCCTAGCTCCACCCTCCACCCTCCACTCCTCCACCCTCTATCGCCGGCCACCCTCTCCACCGTCGGACACCCTCCACCGCCACCGCATCTCTCTCTCTCCACCACAGATCCGCGGCTTCTCTCTTTCTCCACCACATGTTTGCTCCTCCTGTCACCCCCTCTCCCCACCTCCGCCACCGCCCTCCACTCACCTCCGGCGTCACCCTCCACCCCCACTCTCTTCCCGTCACCCCTCTCCGCACCTCCGGCGCCACCCTCTCCACTCCCACATTCGGCCCTGCATTCCAGTCCCATATTATTATTATTATTAAGAATTATATTTATATAATAAAAATGACATTTTGATGAGTTACCATGCATTTTGATGATTACCATTAGTTTGTTCGGTTTGGTTTGTTTAAAAACACTCTGTTTTATTTTATCAATCTGCAGAAAAACAAACACTCCACTTCTTGCAGACTGCAGAGGTTTGGTCCATCTTTTTTGCTACAGATGCCTACAGATGTGGTCCGCAGACTGCAGACGTTTCACCTCTTAAGAAACAAACAACACCTTATTGTTTCTTTGAAAAGAGGCTTTGTTTAGCTGTACATTGTGCTTAGGTAGTTGTATTTGTCTTTTTTAATATTCACAACTTCTTTGTTCAGTAAAGCAAAGCGTGTCCTGGCCAACAATCTTTCATTCTGCCATTTTTAAAGACACCTGTATTTACTTATACCATTTGTTGACACATGTTCTGACAATTGAACAACATAAATTATACTAGGCATTGGTAATTCGTACACCTTTTTTGGATATTCAGACACCCTCCTAACACACATATTATCTTTATATACACTCTATAAAGGATGTATGAATAACACATCTCTTATACTAAACTCTTTATAAATTATAATACCCACTCCTCGCTCATTTCATTTCAAGGCATTTGCTCCCACCAACCAGCAACAAGTTCCTCCGCTGTGAAATAAACATCATCGGTGAAATCATTCCTGATATTTCTGTCATGGTCGTTGTAGAGCACCAATGTGAATTCTTAGCAGGCAGCAGAGGATGTAGAGAGAGAAGGGAGACATCAAACGACTAAATTTGGTGATGGTTAGTCGCGTTCAACGGAGACGGGTTATGGTATATCTACCCGGAAGACGGGGTTTAAGAAACCCTAGATCTATGATGAAGAAGGAAGGTGGTGGTGGTCGAAGGTGATGCTTCTCTCTCTAGATATAAAGATGAAGAACTATAAAGACAAAGAGAGAACTACCGAGCGGTGGTGGTCATGTCTTTAGGCAGGCCGCTTGAAAGTATGTGTTTGGCAAGTGTGTTTTGAGAATGACTCCTCATCTGATGTAACTGTGTCGATATCTTGATTCTTGAGGGAGGTTGAAAATGGATTGTGAGTTTGTTACATCTGATATAATTTGTAACACCGATAAATTATGCCCGATTCAAATTGTTTTTTCTTATGTCTTAAAATAAGAAGTTAATTGCTTATTTTCATGCTATAACAAAAATAAAAATGATACCTTATTAGAGTTATGTATGTCTTTTAGATCAAATTGTCTTAAAAAGAGTTTTGATGATTCGACGTAATTAAATTATGTTATTTCCCATTTTAGCGTGCCATAACGCGTGATGTGCAACTTCAGTTCCTACTTTTAGTACTTCAACGGGATAAAGATCATAATTCAGTTAGTTCTTTCAATCATATTAGTTCTTTTACCCACCTCCCGCGTTGCGGGAGGTATCAATACTAGTTAATATTGAACTAAAACTTAACCCTAATTAATTAAATAATAATAAACTTTTAATGATTACTTAAAAACTCTAATTAATATTTAATTAATAAACTAATAAAAACTCTAATTTAATTAAAAGACTAATAAACTAGTAAATTTAGTTAGATTAATTCAGATGATGAAAGTACTATCTAGGCTAGAATTCCCTAAGCTATGGCTATCAATTAACTAGAAAAATTAAGTTATGGAACTGGGATCGTAAGATAAACCCTTGAAAGATAACCCGAACATGACCCTTGACTCTTCTCAAGAAGACACCTATGAGTTTCTAACAAGTTTTAAGACACGCCAGTTTTATCTATTAAACTCCCTTACGGTTATTTAATTATTTTTGTTTATAGCAAAATCCTACCTTACAGCGCGGAAGTCAAAGATAGCTAAGTAAACTCAATTTAATAGGCTAAGATGACAATCAAACCTAGACGGACTCCTTACGAATAACTAAATCTAGCAATCCTGATCAACAAAATCTATCAATAACCTATCACCATACAACTTTCTAGGCAAGCAACAAAGATCTATTATCACTAAATCTAGCAATCCTGATCAACAAAAATCTAGCGTTCCGGCTTCGCGTTTTGGCTTGTTTTGACTCGTTTTTCACCCTTTTTTATCACGAACAACTCCCGGAACCTACAAAATACAATAATGTTAGTAGTATACAAATCTTAACAAAAAAAGAACAAAAACTAATTAAATATCTATACTATATATAATATATCAAACAAGGGCAAATTAAGACACATTGATTTTAAGGGATTCACAAATCAATTAACATATGGTACAACCTTTAATGCATCTAGGATAAGGGCAAACTTGTCAACAACTAAAAGAGGTTATTAAATAGTTACATCATTGACCCATTCACTTTGCTTAACTTTTGTAAATTTTAAAAATAGTTGCAACTATGATCTTTAATCTTTCACTCTTATATGATTTTTATTTTCATTTTTAACTCAACCCCCCTTATTATTTTTAAATATTAATAACTTTTTATGTGCTAATATTTTTTTAAAGAAATTATACCATAAAAATGAGCATGTTTTTATCTTTAATTTGAGTATCATTTTATTATAGTTTTTTCATTTAAAAAATATCATTTTACGTAGGGGTGTTTGCTGTCTGGTTTTAATGGATTTTAAATTAAACCGTGGGTCAAACCGTTAGAAACCGATTTTGTCATCGAAAACTGAAACGAACCTTGAAAATTGAAAACGACCAGCCAGAAAAAAATCAATTGTGAAATCAAACCAATAACCGGTTTGAACGTTTTTCGGTTTCAAATCGAACATCGAACATCCATAAACTTGTTACATGATTACAAATGTATGTTTCCCGCTGCATCGCGTGGGCACTTGTCTAGTTAAATAAAATATATAAGGGAAACATATATATTTAGCATTATATCAAATATTCTCACACTTACTCTTTTTTCATCCCTGAAAAAGTCTAATTCAGTGGAATCAGAATCGGAAATACATTCTTAAAAACATATAGATTAATTTAAAGTTCTGAAAAACGCAAAAACCGTGATCACCGATATTGTTGTCCACTTAAACCTATGCCTTAATCTTTACCGACACAAATAAGATCTAACGATTATATTACTCAGTGGTTTACACAATTAAAACCCGCTTATTTTCAGCTTTTATCGTACCAGACCACCCCAACTTAACTTAAACCTTAAAATTAGCATATTTAAAACTTTTATTGCTCTCTTTTTTCATGATTAGTTAAGACGATCAAGGGTATTGTTTGTTTATCCACCTATGCTTAAGCATCAAAGTCTATCAAAGCAGCCATTAGATATGATTAAGGTATAATTAATTAATTAATTAGCTAGTGTTCTCCACAACGTGACATACCCCCGTTATCAAGCAATACCCCGAACACATCACCATAGGTGAGTATGCATGAATTCAACTGTAGGGTTTACATGTGGCGTGTCCCTTGTGGTCCGTTTCTTAATGGTAATGAGGCGCGAGCAAGGGGACCCCACATGGCTAACAACGTTGATGATCAAGTCAGTAGTGTATTTGTACTTTAAGTACGTAATGATCAAGTTTAATGACTTATGTGGCAGATAACTGCGGGTTTGCTCTTTTTTTCAGCTTTATTTAAATATTCACAACCCCACTTAGGAATTGTGAATACCCAGATGAATAAACTACAAACAGGCCCATAGTCTCCAGACCCGAGGCATCCCATCAATACAAGATTTAAGGTTATATAACCATACGCCAAGGAAATGTAAAACACTAAAGCTATACAGTTTAAGATTGATATCACAGACTATTTGGCATACTCTAAAGTTAAACCAACCCAAGCATCATATGATAACGTATTCAAATTTAAAATTCATAATATTTTCACATTTTATACCAAAAATTGAGGCTTGAGTATGGCTCAACCTTTCATTACTTATTTTCCACAGACAAAACGCTTTACCCACTAGAGATTTTCGTTACCCAATTATTAAATTGCCCTTTCATTCTCAACGCTGAGTCTACCGACACATCCCAAGTTAAGTGTGTTTTCTTTTATAGTATCTCATATTATTAGTAGTTTGAAAAACCAATTTCCGATAAGCATCATCATATCCCACTTTCACGCAAAAAACTATATTCAAAGGACATTTAATTTTTTTAAACAAACTAAATTTAGTTAAACACTTGTGTCTCATCCCCACATTTAAATTTTCCATTGTCCCTAATGCAGACACGAAAACACGACTCAATATAATAAGAAAACAAAACCCTAAAAATATAAAAGTAAAAGCAAAAACCTAAAAAGTAAAAACATAAAAAATAGAAAAACAAAGTACAATGAAAAAGACTTAGCTGATAATATGCGAGACTGTCAATGTGCCAGTCTATTTCCATGGGCGCTCTCCTTACCGACCGCTCACCAATATTTAGCAACTCATTCTCTCTTTCTTCCTCTCGACATACCTAAGTGACATCAAACACAATATATAGAAAATAAAAGTTACTCATAAGTCTCAGATATTCACCATACTCCAACCCTCCTACCCAACGAACTAGTCTAGAATAATATCAGTACAGACCAAATAAAAATAAAAATATCATAAAAAGAAAAATAGATAACTAAAAAATACAAACTCCCAAAGCTGGTGCACCGTCCCCACACTTAGTCTTCGTCATCTTCTTCTTCCTCATCTGAACTCTGCTCATACATCCGAAACGACTCTGCATTATCAAATTCTAATGCAGAATGGTGAATGGTGCCCGATGACCATAACTCGAACCACTCAGACCTGCAACATCTGGATGTCGGAGATAGTCAGGCAAACCAATGTTCAGCCCAGTCATCATATGTCTCAACGTGTCATCCTGCCTCTGCTGATTTTCTCTCATAATCCGCCTCAAATCATCACATTGTTCAGTCATATACCCCATCATCTGATCAAATCCGGACTCTCTCCGGTCATACAACCGGGAACTGCACAGCCGGCCTCTGAGATCTATGTAATGGCCTTTGATGTCGTGTGGGCAAACCGGCTCTCATAGCCGCAACGGCCTCGGTATCCGGCGACGACTGAACTTGTGGACCCGCTTTAATATCTTCCCATGCTAGCGGGTCACTAGGCTTTAAAATCCCCTCATTCCTTAAATCTTTAATTCCAACAAACTCCCCCGCGGGCCCCTTTCTCATATAATCTGATTTAAAAGTCAGAAAAAACATCCAAATTTTGAGTGATAACCGTGATATATGGGCCTATGTCAATCTTTGACCTTTTCTTTGTCCCCCTCGTCTCGTGCGGTGAAATGACCGTGCCAAAATACTAGCATAATTAACCGTCACTTTTTCCACCATCGCCAACAAACAAAACAAATCCAACCAATTCACTTTATTCTCACCCGAACCTCGACCAATAAGTGTGTTCACCATAATGCGATGAATATAGCGAAGTACCGGATCTCGAATATCCGAACTCACCATGCTACTCGAAAACAAAGAAATTGCTATTTTCTCCAAAACGTAGCCAATTGCACATTAGTAAAACTTTCGTGAAAGCACCCCTCAAACTCGTCTTAAATTCCGGTAACTGAACCTTCGCAACCGAGTAAAAACCACTCGCTATCCCAAACTCAAACATATCCATCTCTTACATCTTCGTACCGATGGAAAATGTAACCTCATTCGGTTAATCAAAATTACCATCCTTGTATTGAGAAGTACTTAAAAACTCCAACGTCAACTCTTTATATTGCGGCTCGTCAAGACACAACATCGCTTTAAACTTTGGACCCAACAACTCCTCCACTCTCTATCTTTGACCAATAGTATCCAATAAATTCCAATCAATAGTTTTGAAAGTAAGAAGATCCGAATTAATAAGATTATACATTCGAATATACTCCGTCGAATCTTCCGCAAATTGAAGTAACGAACTATCGCGGAGCTTTTGACTTTCTCTTCTCGTCTCGATCGGTTTGTTTTGATACTCAATAACACGAGATTTTGGCTTAGCAATAACCACCTCGGCCTGCCCGCCTCGTGGCCGCGGACCGAACGTCTCTTTCGCTTTCCCACTTCTTTAGACACGTCCATATCCGACATCCTAAAACAAAATTTAGACAAGAAAACAAACAATGGGAGTAAGTAAATTAAAAAGTAAATAAAATAATTTTGTAATTTTCGGATTTTTTACTTAAGCTATATAAAAAAACTAAAAATAAAACTTTGGAAATGCGGGTTACAAAATATTTCAAATCGAACTCATCTGAATGGAAATTGAGTACGAACGAACGGTTTATTATCAAATAAAGCTAACGAAAAACCAAACTTAAAGACAAAGTTAGTTTGCAAACCCGAAATTACAACATAGAGTCCATGCACATTACCTCCTCCCGGCACTTTAATTCTCCCAAATATTTAGCCCAAGTGCCAACAAACCGAACATTGAGTCAAAAACAAGTGGAAAACCAACATTTGGCAAAATATATAGTTAATTAAAACTGTTTTCCACCTCGTTTCGACCATTAAAAATTTCATATCCAACATCCCAAACCAAAACTCCAAAACTCGGTTAAACCTAAACCGACCCTACCGCAACCGCGAAAACAATATTTCAAAATTTCCAACCCAACAAACTAAAACAATGCACCAAACCTTACCAACCCGCACCCAAAAACTAACTCCTACACTAGTTCTTAACCAAAGCCGACAACCAACTAACCAAATCAAAGCAAAAACTAAGACTACAAATACATAAAAAATACAAGAATACAAGAAATCATACCTTTGAGTGAAGCAAACAAGGATTAAAGTTGCAAAAATTTGGAATTTTAGTGTGATGCAAGTGACTTGAATGGTGAAGAATGGGTTAAAATTTATGGTGGGTTTTGATAATGTAATGATATTATGATGAATTTATGGTTTAATTTGGTGAAAAGGGTGAAAAAAATGATGGATTTAGTGAAGAAAAGGGTTATGGTTCATGGGTTTTGGGTGAGGGAGAAAGGGTGTTTTACAAAAAATTGAAAAAAGTGGTATAAAATGGTTAATTCCTCGCGTCTTGGCCTGCATTACTTCCTCGCGTCACGTGGGGGGGGGGTCTTCATACCTCGTCTCTCGGCGCGACGAGGCGTGTTTTCCATAAAGTTACGAATTTTTGAAGCCTAAATGCCTTAGAAAAATTTTCAAAAAGTTACAAGGTTTAATTTGGTGAAAAAGGGTGAAAAAAATGATGGATTTAGTGAAGAAAAGGGTTATGGTTCATGGGTTTTGGGTGAGGGAGAAAGGGGGTTTTACAAAAAATTGAAAAAAGTGGTATAAAATGGTTAATTCCTCGCATCTTGGCCTGCATTACTTCCTCGCGTCACGTGGGGGGGGGGGGGGGGTCTTCATACCTCGTCGCTCGGCGCGACGAGGCGTGTTTTCCATAAAGTTACGAATTTTTGAAGCCTAAATGCCTTAGAAAAATTTCAAAAAGTTACAAAGTCTTTTTATGCCCATTTTATGTCATTTGTACGTACAAAACTTACCTGGAACCTCTTGAATTCTCGTCAAATCCTCACTCCATGATGGTGATCATTCCTTGAAACGACGCAAACAAAACTACAAAAACTATTGTTAGTGACTCAAAGAAAATATAAAAACTGAAAATAAGATAAAATATACAAACTCTACACTTGAGTTTTCTCTCAAGAACCTCTGCGATGATTCAGTTCGATGGATGGAGAGGAGTTTCCTCCACCTTGGTTGAATCCTCTGGCCCTCCAAGATAATGCTTTAAGCAATATCCATTCACTTTCCACGACATTCCATTGTCTGGATTCTCTAGCTCCACCACTCCATACGTGAAAAATTCTTTCACCAAATATGGTCCCGTCCATTTTGATCTCAGTTTACCTGCAAATAACTTCAAACGAGAGTTAAATAATAATACCTTATCACCTTTCTTGAAGTCTTTACCTCCCTTCAAACGTCGCCCATGCCAAACTTTCGTCTTTTCCTTGATATCCAACGATCGGGAATATGGCGCATCACGAAGTTCCTCCAACTTATGAATTTGAAAATACCTCTTCCTCGCAGCCTAGGTAAAATCAAGATTAACCGTTTTCAATGCCCAAAACGCGTGGTGCTCTAACTCAGCGGGAAGATGCCATGCTTTACCATAAACCAACATAAATTGTGTAGTACCCGACGGTGTCTTATACATGGTTCTGAATACCCATAGCGCGTCATCTAACTTCTTCGAATTATTCCCACTGTCTTCTCTAAATTTCTCTTAACCCTTCTATTTGCATTCTCGACGTGACCATTCGTTTGAGTATGGTGGGCAGTATAAGTGCAATGAGTAAATCCATAACGAGCCAATGCCTTTTCCATGATGAGGTTGCAAAAATGAGTACCTCGATCACTAATAATCGCCCTTGGAGTGCCGAAACGAACAAACAACTTTTTGAGAAACTTCACAACAACTCTAGCATCACTTGTGGCCAATGCTTGGGCTTCAAATCACTTGGAAACATAATCTATCGCCACTAAAATATACTTGTAACCACCGGAAACAGGAAACGGTCCCATAAAATTGATGCCCCAAGCATCAAAATTTCAAGAGTTTGTATGGGGTTTTGGGGCATCTCATTCTTAGATGAAATATTATCGGTGCGTTGACAAGCATCACACGTCTTAACGAACTCCATAGCATATTTCACAACCGATGGCCAATAAAAACCACAATCAAATACCTTCAGAGTTGTGGCGTGCGATCCATGATGACCTCTCGTCAAACCTCCATGAACATGTTTTAGAATATTCAACCCTTCTTCTTTCGTCACACATCTTCTAAGAATCCGATCACCACCAATCTTGAAAATAAAATGATCATCCCAAACATACTGAGTAACATCCCAGTAAAACTTCTTCTTTTGTTGTGTAGTCATCCCCTTCAACACAATGCCAATAGATAAATAATTAGAAAATCACTGAACCATGGCATACCTTGCTTTTCGACCGCAAAAAAATCAATCAACTCATGTGAGAATCTATCTCCAATCTCTTCCTCACGAATCTCTTCTCTCTTTGGATCTTCTAAACGGGAAAGATGATCCTCTGCTAGATTCTCCGCCCCCTTCTTGTCTTTGATTTCAATGTCAAACTCTGAAAGTAGAAGAATCCATCGTATAAGACGGGGCTTCGCGTCTTTCTTATGAAAGAGAAAACGCAAAGCTGCATGATCGGTAAAAACGGTGGTCTTTGAAAGCACAAGATAGGACCAAAATTTGTCAAATGCAAACACAATGGCTAAAAGTTCTTTTTCGATGGTGGTGTAGTTCTCTTGGGCATCATTCAACGTTTTGCTTGCATATAAATTGTAACATCCCGTTTTCTCGTTTCGGTTAATAAATAAATATGAGTTACTATGAGCTGGGCTTGTGTTGGGTTAAATAGATATGAGTTATGGACTTGGGTTAAAAAGGAAAGAAATAAAGACCATGGGCTTAAGCCCATGACCCATCATATATAAACAATAATTACTCCATAATCCATTCATTTCGCATATTTCATACACCACCCAAACACACACTTAAACTCTCTCTCATCTTTCTCTCTTTCTCTAACCGAAACCAAGAAGAAGAACCGATCCCGACCCGAGGTAATGATAGTATGATATTGTACGGATCCAAACCCACAAGATATTGTCGCGAAACGATGAGCCGACACCCTCAACCGTTAAAGTCACGAGATCCGGATGGGATCGGGTATAAACCGGTTAAAATATGAGCTTAGGAGTCACCCTAGCTCAGATCTGGATCGAACGGGACGAAAAACGGTGAAAACGGTGTGAAAATACGTTTTTCCGGCCACCGCCCGTTTTTCCGACGATGACGGCGCTGGAAAAGGTGTACGAGATAAGGGAATGTCAGAGAATGTTTTTGACATTCTCTGACCTAACCCTAATTCGCTAACGGAGAAATAACAAATTGACAACAATTTGTTATGTCAGTTCGTTAACGAAGAATAACAAACTAGCTTCATTCGTTAAGCAATTTGTTGTGTCAATTCGTTAAGGAAAGAATGACGAACTAACCTCAATTAGTTAAGGCCATTCGTTAAGTAAGGGATGAATGAACCTAATTCGTTATAGAGTTCATTCGTTAGCCAGACCAAACGAATGAGTCCATTCATTATGAAGGTCTGTTCGTTATAAGGGCCAATTCGTTATAAGAGTCCGTTCGTTAAGAAATAACGAAGGAGCCTCCTTCGTGATGACGAACTAAAGTTTGAAAGAATGACATAAAGGTCCATGGACTTAGATTAAAATGGATTAGTTACAAATAAGCCCTCGAACTTTTTGAGTTAGAAAATAAAATAATAAATTAAAATTCTCATGAAAAATATGTTAAGACAGTTAATGGAAATAAAATGTGTTAAGACAGTTAATGTGTTAAGACAGCTCGACCCCAGCCAGGGGCTCTGCCACATGGACCCTGCTAGGGGCTGCCGCCCCTAGAACCCCGCTGCCAGGGGTGCTGCCCCCGAACCCCGTTCGTTGAGCTTATAATTAACTAGAAACTCGATATGGGTAGCGATAGTTAATTTATACGTGTAATTGTTATACAGTTAGTCACACACAGGTAAAGAAAGGAATAACCATTAACGGTGAACGTAACCGAGTTCAAGTGAGTTTCTAGCCCCATTTCTTGTTATGTTTTCGGGGTTGTGTGCATACTCGATGTGATTAGTTAAGAAACTTATCCTAAGTGAAAAGGTTATGCCATATATGATTTATGTGAAAGATACGAATGATTGCTTGTCGGTACATGAACGATCATCGGATATGGCATGTACCTTCAGGTTATAATTACAGATATGAATGTTATATATAATGTATGAATGATATATGTATGTTATGAATGAATGTAAGGGATGGCTAGGTACAGAAGAAAGGGAATAAGCCCTAATAATACTCAAGGTAGAAAGGGAACGGACCCTAATAATATTCGAGGCAGACTAGAGACCGAGCCCTAATAATACTCGAGGAAGAAAGGGACCGGACCCTGATAATATTCGAGGCAGAAAAGGGACCAAGCCCTAATAATACTCGAGGTAGTAGGGCGTAATGCTCTTTAAAATGTATGAGTATGTAAAGTATGAATAGATGTAAAGAAAGTAAAGAAAGGATGGAACAAAGAAAGAAAGTATGTGCTCTTGTATGTACTAAAGAAAGATAAGCAGGTTAAGTATATACTAAGTATCCACGGATGCGTATGTATAAGCATGTGAAAGTACTGTATGTTACTTGATTAACAAGAACTCACTCAGCATAGCTGACTTTTAGTATGCACGGAGGTGAGTAGGATGAGGCAGCTCGCTTAACGTGGGCATATGACACGGGAAGGAAGAGACTGGCATCTCAAGGAAGATTGTTATGTTTTATGTTTAATGTTTTTAAGCGTGAAAGTTGTTGTTTAAGACAAGTTACGAATTATTATGTGATGTTTTATGAAAGATTTAATATTCCACGAAAGTTTTATTTAACTCTGATGTCTAGAACCGTGTTTATGAATAAATCCAACGTCCAATGTAGGGCACTGGTGACAGGGCCTTACAAGTTGGTATCAGAGCAAAGTTCGAGAGAATTAAGCATCCTACATGCTTAGTCTCGAACAGAGAATGAGATTAAAGTAAGAAAGGAAAGAAGATGCCAGTTCAAGATAGCCATGTGTCACTCAATCAAGCTCAGTAAAGGTAAATGTATGATTAAATAATGTATGTTAATGTTAGCTTAATTGCTAAAGAAAGGATAGGACCGAAACTTGTCAAATGCAAACACAACGGCTAAAAGTTATTTTTCGGTGGTGGCGTAGTTCTCTTGGGCATCATTCAACGTTTTTCTTGCATAATAAATCGGGTGAAAATGTTTCTCACGCCTTTGCCCTTAAACCGCCCCAACTGCATAATCACTCGCATCGCACATGAGCTCAAAAGTCAAGTTCCAATCGGGTGAAACAAGAATAGGGACACTCACATCAAGAAATTGAACGCCTACAAATATTCTTCATCGAAAACAAAGAGAACATCTTTTTCTAATAGTCGGGTCATCGGGCGGGTAAATTTTGAAAAGTCTATAATAAACCGCCGGTAAAAACTCGCATGACCAAGAAAACTCCTTATAGCCTTAACACTTGTCGGTGGAGGAAGTCTACTAATCGTATTACTGATCCACCTCTATACAATCTCTTGAAATCTATGACCCAAAACGATCCCTTCTGTCACCATAAAGTGACATTTTCCCCAATTTAACATCAACTTCGTTTCAATGCACCTTTTCAACATCGTCTCAAGATTTCCCAAAAACTGATCGAAAGAATTACCGTAAACAAAAAAATCATCCATAAATACCTCCATGGATGTCTCAATCATATCCTGAAAGATGGCCACCATACAACGCTGAAAAGTGGCTGGAGCATTACACAACCCGAACGACATGTGACGATACGCAAACGTGCCATACGGACATGTAAAAGTCGTCTTCTCTTGGTCTTTCGGAGCAATTGGAGTATGAAAATACCCTGAAAAACCATCAAGAAAACAATAAAAATTGCTGACTTGCAAGACACTCCAACATTTGATCAATAAACGACAATGGAAAATGGTCCTTCCGAGTGGCATCATTCAATCTCTGATAATCAATACACACACGCTGACCGGTGACCGTACGTGAAGGGATGAGCTCATTATTATCATTCATAACAACTGTCATACCCCCTTTCTTTGGAACAACTTGGGTCGAACTTACCCTTGGAGAATCTGAAATCGGGTAAATCAACCCGACATCCCTCAACTATAAAACCTCTTTCTTAACATCCTCTTGCATGTTTGGGTTAAGACGCCTTTGGGGTTGAACTACCGGTTTGACTCATCTTCCATCAAAATCCGGTGGGTACAATAAGAGGGACTAATACCTTGAATATCCGAAAGTATCCATGCAATCGCCCCCTTGTGCAACTTCAAGACCTCTATCAACTTTGGCTTCTCTTCCTCCGTCAACTTGGAAGAAACAATCATGGGCAAATTTGAAACCTCTTCAAGATAAGCATACTCTAAATGTGACGGAAGAACTTTTAATTCCAATGGAGCGGGTGTTTCTACATCTTTCTCACAAATAACTTCACTAACCTCCGTAATCTCCGCCAAGCAAGAAACACTCTTCCTTCAACTCTTCATCCACATCCATCCCAACAAGATCGGCTCCACATATGTAATCATGACATGTGTCAAAACCTGGAATAAAAGAGTTAAGAAAATAAACCGAATGGCATGAACCACTAAAATCATGATGATCACACTCGGGTGCTTCATCGACTTAGCAACGTCATAAGGAACATTCTCATCACCAACCCTAAGTGTGATCCTCCCATCCTACATATCAATAAGAGCCTTCACCATTCGCAAAAACGGACGACCAAGAATAATGGGAACCCTTTTGTCAGCCTCCATATCAAGTACCACAAAATCCACCGGAAACACAAATTTGTCCACTTTCACTAGGAAATTCTCAATAATACCCCGCGAATATTTAACCAAGCGATCCTCCAATGACAATGACATGCGAGTCAGTGTAAGCTCGCCCAACTCCAACTTCTCATACAACAAATATGGCATAAGATTAATACTAGCACCCAAATCCACCAACGCTTGATTCATCATATCACTTCCAAACATACACGGGATCGTAAACACACCAGGATCAGACAACTTTTCTTGGACCCGATTCAACACTACCATCGAACAATCCCCGCTAAGAGGAATAGATGAGACCTCTCCCAACTGATCTTTTCTCTTGAGCAAATCTTTCAAAAATTTTGCGTAATTTGGCATGTGTTGGAGAGCTTTAATAAACGGGAGATTGATCTTCAACTGTCGGAACATATCTAGAAAATACCTGTATTCCCTTATGTACTCTTGATGCTTTAGACGAGCGGGATACGGGACATGGGAAAGATCAATGATGTGTGGTGGCCGGATTTCTACCAGCCTTTTCTCAACTTGTGGCTCAATAATTGGTGTTTTACCTTGTGTCTTACTCGGAACTTCCATATCGATCTCTTCATCAACCTTTTCCTCTTACTTCAACTCTTTCTCTAACTACCTCGGGACCCAAAACCCTTCTGTTGCGAGTAGTAATGGCTTTCAAATGAGAGGCCGAATTCGGTTGAGTAGTACCAGAAAACTGTCCATGCGGACTTTCGTCGAGACGCCGAGTTATATCACCCACGGACATTTGAAGGTCAAGTAACGATGATTGTTGATTCTTTTAGAGTAGGTCGTGCTCGGTGAACTTTTTCTATGTATCTCTCCAGGATTTGTTTTATCATATTCTATAAACGTCCCATTCCACCACTCGAATCCTGCATATTATTTTGAACATTAGTACCATTGTTGTTATTATTATTAAAATACTGACCTTGTCCTTGATTATAAGTATTTTGAAAGCCAGGTGGTGCGCCCGACGGACGCCAATTGGGGTTAATCTGATTCGGGTTCTTGTTGGTGTTCCAATTCTGATTGTTATTGTTGTAATTGTTGGGAAATATGTTCTGACCAGCAACAAAATCGACCTCTTAAGTCATCAACGGGCTCTCAAAAGTACCATGTACTCCCCTACAAAACTCACACTTATCCACCTTGGTCGTAAGTTCCTTCACTTCTCTAGTTAATGATTCCAAAGCAGCAGCCACACTAGTATCCAGATTGACCTAGTGCACACCTCGAGCAAATGAGGCTGTACTAGTGATGGGAGTGGAATTCTCGAGATGTGGCCCTTTAGCGTATTCTGATTGAGCAAAACTTTCAAAAATCTCGTTAAATTCGTTGACATTCTTTTTAGCCATCAGATTTCCTCCCGCAGCCGTGTCGAAACGAGCTTGGGTTTCGTAGTTCAGCTCATTGTAGGACTTCTCAACGAGAGCCCATGGTCACATGGTGTAAGACCATTATATGAACAACAAGACAATAGATTTTCAAAGTGCTCCCAAGAATGACAATATGGTTCATCCGGCTCCATGTGAAAGAAGTGGATTTGATCACGAAGGTGAGCTGCTTTTGTAGGTGGGAAGTATTTCTTGATTAATGCTGAACATAGTGCTTCCCAAGTGGTGAACGTGCCAAGTGGCTGAGTGTCAAGCTAAAACGCTGCCTTTCATGCAATTGAAAAAGGGAACAAATAAGAAAAAATAGCATCTTCGATAGCACCTTGTAAATTAAAAGTTTTAAGAACACGGTAGAGTCGGTTAATGTGTGCTGGTGCAATATTCGTCATCATGTCCATGAAATTGGTTAGCTTGGATGTAAGAGTTCATGAAGTATGACGGAATTTTCCATGAGTTTGGATTGTTGATCTCGATAATGATGATGGATGATTGGTTTCCGGTGAAACCATTAAAAGCTTGCGCATCAACAGTTCTATCATCGGCCATTCGGACTTCTGTTTGGCTTCTCGGACTTGATAGTGGTGAACTATGTGGTGATGACTTTGGTGTAGAACCAGCTTCTGACGGTTGTTTCTCTGCTGACGAGCTAGCCTCGAACTTCAACGAAGAAAATCAAAGATTATCCAGTGGTGGTCCTTGCGAACGAAGATGTGGCATATACATGAAAAAAAGCAACAGACCAAGTAAGTAGACTTAAAATATTAATTAAAACAAAAATAAACTAGAATTTAATTAGACTCTTACGACTCAAACAAAAATAAAACAATTAGCACGTATGTAGCAAGTAAGTCTAATCAAAGCTAATAACACAATCACCAAGAAATCCCCAGCAATGGTGCATTTGTAGATCCCAGATGTTGTCATAGGTACGTTTCTAGTAAACGGTATTGCTTCTTCCGTATTGTTTGATTCATGTGCAAATAAAAGTTTTGTAGCTACGAAATTTAGTAAGTTAGCAAAATGAAATGTTATCGTGTGCCTGAAGCTTTTAAAGTAGAAACCATGAGTGAGACCCCGGTTAGAATATTGAGAATAGTTAAGTATTGTAAGATATAGTTAGAGGGGCGCGAGTTCCATGTTACCCTGTATGTTATGACCTTAGGAGGATTCGATGTGGTTTTGGGAATGGATTGGCTATCTGAGTTTGAGGCTCAGATAGTGTGTAAGAATAGGTTGATAACGTTAAAGTCCTCGGATGGTGGTACGGTGACGGTTTATGGTGATAAAAAAAGTTCATGGCTTAATGTCATTTCGATGATAAAAGCCGAAGGATTGATAAGGTAGGGTGCGGTGCCTACCTGGCGTATGTTGTCAAAAGCTACGGCCTAAACGAAAGAAGTGAAAGATGTTCCTGTTGTGTACGATTATCCAGAAGTGTTCCCTGAGTACCTTCTAGGGTTACCAACGAAGCATGAGATAGAATTTCAAATAGACTTAGTACCAGGAGCACAGCCCATCGCGAAGGCACCTTACCGCCTGGCGCCGTCCAAAATGAAAGAATTGATGTCCCAACTACAAGAACTCCTCGATAAAGGTTTTACAAGACTGAGTGTTTCCCCGGGCACACCAGTGTTGTTCGTTAAGAAGAAGGATGGAAGTATGAGAATGTTGTCTGATTAACTATAACTCACTCAGCGTAGCTGACTTTTAGTATGCACGCATGTGACTAGGATGAGGCAGCTGGCTTGAGGAGGACACATGGTAGAAGAATAAGAATCTGGCATTTGAAGACATGTGATGTTTTTATTAAATGATGTTTTAATTTGATAAACAAAGGATGTTTAGTTTGTAAAGATTTGAACGATGCTGTAATATATGTTTGAAGTTTATTATTCCGTGAAAAGGTTTAATTAACTCTGATATCTAGAACTGTGTTTATGAGTAAATCCAACGCCAATGTAGGGCATCGGGACCGGGTCCTTACAATATCACACCATGATCAAGCCATCATGGAATTGTCATATAATTTGCAATTCTGATCATGTAGTTTGCTATACAGATTTTAGCATGAACAATTGGATTTTATTAACTAATCATACAATAAAAAAAAACTACATGTTTTACCACAGAAGCATTTATAGATTATGTTTCTCAAGCAATTTTTATTATATTGTTTACCTTGTATACAAAATTAACAATAAATCAGTCATTATAAATTGGTACAAACAGCTCATCAAATTACGCAACAAAAAGTATTGACTTTGACTTGGCTAAGATAGTATACTAATCCAAAAGCAAGGCTAATTGGGGTTAGATTTCTAAGTCAAAACATGAACTCTAAGTCATAGTATACTAATCCATTTGGCTTTGTCATTATCAAGTTATTTAGGTCAGAACACAACTTCCCGTAACATATTTGACACACAATATTGTATAACCAGAAAAATTACGATCCATATGTATAAATATTAGTTTTCTTAAAAAAAACTCGAAGTAGTATAACTTAGCATCAAGAATCGATCAAAACCATGTATCATCGAATTACAGGCAAACCCATACACATGATTCATTAACAATATTATAGAAAACTTTAAATCATGTAGGGTTTCTCATCAAGAACATAGAAGAAGAACAAAGAATTGAGAGTTAAACGACAAGTACTTACGTAATGTGAATCCTAAAAGCAAGAGATAATCAAAAGCCTTCCTAATCTCACCAAGAACACCAAAATCGCCCAAAGGGAGTGCAATAATCGATTGGAGACGGTTATGGGTGATTTTGTGAGATTAGGGTTTGGAAAATCGGTTTAAAAACAAAATTCCCTTACTGGGCTACTGTGCACGAAGGCCACCCCATCGTCGTCGTCGCATAGAGCGATAGATTATATATATATATATATAGACACACACACATACAAACTAATATTATAATACACAATTATCATATAGTAAAGCACGTAACACATAATCATATATCACACAACAATTAAAATAAAAAAGATATTAATGTAATCGGTTTGACATTAATCACCAATGCATACATACAGACTCGTGCGTGTGATCACTCGTTACAGACTCATGTAAATGTTATGCATGACGTGTAATGTCACACCCTTAAACAATTTGTGTAGGGTTCGATTACACTAGCATCCGAGAAACCCCCAATTCGTCTTCAGAACCAATGCCCTACATTTGATTGAACCTCGATTTCCTCTTATACTAAGATTATTGGAATCCTTCGAGTTTAATTGACTTGATTGTGTGAATCAATTGGATTAGGGGAGAGGATTTCGCGCCTAGAGCATTGTGTAGGTGTTTAATTGATTAGCTTATGTGTATCAGTTGGATATAGCAAGAAAAATTCGTGCATCGAGTTGTGTGTAATAATCACAGAGTGAAATCCGGTATACAAAAGGCGTTCCCCTTTTATTAGCTACACAACAATTACTAGTATACCCTTTCAAGCAATTCGAATTTGGTTAAAATGTCTAGATATTTACCAAAATGCCATTTTGTAACATACACCATTGAACTTTGTAATCAATGGTTATGATTTACTTCTCGCACTTCTCGCAAGATCCATCCCCTATATATATATATATATATATATATATATATATATATATATATATATAGGGAAAGGTTCATGTGCATTTTAATCTTAACATGAGAATGTAGAAAATAATGCCAATTTATAAAAAATAATGAGAACGTAAGAAACAATACCAACTGCAATACCAAACTGCAATACCAGTATACATAAACAATTACTTGTAATAACAAAGAAAAAAAACCTAAAAATTACAACAAAAGAACCAGAATCAAGAACAAAATAATAACAGCAAATACCAACAAATACTTATAACATCAAAAGAAAAAAATTAATAATAACAACAAAATATAAATTAGAAAATACTTATAACGTCTCATAATAAAAAACTAGCAAATACGAACAAAAAATTACAGCAAACACCTATAAAAATAAACCTAATAATAACAACAAATTGGTTCTCACTGTTTTCATGTTAAGAATAAAATATATTTGACCATGTTTATATATATATATATATATATAGCAAGGTTATAATAAGAAGTAGATTTTTCCTAAAAAGTGTAAAAAGTGTGTTTTTACCACTATATCTAATAAAACACACCGCACAATAAACACACCACAACTAAAATAAAACACACCGCATAATAAACACACTTTCCATATCAACCATCATATCAACATATCTAATGCGCCAGATTACTTCTTACACTTCTTAGACACACTCTACTTTTTATTTTAACCCCACCCTATATATATATATACTTATATATATAAACTAGTATTATAATACACAATTATCATATAGTAAAGCATGTAACACATGATCGTCTATCACACAACAATTAAATTATACAAGCTATTAATGTAATTGGTTCGACATTAATTACCAACGCATATATATGTACTCGTGCCTGTGACTCATTACTGACTCATATAAATGTTATGCATGATGTGTAATGTCACACCCCATCCAAAGGAGGCGAAACATGCCGGGGCGTAACGTATTTATCGGACAGTAGCTCAAAAGACACTAATTAAAGCGACAATAATTATTTATTTCATTAATATAAAAACAGGTACACAATTACAAACTAAATCAATTACATCTTACGTTTAGATTTTTGAATAAATACCCTAAGGCCAAACTAAGTATCTTAAATCTTGATAACATAAAAAACTTGAACCTGTAGCATGTATAAAAATAGATTTTTGTCGACATGAATGTTGGTGAGAATAAATAAGTTTAAGTTTAGATATATGTAGATAAAAAAACACAATTTATATGTGAATGATGAGCATTAAAATTCTTATGAAAATGTAAACAATTAAATAGTTGTGGACTTGTTCCTATTGATACGGAATCAATGTACTTGGGTAAATGTATAATCATACTAGACGAGAGTAGATGATGATGAGATAACAAACCACCAAACATTAAAATAAATACCTATACGCATAGAGCATAATCATGGAGCATGCAATAATCACATATAAACATAAATTGAATTTTGTTTTGAATAGACCTGGCAATAAAACTAAAATAATATATAAGGTATAAACGCTACATGAGAAACAAGTGTACGATTGATTACGAGTTCATTACGTTTATGGATCTAGTCTTAGATATAATATATTATTAGGTTTACGTTGCTTTGTGTATTGTGTGTGTTGAGAGATCAGTTGGATAACATAACAGTACTCAAACTATTAATAATAAGAACTAATTACTTTAACAATACTTTGCAGGGTATTTATAGACGATGACCTCATTCGTTATACAAACCATAACGAATGAGCATCATTCGCTATCATACGTTAACATCTATACTTTATCCTAACGAATAATCACATTCTTAGACGAATGTGCACAAATAAATATGCGGGGAAACATTCGTTATTATCTACTTAATGAATGTGTCTTACATTAGCGAATGTGCATAATACAATTACCGAAATACCCATTATACTTTTTTACAGAGACCAAATACTTTAAATAAAGACCGAGACCCACAAAACGTGTACCAACAAACTTCCCCGTGTTTCGTGCTCTTTGTCTTCATTGCTTGAATCTCTTGGTCTTCCAGTCTGCACAACTATGAATCTCGAACGCATGACAAACACGAACCACGACTGAAATTGCATAGCAACTTCATTATCTCTGACATCTGCCCAACGAATCCAATTCTTGTACAAGACTTCATTTTCAGAATTAGATGAGTTAACTAACCACATCGGGTCGATAACTCTATCGAACTCAGTCTTCAGCCCAGATCCCAACACAATCACGGCTTCACATATTCAGTTATCGTAGTACCACCTTTGAACTTCTTGTAAAGACTTTGGGGAAAAGTCTTCACAAGAACCTTTTTTAAAGTACGGGGCGGTTTTACCTTAAGCACCAACTTCCTCCAGCCCATTCTCAGATCAATCTCATCAATGCACTAGTGTGTTGGAACTTTCAGCTTGAAGTACTTGAACCCATACTTTACCTCGTGTAGTAGATGCCTTTAAAACCAATCCGCAATATGATTTCCACCACGATTGACGAATGGTCGATTGGCCATTGTACGCACATCCCACCTCGGCAATGAGAGAACATTGGCACTACATTGGAAGTATTGGATGTTGTACTCCCATTTGACAATACAAATGTTCATCTTCGAGTCGTATAACCAAGAGATGATGTCGCATTTCACCGTCTTTGAAGCGACAAACTTCTTCATCTGATAATTTGTAGCACGAGCCTTCAGCTGCTTATCATCTTCTTGTTGAGTATACCTTAACACACCAATAATTTTGTCCATCCTCGACTTATTGTGTGTGAACATCACCGTGAACACCTCATCATCCGAAGTTCTTGTATCAGCCTCATTTACTTTACTTTTTCCCTTCTTTTTCTCCTTTTCTTTCTCCACATACTCTAAGGCTGCTTGATAATGCTCTGTAGTGAAAACGAAATTCCTTCATCGGTATTTTTATGCATGTACAATTCAGGATATTCCTCAGCCTTACGTCTTCAACCTCCACATACTCATAATTAAACGACATATTCCCGGTTGATATACTCATATCAAATCTCACATCCTCATTGTCTACAATCTCCACGTCATCCTCTTTCTCCAATTCATATACATTTAACTCATTCAAACCCAGAAGCGAGGTGATTTGTTCTTTTGTTAATGAATGGTCAACAAATTCACCTTCTTCAATATCCTACGCATTCACCATACTCATCACAACGCTTTTTATCATAATCCATATATAGAATCATGTTTGCCTTTACTGAATCAATCGGTTGCACATTAGTGATATCACGATACACCACCAACTGCTTTCCCGAATCAGCTTCAACACCAACACAAAGATGCTAATGTACCAGCACCTTATTGCTTATCACCACTAGCACCAGCTTCAGGATCTTTGTCATCGTCTTACCCTTCAGTTTCTTCAGCATATCTTCTTTACATGTGAGCTGAAGGATAAATTCGTCCAGTTTCTTTATCTTTCTCCCCCTGAGTAGTAAAAAGTGCTCTCAACTCCCGGTTTTCACGTTGCACATAAGATAGATGGCTCACCATCTTACATTGATTGGCATGCATTTTTTCTTGAAATAAGTATATCAGCCGTCAACAACTGCATCATCTGTTGCTGGATCGGCAATTTGAAGAATGTTGGATTGACGAGTTGCATCCAACTTTTTGGATAAATAAATGACTTGAAAGCAAAGTTCGGTCGTTGAATAGGACTTGTAGTTGCAACGATTTGCTGAGGAGATGGCATCGGGGATAACATAGCTTATGGAATCGATGCAAATCTCGGATCAGTCGACACATTCGTAGATAATGTAACAATCGGGGTACTCATTAAAGTAGTAACCACCAGTGTTTGTTAAGAAGTTACATTAACCGTTGGTCGTGGTTGGGATTCCACGATCTCAACTCCAGAACCTCATCGGGCTCTCATCTTAGCATGCTTCTCAGTTGAAATTTCCTTGACCTTTGCTTTACGTTGACGTGTCGCAACCGCAGCACCATGATCATCATGTCCTCCATCACCATCATTTCAACCACCATTGTTTCCACCTTCACCACCTTCATGTTCGGAATCTGAATCGTTGTGGATCCAACGCTCATTAGGTGGAGCTACATAATTAGGTCGAGGATATGACCAATAAGCATTTTGTACCTTGGCTTGTTCACATTTGTCTGAAAACGATACGTCCGCACACGTGTCATCGTGTCCTCGTTCATATGTTCCATTATCAATATATCGTCAGAGTTCTCTGGATCTTTCACCATATTCGGCTCCAGATGGTTAATCATCAGTTGTAGGATCCTCGGATACACAACTTGTTCTTCATATGACGAGTCGTACAATTCTCCTAAGATGACAGAATACAAGCTCAGAGAAGTTGAACGGCTTGTTTATAACCAAGGCAACAAACGCTGATTGCATCATTATACAACACTCATCGAATCCACCTTTGCGTCCACCAAGACAATGTATAAGTACATGTAAGGGATACTTATAATGCTAGCAAAGGTAGGCCTTGTTGTATTGGGACTTAAATAGATCACCTTTGTACTTCAAATTCCCTAACAATTCTCTGATCAAGTCTTTATCAAACTCACAATGATTCATCGATAGAATCTTGAAACTGTAGTACTTTACGAATTAAGGCCACGTTGGTCACGATTTCTTCTTGAACATGTTTATAAGTGTTCCATAAGGCTCTGATTATGCTAAAGTAGATGGGGACGTCGGTAGAAATGGCATAACGAATCCTTGAATGTCTAAGGAATGCAATAATGTCACCGAACATTGCACATCCAAAGAAATCTTCAATCAAGAACACATATATGTTGTGCTTCTTATCATGTGGCAGCTCAACAGCCTAAACCTCCTTATCTGCTTGTTGAATAGCAGGTTTCTCTTGAGCAGGAGCGTCGACATTCATTTCCCCGGCCATAACTGTAAAAAACCGAACATATTAATATTGGTTTTATACTATAAAAACCATAAAACTTCACACTTAGTGAAAAAATTCTGGTCAAATTTTCATCTTCTCATTCATTAAAATTTAACGAATAAGTTATTCATTCGTTATAGAATCATTAACAAATGACCTTATTCGTTAAAATCAATTTAAAAGAATGATCACATTCGTTAATACAATTAAACGAATGACCTCATTCATTAATATCATTAAACGAATGAACACATTCGTGAACCATTAGGTCTCATTCGTTAGAAAGCCTAACGAATTACACTTATTCGTTAACCATTACAACGAATGTGTAAATTTGTTATTAGTAACACAAATGAAGAAGTCATTTGTTACTAATTACGAATGAAGACTAACGAACGGACTCTTTGACCCAAATTAGTCAAGGTCAAAATTAATATGAACAAACAAAATTCAAACATGCAATTTTGAATCTGCAATTCATTTAAACACCATGTTTTTCTCCTTAAATCTGGTATCAATATCATCGATGTGATATCGATAGCATAACCTAAACATCTATTTGGTTAAACTGATCAATTTTAATAGTCAATTGGTCTGATTAGTGTGCGTTACAGGTTTTGTTCAACTAGACCTTCAAAACTGAATCAAATCATACATTATGAACATCATTCAACTCGAATTTACCTTCTGATCAAGTTGTAATCACTCAAACAAGTCTAAACTAATGTTTTGATTTCTAGGAAAATATGGCCAGAGTTTCTCTCTTTTCTCGTGTATTAATGACAACAGTGTATGAGCGAATGAGAGTCCATTCATTCCACCTATAGTGTATATACTCCATACATCTTGGCACAAAAGCCCTAGGCAACGAATAGCCTCATTCGTTACAATAATCCAACGAATGACCCTTCATTCGTCTTTTCATTCGTTAACACAGTTAACGAATAACCTTCATACGTTAAGAATAACGAATAGCCTTTAATTCGTTACTCATTAGTTAAAACAATTTAACGAATAAACACTCATTCGTTACCTGATAGCATAAGCGAATGTGAATGGATAACGAATGTGATACATTCGTTATTTACTTTAATGAATGGGTGCTCATTCGTTACGTTGTAGTAATGAATGGTGTATTACCTTTAAAAAAGGATTATTTTTTTACCATTTCAACCATTAAATTAACCATCAAAACCAAAATTTTGATGTATTTACATTAAAAATTACTTTAAAAATTTACCCGATGGTAAAAATTTTACGCTAAAATTTATTACATTAAAAAAATTTAACTTAAAATCATGAAAAATTCTTTTTCTTTTTAAACCTTTATCCACTTAGCTCGGTAATTGAAAATAACGCAGAAAATAATTTTTTTTGAATTTTATTTTTCTAAGTATTTTAAAACTAAAACAAAACTAAAATCTAAAAATAAACGGAAAGCTGAAATGTAAACTACGAAACCACTACATATTTTTGTGAGTTGAGCAGGGAATCATATTTATCAAGAAATCCGTCCATGGTAGTATTATATTTTAGTTTTATTATGACTTGTGTTAAGTCAGTCATTGGTATTGTTATTCACTTAAATCTTATAACAAATTTTTCAGGAATTTATGTGATATGATATAAAGTTCAATTAGGGCACAAGATTTCAAAAACTATCAGCCTCTAATCTCGATTCATGCTTAATTTGATTTTTACCATGTTTGAAATCAATTGATCAAAATTCTTGGGTTTTTTTTTTTATTTTTAACAATCTAGCAAATAATCTCCACTACAAGATATACCCGTGTTATCAAGCAATACTTCGAGTTCCTTTCCCATGGATGAGTATGCTCGATTTCATATGTATGGCTTACATACACCGTATCCCTTGTGGTCCGTTTCTTTCAGGTATTAAGACACGAGCAAAGGAGGAAAAATTGTATGACTCACTGCGTGGTTCGATTAAGTCAGTAGTGAATTTTGTACAAAGTTCAATTGTGATCAAGTTTAATGACTTATAATGTGCAGTAAAACTACGGGTTTGCCTTTTGAGCAAAATAATATTAACATTTGTGAATACCCAACTGGAAAACCACATGAAGTATAAATTAGGGATGACAATGAAACCTGAACCCGATAGGAAATCCCAAAACCCGATTAAATGGGACGGGTAATACCCGACCCATTAGGGTTTGGGATTAGTTTTAAATTTTTTAACGGGTTTGGAACGGGTTTGGGATTTCAAATATACCCGATTACCCGATAACATAAACCCATTTACCCGATTATATACCCGATGTACCCGATATAGCTTATTATATTATATATAAGCTATATTCAAAATATATTATTTGTCGAAACTTGTTTATGTCAATTGTTAGACATTTTATCTTTATGGTAACCATCTTTGTAATTGATTAGTTATATTTTGTCAAAACCCGGTAGAAACCTAGCGGTTTTTTAGCCGGATATACCCGACAGGTATTTTATCTAAACCCGATAAGAAACCCGAAACCCGATGGGAAAACCCGAATCCCGACGGGTAATTACCCGATTAAAACCCGACGGGTTTGGGATGGACTTTCATAACCGGGTATGGGTTTGGGAATACCTAAACCCGACCCAAACCCGACCCATTGCCATCCCTAGTACAAATGAAGTCCAGAATTCTAGAAGCATCCCATCAATCCAGGATTTAATGTCATAAGATCATACATCATTGAAATGTTAACCATTAACTAAACACTTTATTAAATTTGTAACATTTTTTGTGATCAAACATATTTAAGGCTTGAGTATAACAAGGCTATTACATTTCTGTCTTCATCACCAAGACATTGTAAATATGGCAATTTTATGTATATATCACGAACTCTTCCTTACTTGTTTGTCTAAGACCTACCAATGCACTAATACAGTTGAGCACACCGTTTTTTGCCTATTTTTTTACTGAAATTTAGAATATAAATAATCAATGTACTATCATTTTTTCTTTTTACTTCAAAACTCATTTTGAGGAGCAATTTTTTTAATGTTTTTGAATTTTAAATTATTTGAATGTTTTTAGGTTTTATCTGTACAAACAGAAAGCATAATATTTTTGTCTTTTCCTAATTTTTCTCCCACTGAATACAAAAATATTAAAGAAAGAAGAAAAAATAAAAAAATAAAATAAATACGAAATTGTACAAAAACAATAAAAATGAGTACCGAGATTAGGGATACCAACAAATGATTTTAAACCATTTAAACCAAGAAAAAAATTTGAATCTCGTTTTATCAAAAGCTTTGGTAAAAAGGTCCGTCTTATGCTGATATAAGTAACCTTTTCAATGTCAATTAATTTCTTTTCGTAACATTCACGTATAAAATGGTATCGAATTCGATAGGTTTTGTTTTAGAGTGGTGCACGGGGTTCTTCGTGATACATATCGCAGTAGAGTTATCAATAAAAATTGGAGTATTTAGAAACTTCAAACTTTAATTCCGCCGATGTTGCTGGATCCATTGAACCTTTGAACAGCAACTCGAGGCTGCCATATATTCAGCTTTAGTGGTTGAAGTGGAGACAAGTTGGATTCCTAAAAACTGGCAACCCGCCGTTGTAGACATGAAGTTGATCTTGCATCCTCCATAGTCGGAATCTATGAAAGTAGTAAGATCAAAATTATCATCCTTGGGATACCATAACCCGATGCCTGGAGTACCCCTCAGATAGTGAAAAATACACTTCACAGCCGCCAAATGAGTCACCCGGGGACTCGCTTGATACCTAGCACAAAAACAAACAACAAACATTATATCAGGACGCGATGCAGTTAAACACATTAATGAACCAATCATCGTTCGATAAAGGGTCGGATCAATCGTATCCTCCAATTAGTCCGGTGACAAATTGTGAACCACGAGAATAGGAGTAGAAGGGACTATTCCGGCAGATTATCTTGAATCGGTTCAAGATATCGTTCACATGCTTCGTCTGACGGATGAAAATCCCATCGTTAGAATGATGAACCTGCAACCCCAAGAAGAAACGAATCTCTCCTATCGAGCTCATCTTGAACTTTGTCTGCATCAACTTCTTGAAGTCCTTACATAACTTGTTGTTTGTTGAACCAAATATAATGTCATCGACATAAATCTGGACAAGGAGCAAATTTTCTTTGGTCGTCTTGTAAAAGAGAGTACAATCAACAGTCCCTTGTTTGTAGCCACTATCGATCAAATGGTCAGCAAGTGTGTTGTACCAAGCTTTCGAGGCTTGATGAAGACCATATAAAGCCTTGTTTAATTGGTAATCACGCTCAGGATAGTCAGGATCTTCAAAACCATGAGGCTGCTTCACATACACCTCTTTATGAAGTTCCCCATTAAGAAACACACTCTTAACATCCATTTGATATACCTTAAAATTCTTAAAGGCTGCGAAGACTAATAATATTTATATAGCCTCCAGTCTCCTAATTGGAGCATATAATTCCGTGTAATCCACGTCCTCTTGCTGATTAAAGCCTTGCACAACCAATCGTGCTTTGTTACGAACAATGACCCCACGATCATCCTTTTTATATTAAAAACCCCATTTTGTTGGGATAGGCATTATAACCCAATCCGGTTTATCGATGAGATCCCAAACACCCAGTCGTACAAACTGCTGCAACTCTTCTTGCATTGCATCTACCCACGAAGAATCTAGAAGTGCCAAAGGAACACTTTTCGATTCAACCTAAGATAAAAAGAAGGTGTACCGAGTGATGCTCATGATTCCCAAAGCATGCATATCTGCGTATGCACACAATACTTTATCTTCGCATAAGTTAGCAACTTGTCGTCGCATGTGAACACAGTCATTCACATCATCAATTATGTTGTCCTGAGGATGATATGAATTAATCCAAAAGGTTGGATTCTTAGGAACTACAACATTATCATGTAAATTGGTGATGTTTTCCTCAGCCGATTGAACATTTAAAGGTTGGGAAGATTTTTCGACATATAACTCAGGAACATCTTGAGTTTCAACCAATGGAGTAGATGAAGAATCTTCAAAGTCGACAACGTCTAAAGAAATAGAAATATCATTAGATGTCTTAGGTTGATTGTGTACCACATCATCAACATAATTAGAAGACCTTGGTATGGAAAATTATTCAAAGTATAGCAAGCGGTGTTCACAACTTCATTCCAGAATTGGACGGGAAGCTTAGCATCCACCAACATTG
Source organism: Bidens hawaiensis (assembly GCF_021521415.1). Classification (NCBI taxonomy): domain Eukaryota; kingdom Viridiplantae; phylum Streptophyta; class Magnoliopsida; order Asterales; family Asteraceae; genus Bidens; species Bidens hawaiensis. Next base: position 7,894,115 of record NW_027491017.1, read on the forward strand.
TTCTCGATGCTTCAATATGTGTTCTATTCTTTCTCTTAGCTATACCATTCTGTTGTGACACGCACAAAGCACTGTATTCCCGATGAATTCTCTTACACATTATTCTTGAACTTCGTGCCATTATCACTTCTAACTCGTCTCACTTTATGTTTGTAAATTGATTCGATCTTGGTGATCAAATTATGTACAAGAATAGGTGTCTGATCCTTGGAACTCATTAATAATACCCATGAGAATCTTGAATAGTCATCAGTAATGACTAGACAATACAAATCTCCAGCAATACTTGAACGATTCACTGGACTTAACAAATTCATATGAAGATGTTCCAAAAGAGTATCAATGAAATTGAGCTGCTTCAATGGGTGCGGCTTCTTATTATGTTTTCCTTTCTTGCATGCAACACGGTGATCAGTCGATTTGAAATATTTTAGTGAATCACCATCCACCAAATCATTCGCCATTAAATGATTCATCTTGCGAATATGAATGTGAACCATACGCCTGTGCCACAAGGTTGTATCTTTCTCGGTTGCTTTCGAGACAAAACACGTTTCAGCAGAAAAAGAAGACGATACTTTAGAACCCATATTGAGTACATAAATATCATTCAATCAAGGAGATCTCATGATAATCACGTCTTCAACCGACAAAGCAAATGATTTAAATAAACCCTTATAATCGAACATCTAATCCGGTCCCTTGCTAGCAGGTAGTGTAGTGTATCTTTGATAATCAACATGATACCATTCTTTTACACACCCAAAAGAAAAGTTAAAGATACATTTCTCGGGTGATGCATAACCAAGAAAGTAACCTTCAATTGCCTTTTCTTCAAATTTACCACGTTTCTTGGGTGACATGTTTCTTGTATCTTTCTCGATTGGTACCTCAACCGACGGAGTAAATGATTTAAATAAACCCTCATAATTGAACGCATAACCATCCTTCAAGCGCATAACCATGTTTCTTGTATCTTTCACGGTTGGTACCATCCTTCAAACGCATAACCACGTTTCTTGGGTGACACGTTTCTTGTATCGTTCTCGGTTGGGTGACACTTTTCTTTGAGAATCAACATGATATCATTCTTCTACACACCCAGAAGAAAAGTTAAAGACACGTTTCTTGGGTGACGCATAACCAAGAAAGTAACCTTCAATCTCCTTTTCTTCAAATTTACCACGTTTCTTGGGTGACATGTTTCTTGTATCTTTCTCGGTTGATATCATCCTTCAAACGCAAAACCACGTTTTTTGGGTGACACATTTCTTGTATCTTTCTTGGTTGGTACCTCAACCGGCGGAGTAAATGATTTAAATAAGACCCTCTTAATTGAACGTTTAATCAGGTCCCTTGCTAGCAGGTGGTGTAGTGTATCTTTGACAATCATCATGATACCATTCTTCTACACACCCATAAGAAAATTTAAATACACGTTTATTGGGTGACGCATAACATAGAAAGTAACCTTCAATCGCCTTTTCTTCAAATTTACCCGCCTCACGTTTAAGCATAGTACAAGGATACCCGAATGGTTCAAGAAACTGAAGGTTAGGCTTACAAATGTTAAGCAGCTAGTAACTCCTCTTCTTGATATTTTTAACCGTTAGAACACGATTCAAAGTATAGCAAGCGGTGTTCACAACTTCATTCCAGAATTGGACGGGAAGCTTAGAATCCGCCAACATTGTTCTCGATGCTTCAATCTGTGTTCTATTCTTTCTCTCAGCTATATCATTCTGTTGTGACACGTACGGAGCATTGTATTCCCGATGAATTCTCTTACACATTATTCTTGAACTCCGTGCCATTATCACTTCTAAATCGTCTCACTTTATGTTTGTAAATTAATTCAATCTTGGTGATCAAATTTTGTACGAGAATAGGTGTCTGATCCTTGGAAATCATTAATAATACCCACCAGAATCTTGAATAGTCATCAGTAACGACTAGACAATACAAATCTCCAGCAATACTAGAACGATTCACTGGACTGAACAAATCCATATGAAGATGTTCCAAAAAAAGTATCATAGGAATTGAGTTGCTTCAGTGGGTGCGACTTCCTATTAGGTTTTCCCTTCTTGCATGCAACACAGTGATCAGTCGATTTGAAATGATTTAGTGAAACACCATCCACCAAATCATAAACCATTAAATGATTCATCTTGTGAATATGAATGTGAACCATACGCCTATGCCACAAGGTTGTATCTTTCTCGGTTGCTTTCGAGACAAAACACCTTTCAGTAGAAAAATAAGACGATACTTTAGAACCTATATTGAGTACATAAATATCATTCAATCGAGGAGATCTCATGATAACCACATCTTCAAGAATAACGAGACCTGATTTAAGGATAACACATTCCTTGTCGGTGAATAAAGTGCTAAACTTCTTATCACAAATATGTGACACGCTCAATAGATTGTGATCCACTTTTTCACAATAATTAACCCGCTCAAATGTAATACGCACATTTGAGACTTCTCCCTCTTTCGTTATTATTCCACATTGATTACCAGCAAACGCTACATACCCTCCTTGAATGTCTTTAACATTTCAGAGAAGTTCAAGGTTGCCAATGATGTGTTAAGAGAATCCATTATCCATTTATCTCCTGAAATAGTCTTGGATGTACTCTGCACAACAAGGTAAATAATTAGTTCAAAAAGGCTGCCTAGGCCTCGATCTTAGGCTACTCTTTTATTTCTTTCTCATGATTTATAATATTATATTTCACTTGTGATTGATGCACTTGAGTATAAGTCATAGGTTTCCTTGACTTTCTTCTTAGATAGTCATCTTTAATCACATTTGAATCCTTGTTATGACAATCAGTAGAACTGGGTCAAACAATTTGTTCTTTACATTAACATGAACCACCTTTCATGGATTCACATCATGAAACATGATATGAGTGTCATCAAGATTGACTTGAGGTGGTTGTCTTTTCAAAATTGGCTTAACCACGGGAACCTTAAGGGATTGTTCCTTGGTTATGGGCTTTTTAGTCATTTTGACCCTAGATCGACATTGACGTGCAACGTGACCACGCTCACCACATAAGAAGCAAGTTCTCATATCCACAAAGGTGTGTGGTGAGTCAACAACAGTATGTGAAGCATCGGGTTGAAAAGATGCAACCGTTACTTTATAATCATCCAATTGATTAGAACGTTTGTTTTTGTAAAGTTCAAGATTAGAACAATTTGAAAAACCTTGAAGTGTGTCTGTTCCTGTTGAACTTACAAATTTTACGGGTTCCACAAATTTTACTTGTTTTGTTACTTTAGATTTAGAAATTGTCTTGTTAATCAACTTGGATTTTTCGAAAGCTTTTTCAAAGTCATTCAAGCTTAACGTCTCATTATGAAAAACACTTTCAATCAATTCGGGTTTGATCAAGTGCAAAGGAATGTGTTTTTATCAAATACTTTATTGACACCTTTTAACTTATAAACCCTCCGAGTTTTTACTTTAACCTCACACGGGTTAATCAATCTCATTAAATCCTTATCAGAAATGATTGGTTTTTCTAATTTATTTTCACTCACTTTTGGCATGTTTGAACCGTAAACCGCTTCTTTAAACTCATGCGGTTCACAAAGAATGTGATTAGAACGATGAATATCCTGTTCTTTCTGTACCACTTCGGGTTCAAACACATTCTCAATGTCCACACCATCAACAGATTCATAAAATACTTTATCACTTCCAATATGAGTTTCAAGAGTTGACTTTTTAGAAACTGGTTTTTCTTGTTTAACTTGCTTAGGTTCCTCCTTTTTGATTATTTTCTCAACAATCATGAGAGGATCAACAGTCAATGGACTATCAATATCAACTTTTTCACGTACTCCCATAAATGGATTGTTTGTATAATCATTTTGAATTGACGGGGGAACTTCAACGAAGCCTAAACCATTTTTAGTTCCTTTCTGTTTACCAACCACTTCAATTATCTCATTTAATAAAAATGAAGAATTTCTAAACTTTTCAAGTTTGTTTTTCAAATCAAGAACCTCATTTTTGAGTTCAGTTATGTTAGTTTTCGATTTCAAGATCTCCTGAAACTGTCAATCAAAAATTACCAACTTTCCTGAAACTTCAGCTTTGAGGTCATGATTACTATTAGAAAAAGCCTCAATTTTTACTTAGATTTTTGTTCAAGATCCATGGCTTGTCTATAGTTATCACGAACTATAGCTAGATCTTTCACCAATGTCTCGTTGTGATGACGAATCAATTCAAGTTTAGACTTGTTTTCATCACATTGAGAGCATTGCGAAATCACAGTTTTATTCACCACTTCTTGAATTACATTAGCTGGTTCAAAAAACACATGAGTAGAAGAGTTAGAACTAACATTTTCAATTGTAGCCATACAAGCAAAAGAATCTTGTGGCTCCCAGCTTGAAATTTCAGAATCAGTCTCAGTTTCTGATTCATCACTTTCTTCAGCCAACACGTCACTGATCACATCCTCAAACTGCTCAACTGTCTCAAACAGCCAAGTTTGCTTGATTGTCATTAGGTGAGTAACCTAACAGCCTTTGATTCCAATCAATACCATCAGCAGCAACTTATGGTTGGTTAATTTGTATGCGTTTTAGTTCGTTTATTTATTAGTTTTGATCGTTTATTGTAGGAACTTCAATATTTCATACGTGTCTGTTGTATTCCAAGTCATATACGTTAAAGCAGCTAATTTGGACTTGTTGAGGCATGGGATGAAAACCCGAGATGTCCAGCACGTAAAATGAGAAAAGACAAAAGAAGTATGCTGGTGACAAGACCCATCGCTATACGCGATGGGCATACTTGAAGACCCATCGTGTATCGCGATAGGTAGATTAATGAAGTTTGACTTTTGGTCCATCACGATACGCGATGGACCACAGACGAACCCATCGCGTATCGCGAAGGGTAGTGCAGACGGGGTGTTAAGGTTTTATGTCAATTTCATCACAACTCGATCCTATCTTCTCATACTTCGAACCATGCGATTTCCAGAGCTCAAGGAGGCTGATTCCACCCTACCGGATCATACCAAGACCACCTACATGCTCTATTTGATCATTATTGAAGATCCCACGATGCTGAACACGGCTAAACTCATAGAATCTCACCCGGGAAGGTAAAGTTTGTAACGATCTATGTTTTCTCATTTAACTAAGAACGTTTATGTATAATTGTTTATGGTTAATCTATGGTTATTGATGCTTAGTATTTATGTGTGTTCAATCGGTTTAGGTTTACGTTAATCTGAACGATTAGTTACCAGTTGCTATAATAATTGACCATAGGGTCGTTTGATTAGGTTGAATACGATAAAGCATATAATTTCCCTTAACTGAGTCACACTGGAAGGGACTGTTTGATAACCAGTGTCGTGTGTAAAGTGATTAATTATGCCTAAGGTTTTGTCTAGTTGATCAGTCTGTAGTTAACCGTTAATAATTAATCTGTTAGGTTGCATGAGATTCCTGTAAGTTACGTACTTGAAGTCCCGGGTGTGATTTGTTTTTATTATTTGATTGGTAATTGTTTACTTGCTCGTTTGCTTAATTTTAAACTAAAACCATTTGCTTGTGTGATCATCACTAAAACTTGCTACTTCATAATATTGAAACTTGTTTACATGATTTTCATTGACCACATACTCCTGGTGGATACGATACCTTACTTATCATAGCTACTTAGCTTAATTAGGTTTTTTCATGACTCAAACGAAGGTCATCAAAATGGTGTCGTTACCAAGGAGTTAGTGCGCTTAGTGTTTTTCATGTTATTTGATATTTGTGTTTATTATAATTTTAGTTTTAATTTTCAGTTTTTAGTTTGAATTTTATTTTTCCATTTTACGCGGGATGTGTTGTTTATGCAGATAACAGGTTTATGCACACCCGCCACTCGGCCAGACAGTCACCGCTAGTTCATAGCCCGAAATTGAGAGATTAGCTCGGCAGAACCGAGCTCAGAACAGAACCTCAAAAATGGAAGATCAATACCAGAACCAGAACCAAAACCGAAACCAAAACCATAATGAAAACCAGAACCAAAACCCACAACCACTCCCAGAAAATAACACGTTTCATGATGTGTTGTAAAACACACTTACTTTTCGTACATTTTTATCATGTTTTAATTGCTTAATCGTTTAATAAATAAGAGTTATGGATGATTTTTGCATGATCTTACAAAGATTGAATATTAATTGTAGGTTATGAGTTTTAATGGAGAAAAGAGTAAAGTTTGAAGACTCTAGGGGCCTTTTTAGTCAACTTTGAAGAATACAACTTAAGGCCCGACCCAAGCCCACAAGATCCAAGCCTTTTATGCTAAATATATGAAGATAATTAAAAAAGAAAAAACCCTAACACCAGCCCATCTGTCCGATCGCAATCTGCACAGCAAGAAAAGAAAGAAAAAAGGTTTGTGGAGGCTTGGTGGCGGCTAGGAGAGGAAGAAGAAGATCGAGGGAGACTTGGTACAGCAGCTAGGGACCTTATTCATCCATAAACTTAGCCATTATATTAAGTATAACTCTTATAAACTTTGTTCTTTTGTTCAAGATTCATAACTTGTTGATTTTGATCTTTAACTTGGATTGTTTTGCATTTGAATTGAAGATTGAGTTGCTATTGATTATTATTGAATCTTGAATGAGTTTAATTATGTTTATGTTGAGTTTTATGATGTTTAAACTAAGTATTAGCTGTTGTCCAAATAATATGTTAGGCTAAAGTAGTTAGTTCTACCTAGGTTAGATGAATATTGTGAGGTTTTAGTAAGTAATATGGATTGTTGATAATCATGAGTTGAATTGTTGATGAAAGTTTGGTTTAATATTGAATTAGGTTGTGTTTAGTGGCTGTGATTTGATTATTTATACTCATTTACCTCTTTCTTTGATTGATTGAATCGGTTTTGATTGATTTTAGCTTGTTTGAACTCTTTACTTTGTGTTTAGAGATTGTTTGCGGGGTGATCAACCGTAGGGTTTAAGTGGGTATGTTAATTAGTTAAATTCAGCGGGTAGACACCTTCTTAGAGACCGAGAGGTGATAGGAAGTAGGGTCGTCTCATAGCTTTTACTTGTTAGGATTAGGATCACGCGAGAGCGGGTTCGGTTCTTGTCGGGTTTGGGTTTGTGAGCGATTAGTTGACCTAGTTTAAGTTAAACTAAATGGTTCCTCTATCCTTGGTTGCGTAGTATTCGTCTCCATTAGGGTAGTGTGTCGGTGAGACCGAGAGGAGAGTCGACATTATAACACTTTAGCAATTAATTCCCCGGTTTGTTCGTAAAATCAACTGAGTGTAAGTTAGGGTTTGTTAGTGAGACCGAGAGGTGATCTAGCTTTCTTGAGTGAACCTTAGTTGTGTCATCCTTAGATACCGGTGTCGTGAGATTCTTTAATCCATTAGCTTACTATGTCTTCAATAGGATTCTTACCAAGGTAGACGTTTTCTCCAATTGCATTTAAGTCTTTAAGTTAATCAAGTGTTTAGTTAAGTTAAGTTAAGTTTAGTTAATCAATTTAGTTAAAGTAAGTTGCGTCAAGTAGTTAATTATTAAAAATTATTTAAATATTCTTAGGTGAGTCTTGGTTACGGTTAAGTATTAAAAACGTTGTCACGTGTCCTTGTGTTCGATACTCGGACTTCCTTAGTTCTATACTATTTGTGATCGGTACACTTGCCGGTTTTGTGTGGTTTCTTTAGGAGTCTTGTTTTATAAATTTAAACCTTAGTTGTGAGTTATTTAGAAAGAGCATCATTAGACACACATCATTTAACCAGGATAACATGCCTCCACCACTAAGTTTCAATCACCAAAACAACCAGAATAACTCAGCGCGTTTTTCTATAACCCAAAACCAAAACCAAAACTGAAACCTTGATCAGACTGAACCGTCAGTCCCACATAACACCCCTAACCACAGAGTTCGGATTAATCTTGATTATAATCATCCTAGCATTCTAACAGAAGATGAAGAAGAGGGGAAAGAGAATGATGTGAACCAGGGCTTTGAGGTTGAGAATGAGGTTAACTGGTGGGTTAGATGGAATCGGGAAGTTGAGCCAGAGAACGAGGGTTATGAGATGGAAAATGAGGGGAATGAAAATTAGGATGATGAGGTGGAAGAACCAGTAAAAAGAGACGGGGTGATGCGGTTAACAGGAACAGGGGAGAGAATGATATTGGTCGGAACAGAGTTAACCGGGTAGAAAGGCCCGAAAGAGTTCGAAATATTCACGTGAACGGGGGTGGTTTGGTAAATCCCGGGGGGGTGAAGGAGGAATTTTGTAGCCCCGATTCAGGGTGTAACTGTCGATTCAAACCGGCTATCTCGGATGGAGCATCACCGTTGGTTCCACAGGTACGAGTGTCAGGACAACAGACTTTTAAGTCCCGGCCATCATACATTAACATCGTACCGAATTTTCACGGGATGGCTTCTGAGGACCCGTATTCTCATTTGTCCGATTTTTTGGCTATTTGCGGGTTAATTGGTGAAGGTACATATGATCAGGACGAGGTTTAGTTGCGGTTATTCCAGTTTTCGTTAAAAGAAAAAGCAAAGCACTGGTTTAACTCGCTACTGATGCACAGTATTGGGAATTGGGCTGAAATGCAGCAGGTGTTTCTAAAAGAGTACTATTAGCAGTCGAAGACGAGCGAGGCCCGAATGGAAATTCGCCACTTTTCACAGTTATCGGGCGAATTATTTCACGAAGAATTCACCAAGTTTAAGGAGATGATCAGAAAATGCCCACACCACCAGATTGAATTGTGGGAATTGGTTAAATGCTTTGTAGATGGGTTGACATACGAGGACCGAAAGCATCTAAAGACCTCGTGTAATGGTCAGTTGCTGAATCAACCTGAGGAAAATGATTGGGATTTTTTTGGAGTTTAAGTGTGAGGATTCCAAAGCAGAGGCAGCAGCTGAAAGGCGAAGGCATAGTACTTCTTCCAGGTCAGTAAAGTCAGTCACGAGTGAGTCTGAAAGAATTGCTGAGTTAGAACGTGAACTGGCTGGGTACATAAAGGGTAAGAAGAAGAAAGTCGGGAAAGTTGGAGTGAAATTCCCAGTTTGTGAAGATTGTGGTGAACTCGGGCATAAGGCAGAAAATTACCCCGAGTTTTATGATGACGGTGAGAATGAGTCCGAGGAAGATAATTATGCTTACGGGGATTCCAAAGGTCAAGGGTTGAATCCAAACACCTATCACCCGGGCTTGAGGAATCACCTGAATTTTCGTTACGAGAACGGGTCTACACAGTTGAACCCGAACTTTCATGGATTGAGCCAGAACAGATTGCAAGGTAATTACCGCCAGGGCAGTTATCAGCAGCAGCATGGCTCGTATAATCAGAATCGGGTGTATAACAGAGACGGTAACCGGGGTGGAATTTCGTCGGGTAATCAGGACCAGTAGAGGGGTCCTCGGGAAATGCGGATGATTCAGTGCATGCAAAGTTGGATGAGTTGATGAAGGTTATGACAGATCATAAAGCTGAAACGAAGCAACAGTTCGAGTTACGGGATAAATCGTCATAGGCAATGTTGAAGCAGATTGGTCAGCTCACCGCAGACATGGAAAAGTTGCAAAAGAATGCGAGCCAACTCTCGAGTGACACCACAGTCAACCCGAACCACTACAGCTTGAGTTCGAAAAAGCACGTCAGCCAGGTAAGTATTCTAAGAAGCGGTAAAAGTATGATAACAAGGTTGGGGTTTTACCACCATTGGTTGATGGGGTGGTGGAAGATATTGATGAAAATCTCGTCAGTGATGACGAGCCGGAACCGGTTAAATTAACTGAATCTAATAAACGTGAAACTAATATTAATAAACCAGTTCCGAGAGATGACACCAACAACTCTAAGGACAAGGAGAAGGTGAAAACTGCCCCCTATTCCGATGCTTTGTTGGCGCCATCTAAGGCGAAGATTACATCAAAAGGGGGGGCCACAACAAGAGGAAATGTGGGAAACATTTAAACAAGTTAAAATTAATATGCTCCTCTTAGATGCCATAAAACAAATTCCTGTCTATGCTAAGTATTTGAAAGAGTTGTGCACACAGAAAAGGAGTCATAAGATTCCTAAACAGATTGATTTTACTGATAATGTGAGTGCAATTCTTTTGGGTGCTCTTCCACCCAAGCTACAAGATCCGGGAACGCCCATTATACCCATTCAAGTGGGTGATTTTAAAATGAGTCGAGCTCTTCTAGATCTTGGAGCTAGCACTATTATTCTCCCGGGAAGTCTATACGATCAGTATGACTTCGGTCCGCTTCGGGCAGCCGCTACCACGTTTGTCTTAGCTGACCTGACAACGAAACTTCCCCGGGGGATACTGACTGACGTTATCGTCAAGGTGGAAGATTTTTATTTTCTAGTTGAATTTTTGGTCCTCGACTATGTTTCGGGTGAAAGGACGAAACTGCCCACGGTTATCCTCGATAGGCCATTTTTGGCCACCGCAAAGGCCAACATTAACTGAAGAAATGGTATTGTTAACATGGTATTTGGAACCGTAAGTTGAGGATTAATGTTTTCACACATGGAAATAATTCTCTGGTTGATGACGAGTGCTTCATGGCTTATGTCATTGACGAGTGCATCCCGCTATACGACTCTGTCGTCAGCACGGATGGCACAACGGAGATGTGTCTTTTGTTTGATAGGTTACAAGTGGAAACATACAAGTTACTGGAAGAGGAGGAGAGACAGATGGAGATCGCAGCTATGCGAGGAGACCGCCCACCATGGTCAGTTCAGGTGGAACCACTTCCTGAGAAGATTGATACCGAGTTGAAACTATCTATGCAAGAAGCACCAAAAGTCGAGCTGAATGAGCTGTAAAGCATTTGAAATATGCTTTCCTTGGTAAGAATGATACTTTGCCTGTTATTATAGCTTCTAATTTATCTATTAAATTGGAAAATGCTTTGATGGCGATGTTGGTTGCGAACAAAGAAGCAATCGGGTGGATAATAGCGGATCTGAAGGGAATCAGTCCCTCAATCGTGATGCACAAGATTTTAACGGATCCGGATGTCAAACCCGCACATGACGCTCAGCGAAGGTTGAACCTGAACATGCGGGAAGCTTGTAAGGCCCCGTTACCGGTAGCCCTACTTTCGTGTTGGATTTACTCATAAACACAGTTCTAAATATCAGAGTTAATTTAAAACTTTACGCGGAATATAAAACTTTCATAAAACATTACATAATTCATAACTTGTCTCAAAACATCCTTTGTCTTTCAACATTAAAGCATTAAAATTAAAACATCATAAGTCTTCAGATGCCAGGCTCTTATTCTTCTGCCATGTGTCCCCACTCAAGCCAGCTGACTCATCATACTCACCTGCGTGCATACTAAAAGTCATCTACGCTGAGTGAGTTCTAGTTAATCATACGTTATACAATACACAATAAATTATATTCTTTCATTCACACTTTCATACTTTCTTACTTTCATACTTTCTTACTTCCACATCTTACGTTATAAAGAGCATTACGCCCTGCATTCCTCGAGTATTATTAGGGCTCGGTACCCTCCTTCCTCGAGTATTATTAGGGCTCGGTACCCTCCTTCCTCGAGTATTATTAGGGCTCGATACCCTCTTTCCTCGAGTATTATTAGGGCTCGGTACCCTATTTCCTCGAGTATTATTAGGGCTCGGTACCCTCTTTCCTCGAATATTAGTAGGGTTCGGTTCCCTAGTTCTCGAATATTAGCAGGGTTCGATTCCCTCTTTTTTACCATACAACCATACTTTCCTTTTTTTTATTAACTTTATCACATTCATACACATAAGCATACATATCATACTTACCTTATTCTTAGCGCTGCAACCTGACAGTACGTGCAATATCCGAAGATCGTTCACGTACCGTCAAGCAATCATTCATATCTATCACATATATCACATATGGCATACACTTATCACTTAGGATAAATGTATTAACAAACACATCGAGTATGCACACAGCCCCGAAAACATAACAAGGAATGGGGCTAGAAACTCACGTGAATCCTGTTACGCTCTCCGTTAATGGTTATTCCCTTCTTGAGCTGTGCACGGCTAACTGTATAATATTTACACGTATCAATTAACTACTACTACTCATGTTGTATTTCTATCTTTATATGACCCACAACGAACGGGGGTCCGGGGGCAGCGCCCCTGGTAGCGGGGTCTAGGGGCGGCAGCCCCTAGCAGGGTCCAAGGGGCAGAGCCCCTGGCTGGGGTCGAGCTGCCAGGTCAGCTTGGAAAAATTTTATTTACATTAACTGTCTTAACACATTTTCCATTAGGTTTTTAATTTATTTTCTAAGCGAACTTAACTTTAGGCGAAGTTAAACCTTAAGCGAACTTAGCTTTAGGCGAAGTTAAACCTTAGGCGAACTTAGCTTTAGGCGACGTTAAACCTTAGGCGAACTTAGCTTTAGGCGAAGTTAAACCATAGGCGAACTTAGCTTTAGGCGAAGTTAAACCTTAGGCGAACTTAGCTTTAGGCGAAGTTAAACCTTAGGCGAACTTAGCTTTAGGCGAAGTTCATCAGGCGAACTTAGCTTGCAGGCGAAGTTCATCAGGCGAACTTAGCTTGCAGGCGAAGTTGTCGTCTGCAGGTTCTGTTCGCTCTTAAATCCTTCGTTCCTTAACCAAATAACTCGATTTAGGTACCCATGGAATAGTCTGACCAGCGCCTACAAACCCCAACTATCAAATCGACCTAACATCGATGTTTAGAGGGTGCGATTTAGGCATATAGGTTACGGGTCCTTTTTATCAATCGATTAACCCATCAAATCATAACCATTTTCAGTAAGTTTAGCTTTGTTGGATTCGTTTTTACCATACAAACTCAGATCTACCATTTCTCAAATCAAACCGAACCTATACGAACGATTTCTAACCATAAACGTACCTTGAACGAGTCGAACTTACGAACACGAGCTGGTCTTGTTGCTTTGGTTCGTCACGACGATCTAGCACCAACTAACGTTTACTCTCTCTCGGATCCTGCTCGTTTATGGTGTGTGTGTTTTTGAATGTGTAGAGATTAGAATGGAAAGAGATGAGGTTTAGGGTTTTATGGTGGTTTAGGGGATATTTATATCCCTTAAAGCCCATGGACCTAAGGCCCATTCTCATTTAACCCATCTCAATTAATCTAAGTCCATGATCCGTTCTTTACACGATATTAATTAATTAATAACGCGAAATCACTAAACGTAACTTTCTTTATTTAACATTATAAATTTTAGGATGTTACAAAGTGGTGAAGAAAGAAGTGCTGAAGTGGTTGGATGTTGGTATTATATTGGCCATCTCAGACAACACATGGGTAAGCCCCACACGGACAGTACCGAAAAAAGTGGACATTCAGGTCGTCAAGGACGACACAGGTAACAAGGTCGCCACCCGCCGGTAACCGGGTGGCGCATTTGTATTGATTATCGAAAAATGAACGCGGCAACATCGAAAGATCACTTTCCGTTTTCGTTTCCGTTTATCGATCAAATTGTCGAAAAGCTATCTGTTCAAAAATTTTATTGCTTTTTAGATGGGTATTCTGAATTTAACCAGATAGCTATTCATGTTGAGGATCAGAAGAAGACGACGTTTACATGCCCGTATGGCACATTCGTGTTTAGGTGAATGCCATTCGGGCTATGTAACACCCCCCACCACCTTCAAAGGTGCATGATGAGTATTTGTTTTCCGATATGGTGTCGGAGCCTTTAGAAATTTTCATGGATGACTTTTTGATTTTCAGCACATCTTTCAGTCCTGTTTAATCAACTCGAAAGAGTTTTGAAAAGATGTGTTGAAACAAACTTGGTTCTTAGTTAGGAGAAGAGCCATTTTATGGTCCAAGAGGGATTGTTTTGGGCCATGTTGTGTCGAGTCATGGGATTGAGGTGGGTCAAGCTAAGGTTCAAGTTATTTCCACTCTACCTCATCCAATGAATGTCAAGGGCATTAGATCATTTTTGGGGCATGCCGGATTTTATAGACAGTTCATTAAGGGTTTTAATGACATAACCAAACCCTTATGTAATTTATTGCTTAAGGATGCCTCGTTTAATTGTAATGATGAATGTGCTAAATCCTTTGACATTTTGAAGTTGAAATTAGTTGAAGCCTCCATCTTGCAATCACCTGATTGGAATTTACCTTTTGAAATAATGTGTGATGCAAGTGACTAAGCGGTCGGGACTGTTTTAGGTCAACGGGTTGACAAGAAACCCGTTGCCATATACTATGCGAGTAAAACTCTCTTGGATGCTTAATTCAATTACACAACAACCGAGAAAGAGTTACTAGTAGTAGTATATGCTCTAGATAAATTCAGGTCTTATATTTGGGGAAGTAAAGTAATCATTTATTCTGACCACTTTGCAGTTAGGTATCTCATGGACAAAAAGGATGCAAAACCGAGGCTCATAAGATGTGTTTTGCTACTGTAGGAATGTGATTTAGAGATTCAGGACAAGAAAGAATGTGAAAATGTTGTTGCAGATCACTTGTCCTGAATTATGGTGGAAGATGGAGACAAGGATGGGCCCATTAACGAGTCTTTCCCGGATGAACACATTTTGGCAGTATCACAAAATCCCTGGTTTGCTCATATTGTTAATTATAAAGTTTCAGGTGACCTACCGGAGCATTAGCCAAGGAGAAAGAAGAAACATATGATGTCACAGGCCAAATAGTACATTTGGGATGACCAGGACCTGTTCAAGATTGGTGCAGATCAGATGATCAGACGATGCATACCCGAAGAGGATGTCAGATCGGTGTTGGAACATGCGCATTTGTCTGCGTGTGGGGGTCACGTTAGTGGCCAGAAAACTGCTAGAAAAGTCCTTACGAGTGGCTTCTTTTGGCCATCATTGTTAAGGGATGCTCACGAGTTCGCGACACGCTGTTTAAAATGTCAACAACTCGGGAGCATTTCTAAGAGGGATGAGATGCCCTTAAACCCAATCCTTGTAGTTGAAATTTTTTATGTTTGGGGGATCGATTTCATGGGCCCATTCCCGAATTCACATGGTAATTTGTACATCCTAGTGGCCGTCGACTATGTGTCTAAATGGGTTGAGGCGATAGCCACTAGGACGAATGATCACACGGTAGTTTATAATTTTGTTCAAAGTAACATATTTTCTAGATTTGGAGTCCCCCGAACCATCATAAGTGATGGGGGATCTCATTTCAAATATTCTAAATTTGGAAAATTGCTTAAACGATATGGTGTTGATCATAGGATTGCAACCCCTTACCATCCACAAACGAGTGGACAAGTTGAGGTTTCCAATAGGCAAATCAAACAAATTTTACAGAAAACTGTTTGGACGGACCGAAAGGATTGGTCAACCAAGTTGACCGATGCTCTATGGGCCTACCGAACCTCGTATAAAACGCCAATTGGAACCACTCCTTATAGACTTGTGTATGGAAAGGATTGCCATTTACCGGTAGAAACTGCACAAAGAGCATTTTGTGCTACTAAACAGGTTAATATGGATTATGATGATGCAGGTAAGGCAAGGAAGTTAGCTTTGTGCGAGATTGTGGAGTTAAGGGACGAGGCGTACGATTGTGCATCCACTTACAAGGCAAAGATGAAGAAGTTTCCTGATGCAGATATCCGGTTGAAGAACTTCGAGGTTGGACAAAAGGTTTGGTTATACAACACAAGGATGAAGCTCTTCCCAGGTAAGTTTAAAAGTAAGCGGACGGGGCAGTATTCGGTGGTTAGAGTTGGAAACCAAGGTCAGTACGAGATTGAGGACTTTGATGATCATGTGAGGCAAGTGGTAAATGGCTATAGATTGAAGCCATACTTGGAAATGAAGGATATTCATGAGATGGACAAGGAATCGGTGAGTTTAGTTGTCACTTCACCGGTTTATGAAGACAATTGAGTTTGAGGCATTGTGAGCTGTAGACATGAAATTCAGCACTTGCAAGAGGCAACCCGGGGTTTGTAAGTGTCTGTCCAGTTTGTTTTCATTTTGTTGAGTCTTGTACTAATTTTTGTCGCGAGTTTTGTGCAACAAACATCAAGTGTGGGGAAGCTTATTTGAAGAGTTGGAAGTTCTGGAAGTTCGGTAAGAGTATGATCGATTACACGTCTTTCCAGCTACGAAAAGTATGTTTTGAGTTCGGAAGCGTGTTCAGGGTGATGTCGAAATACCGATAAGTGGTCGGGTCAGAAAATGTCCGGACCCGATTTCGCAAAAAACTTTCTATTAACAAGGCCCATCGCGATACGCAATGGGCTTACAAACTTCTCAATCGCGTATCGCGATAGAGGGTGGGATCCTGACATTGATGACGTCATCGCGATATGCGATAACGTCCGTTCATACCCCCATCGCCTATCGCGATTGGGTCAAAACCCTAATTGCAATTGAATTGGGTCGCGATACGCAACCATATTCAATTGATCCATCGCGTATCGCGATGGGTCTTAAAATATCCGGAAAAAAATTTATATAATGAACCGTTCTTCTTCTTCTTTATTCTTCTTCTTCTTCTTCTTATTCTTCTTCTTCTTTTTTCTTCCCTCCGGCGACCACCCTCCCCATCACCACCATCCTCCATTACCACCACCACAATCTCCAGCCACCACTGCCTTAAGACCACTCTCCGCCACCACTGTCCACAACCACCACCATCTTACTACCCCTAGCCTACCAACTGTCATCAACCGCTGTACACCACCGTTAACCACCATTGGTCTCCATCATCTGAACAGTCACCACCATCACCTCAGTTCACAATCACAGACCGACGTCACCTCACATTCTCGTCACCGATTACCACCAGAGATCATCGTCCACTACCGACGCCGTTATAATCTATTATTCTTATTTGTGTTTAACCCGACCTTGAAGTAAGTTTTCGTATTATTTTATTTTATTTTGTCGTGTATGAATATGATAATGTTGGTTTGGACATTCGAGATTTTGTGGGTGGTTATTATTGGGATGATTTTGGTTATCGGGTTGTTGGGGTAGTTTGTTTAGGTGATTTTGATTTGTTAATGATTGTCGGGTTAATTGGGGGTTATTAGTGTGTTAATTGATTGTCGGGTTTTGTTAAACGTAACAGTGTGATGAGTCGGGTTTTGAAGTTCAACATTTGAAATCATTATTTTATTATTAAATTAATGAAAGTGATGGTTTGATATTAAACGATTTTCTTGAACTTATTTGAAGAATATTTTATTAATGTGTTATATTCTAAACCGAAACCCGATTTGTCACATAATATATTAATTGTCGGCATGGGGATTAATTGTTTGGTTTGCACGTTATTCGAGATAGTCTTTCAGTTCATTTATGTTTGTTCGATTCAAGTCTGTTATAAGTTTGTTAATCGAGTCACTGG
Organism: Bidens hawaiensis; assembly: GCF_021521415.1. Taxonomy (NCBI): domain Eukaryota; kingdom Viridiplantae; phylum Streptophyta; class Magnoliopsida; order Asterales; family Asteraceae; genus Bidens; species Bidens hawaiensis. The sequence goes on from NW_027491017.1 coordinate 7,911,558, forward strand.
GATACTTTGTTAATTTGAATTTAGTTTGGATTTGAATAGAATATTGATTGTACCATTCTTTCGGGACAATCTGGTTTTTAGAAATGCGTGCAGGTTATCCCCGAATTTTTCGTCTTTATTTATTTTTATTTTATTAATTTATTATTATTTTAATATTATTTTATCATGTGGGACGACCCTGACCGACATGCTATACGATGGTCACCACAGTTTGACATCTAACTTGAATGTTTGCTTTTGCAGATATGTATGATCCCACCGCCGGGCGCAATAGGCAGAGGCCTGAGGGCACGGGCCGTCGTGGCCTCGTTGCGGCTCCTCAGGGAGATCCTGAGCCGCACCACCCTATTCAGCAGAGGATGCCGCGTGTTATACACTATGATGGTCAGGAGTTACCAATTACTCCTGACATCGAACCAGAGGCTATCATGGGTGATGGACGCCAGATCCCCCATCAAGTGCTCAGATTTAGGATGTTGTCTGATGAGCATACGAGGCTGGGCAGGATTCGGGAGATGCGGCTTCTGCGTCACCGTTCCTTTGATTGGACATTGATGCGGGATCTGGGCATCGACGTACAGGTACGTCATTTATTGCCAGATCAATGGATGCAGGTCCTCGCGTGTGACTCGATTTCTCATGTCGAGCTCACACGTGAGTTTTATTCGACTTTTGCTTGCGTTCACTGATTTTCTTGAGCCACATGCGGTGTCATTTTCATTGGGTCGACATCTTTAACTTCGTTGTGGCCACCAAATTCTATACTGCCAAGCAGGTTCAGACTCCGGAGTTCCTGCAAAGCATTTGTGGCTACACACAGCACGCTCAACGGGAACGTGAGCACTTGCTCACAGAGGGCCAGCTCGGCCGGTTTTGGCCAGAGATTGCCGACGGGGCCCATTCCAGCGCCGTTGTGGAGTCGTCCATCAGGGACCCCGTCCATCGCTACATTCACAAGATCGTTGCTTGCACTATCGTGGGCCGACATTCGGGTCACGACAAGTGCAACAACCTTGATCTGCTGTGTCTTTTCTCTATCATTGGCCGCCGAGAGGCCAGTGTGGCGATGTTGTTGCTCTTGTCGTTCACACGAGGTCGCAGCCTAAAGGGATCCTCAACACGTTTATCCTTAGGGCCATATATCACGAGGATCGTTGAGCGACTCGGTGTGTTCGACCGTTATCCGGTTGGGTTCTTTACTCTAGGGCTAGCTACTGGGGCCTTTGGATTTGAGGAGGCTCGTCGGGCCGGGATCGTTGAACTTTTGGATCCACCGACGTTAGTCCCGGTCCGACAGGGTCCGCAGGTACTACCACCAAAGGGGACGGCAGCAGGCGTTGCTATGCAGAATGGGATCCCTACTCATCGACTGCACATACCGTTCCTTCGCATGATGCGGCCACAACAGCAGCAACAGCCGCAGCAGCCAGTCACATTGGCTATGATTCATCTGCAGCAGGAGCAGCGGATGCATCGAGAGGAGACGCGAGTCCACCTGGCCTGCCATAACGATTATTTTTGATTATTATTTTTTGCTTTGCAAGTACCGCTCCCACCTTCATTGATTATCACATTGGAGCAGCCTGTGGACCCACATGGTGGTGCAGACGATACCCCACCAGCACAGTAGATTTTGGTTACCCTTTTTGCTTTTTTTGTGTTTTTATTCTCATGGTCTGTATAATATTAATATTATATTGGGAATATTATATGGGTAACTGGTTGGGTTTATATGTATTTATATCCTTTGATGTCTGTTGTGCTTTATTTATTTGTATATTATGTTGTAACCGAACTTTGTGGGTGTTGTTCACTATAAACCCTCACGAGACCTCACCCGTCCTCCCAGGCTATGGGGGGGGGGGTTAAAGGGCTTGTTGCATATGCTAGATGCAATCGTGATTCCTCCGAAAGTGAGTTAGGTCTTTTAACGTTTTTAACTTGTTTAACAAAATTTATTATGAAACGACTTAATTCGGTTCGGTAATTGTTTTAATAAATTAACATAAATCGTTTTTATAACTCTTAAAAGACCTATGTCTTACACTTGTGAGAAGCTTGCTTCTACACGTCTCGAGATTTTGCAGGATTGGTTGTCAGTTTTGGTATTTGGGGTGAGACGAGTGTGCACGAGTGTTTACGAGAGTTCGCGGGCCGATTGTTCCATGCTATTGTCGAGGATATCAGGTAATTTCGGTTTCATGATCTATTTTGTTTTTATTAGTTTAAATGTTAAAAGTGTAATTGTATAATTGCTAGTAGAACCATCACATTAGAGCCCCGAGTTTTAAATTGTTCAAAAAGTCAATTTCAACCCCGTCCCTCAAATTTTCATTAATTGTTTAAATATTTTAACATTGAGGACAATGAAAACCTCAAGTGTGGGGATGGGGGAAATTTGAAAATTTTAGCCCGATAGTACCTTGAAGAGTGCTCGGAAACCAAAGTTGTTAACTGTTAATTATTGCCATTAATACCAATTTATAGGTTTCTGGTCATGGTTGGGTTTTCAGCTTCTCAATAGTCTTACTCACAAATGTTTTCATAACGAGAAGTTAAAAGTGGGGTCATTTAGGCGGGGTTAACGAGTCATGAGGACAGGTACACATGTTCATGTCGGTAGCCTAATTCCTCCGGTACGTGCGTAAGATTTACCTTTTATATATAATACACATATAATATATAGTATATACACATGTAATTTGAGTGCCATTATAGAGAGTAACCAGTATGCCCATAATATCTAGAACTTGGTTGTCTCATGCATTTCGAGATCTTAGCTTGGCATGATTGGAAAAATGATAGAGGCAATTAGGTTAAGCCTCGTCTGGGTGAGTGAGATTGTGGGTATTGGGGGTTGGGCCTCATACGTTATATATATATAAGCGTGGATAATGTGAGGGGAGGGGGGTTGGTTCCCTTAGAAAACATTATTGGACCTATTTTTTTTCATTTAATCAAACCCGATGTTTTATTGCGAGACAATCCAGCTTAATAGGTTTCTTTGTAATTGTTTTAGTATTTATCAATAGGATGTGTTGAGCATTACGTTTATTATGCTTCAAAAAAAAGATGTCTGTTTATATTCAGTTATGTAATTAGCAGTTTGATTGTGTTTGATTAGTTGTTTGTATTAGTTAAAAAAAATGGTGAAATCAGTTATTTACATTATGTCATTGTTTATTTAGTTGTTTTATAATAAGTCGAATCGGATCGTTTGAGCTACTTGAAAAATTCCCTTCCATACCCTTACACTTAGCCCCGTTACAACCCGTTTTAAGCCCTCTTGATTTGCATTCGTGTCAAAGCATTTATGTGGGTGGAGATTTGACTTGCTTCCAAGCTTATTACTTTGTGTTCATACTTGGTATAGAGGGCAGAGATACTAGCACATCTTTTGTTGGTCCAGATATTAAACCGAGAGGAGAGATATTATATTATGAGGGGTATGAGCATGTGTGCCTTAACCGGAAACAAAGTACACTCGTCTGGGCGGCTCTATTGTTTTTATTATATAAGTTAACCTTATTTGTGGGATGTCAATCTAGAAAGTGTCAGTCTGGGAAATTGGGTATGATCTTAAACCTTACTAGTATTAATGGTGATAATTTACATACCTATGATGGAGGTTGATGTTTGCTTTAGAGTTTGCTTGAGGGCAAGCAAAAGATAAGTGTGGGGATATGATGGTTGGAAAATTTGTATGCGTTTTAGTCCGTTTATTTATTAGTTTTAATCGTTTATTGTAGGAACTTTGATACTTCATACGTGTCTGTTGTATTCTGGTCATATACGTTAAAGCAGCTAATTTGGATCTGTTGAGGCACGGGATGAAGACCCGGGACGTCCATCATGCAAAATGAGAAAAGACAAAAGAAGTATGTTGGTGATAAGACCCATCGCGATACGCAATGGGCATGCTTGAAGACCCATCGCGTATCGCGATTGGTAGATTAATGAAGTTTGACTTTTGGTCCATCGCGTTACGTGATGGACCACAGAAGAACCCATCGCGTATCGCGATGGGTAGTGCAGAAGGGGTGTTAGGGTTTTATGTCAATTTCATCATAAGTCGGCCCTATCTTCTCATACTTCGAACCAGGCGATTTCCAGAGCTCAAGGAGGCCGTTCCGCCCTACCGGATCATACCGAGACCACCTACATGCTCTATGTGATCATTATTGAAGATACCACGATGCTGAGACACGGCTAAACTCATAGAATCTCATCTGGGAATGAAAGTTTGTAACGATTTATGTTTTCTCATGTAACTAAGAACGTTTATGTATAATTGTTTATGGTTAATCTATGGTTATTGATGTTTAGTATTTCTGTGTGTTTAATCGGTTTAGGTTTACGTTGATCTGAACGATTAGTTACCAGTTGCTATAATAATTGACCATAGGGTTGTTTGATTAGGTTGAATACGATAAAGCATATAATTTCCCTTAACTAAGTCACACTGGCAGGGACTGTTTGATAACCAGTGTCGTCTATAAAGTGATTACTGATGCCTAAGGTTTTGTCTAGTTGATCTGTCTGTAGTTAACCGTTAATGATTAATCTGTTAGATTGCATGAGATTTCTGTAAGTTACTTACTTGAATTCCCGGGTGTGATTTGTTTTTATTATTTGATTTCTGTAAGTTACTTACTAAAACCATTTGCTTGTGTGATCAGCACTAAAACTTGCTACTTCATAATATTGAAACTTGTTTACACGATTTTCATTGACCACATACTCCTGGTGGATACGATACCTTACTTATCCTAGCTACTTAGCTTAATTAGGTTTGTGTATGACTCAAACGACGGTCATCAGCAACCAAAGCTTGTGACCCACCAATTTTAATTGGTTCACCCCCAGGAGTCTTCTCTTATGACTCGGTATACTTCTTGCTTGACCTTCTGTATTGAGTTTAGGGTCCCGAATACTCTTGCTTCGGCTTGTCATATTCTTTTGCAAAGTGACCATTGAGGTGTGTGAATATATATATAAAAATTTAAGTAAAAGTTCCACACAAATCGGGTTTTAAAATAGGTTTTCACCTACAACTAAACCACACACGAAAGGCAAGTGTACCTATCGTTTGTAATAAAGTGTCGGTAAGAACCGAGTATCAATCCATAGACACGGCAACTTTCTAGTACTAAATCTTTGTAAATGACCAACCGAACAAATAAAATCTTGATTTGAATATTTAACTAATTAAACTAGCATACAATGAAAACAAAGCAAGTAAAAATACAAGAAAAACAATCAATCCAACAAACTACCTAGACAAGAATCCACTCTACTAACATGACAAAATAACAATGATATGGCAAAACATCATGAATCTAAACATAAATACTAGATTTCAATAAAGCAACCTAATACTAACAAATAATCATCATGATGGGTTTTCAATCAAGAGATAAATATAGATTAACTTGTTTGTCAAAACAACAAATACTCATAATCAAAGGAAAGCTAGTACGAAAAACATTCTAACCACCTAAGATTACACTAAAGAAGCCAAATTCATGAAATTAATATAAACTTATGAAACTTTAACTAGCAAGTCATCACCAAGTCAAGAATCATAACAACACTCATCAATTTTCCAATATTAAGTGTAGGGTTTCATACTCATCAATAATTATATAACCAAGTTAATTTTTACTAGTCATTCCTAACTTAGTAATGTAAACAAAGATTACATGAACATTCAAAGTTTACAAACAAACATCTAGAACATAGTTTTCCAACATGAATGCCTAAACATTTGCAAAACTAACAAGGTTATGTAACTATAACAAGCATGAACACCATCAATATCAACTTATAAACTCAACCATATTCTTGAAAGAACACCAGTTTACCAAAATCATGCATAGATAATATATCACCTTAGCAACATTGTCTAGATAGCAAAAGTAATTAGCCCATAAGGCTTAATACAACTACAATCAAACTAGAAATAAGCTTACAAAACATGTTCAAGAACAAAGAAATGCAAACTAAGATCAAGCAAGGATTGAAGGATGGAATGATGAATCTTGTGTTGGTGGAAGCCTCTAAGAATCCCCTAATATCACAACCCCCGGCCGAAGGCAGAAACGCCGGGGCGTGCGTGGATTGAAATCATGCACATAGTAATAAATGAAAAAACTCTTATTAAAATAAACCAACACAATGTTTAAACCAAACATAATTCAAATAAGAAGCAAGACATAACACATATTTATTTAGACTTCTAGGTCTGACACATCCCCTAAGTGATACTTCAAGAATCTTCCTTAATTTCCATTACCTGAAAAACATGGGAGAGTGTCAACTAAAAATAGTTGGTGAGAACATAGGTTTTTAAACAAAATATATGTATTATATTGAAAACATTTCATAAGTGTTAAGTTATTTTATATACTTTAGTGATTACAACCAAACCTCTGACACGATTAGCGAGTCGCCTAATCCACGATTAGACTATTATGTTTAACGTTTAACGATCATCGGATTCTGAACACACGGGCCTCTACCCGAGGCCTGAGTGGGAGGGTCGGGCCAATAGATCTATCATCATACTACCACGGGCATAACAAGTTAATGGTTGTACATGCGATTAAGTATATACTCGTAATGATCACACATAATGAATATTATGAATAAAGCTTGACTCAAATAGCATTTATAAAACATAGAATAAATAAGTTGCATGTTTCTACCCCAAAGTATAAAACATTTAAAAGCATGTAAAAGGGGCTATGATCTCACCTTTCTTGATAGATGAACACGAACACAAGCAAGAGTTAGTTGAACCGGTCACGGGATGCCCTAGATTAAGTTTCGATTTTTAAATTAGTTAGAGTGTCGCATACTAGAATGTTCTAAACCAAGAGCATGACCTCCGGCAAGTTGATTCCCAGGTAAGAGTCACGGGTCCAATGGGATTATTTACGCCACTCTTGCCTTAGGCAGAACCGTTTGCTTGTCAGATACATACATACCCGGTTTATACTCTATTTGTATACTAACTCAAAATATTTTGGAAAGATTTTGATTAATCATAAAGTACAAGTTTAAAAGTGTAATATCATATAGTTTTGCGTATTTATTATCATTTAGGAAAGTATATGGTTCAAAGTATAAATATTATAGTTTATGATGTTTATTGACATTTATGAAAGTATAGGATTTAAAGTGTAAATATTATAGTTTAAGATGTTTATGATAACTTTATGAAAGTATAGGGTTTAAAGTGTAAATATTATAAATTATGATATTTATGATAATTTTTGAGTTTTTGAAGATCATAAAAATATTCATAGTTGTTCATGGAAAAATTATACTTTTGATCCAAGATCTTGAGAAAATAATTGTGATTTCTTGGAATAACATGATCATCATAATCTTTAAAGCAAAAGTAAGGATTTTATTAGCAATTCACGATGATTATGGTGAGAGTTTATGAACAACTATGAAGAATAAAGTAAACTCAAGAACATAAGAACAAACAAGAAGAAATTCATATTAGAAAGCAAAAATGTATAAAAACATCAATGAAAAGCAAAATAATTATAAGACTTATTTGTTTATGCTTAGAGAGAAAAAAGAGAATGAGATTTGGTGTGAAAAATAATGAGAATGAAAGCCTCTATTTATAGTGGAGGTAAGGAGGTTTAAATCGATTTAGATAAAGATAAAACTTGTTTAAAGATTAAGTGATATGTTTAGATATTTAAAAAAATGATAATGATAATAATAATATAAATAAAAAATTCAAATATGCATGCACATATGATGTGCACGACATTTTTTTCAAACTTTATTTTTTTCTTTTTTTTTTAACTTTTTAAATTAAAATACAAGATAAAATAACATGGGGAATAAGGTTAAATTAGAAGGTTCTAGAATGTTCCACCTTTTAACCACATGATCAATTTAAATACTTAGGATAAAATTAATAATAACAAAATATTTTGTTACATGTTATAAAATATTAATCTACGCATTCCGGTTCAACTTGTCATATTAACAATTAAACATATTTATGATGAAATAAGTATAGGATAATATAATTGCGCATACAAAGTTAATGTTATTCAATAAATAACATATAATTCAACACTAATAAATGTAGACGATGAAATGAATACGATAACTTTATTAAATGAGAAAACAAAACTAGCGTTTATTAAGAAAAATCCATAGATGTTACACCTAAAAATGCTTCACTTGGTTGAGAGAAAATCCCCAAGACTCCATACACCAAAATGAAGTTAAAATGAGTGTTTATAAGCTTCTAGACAAAGTGCACAGTCATGCACAAAAAGTGCATGGTCGTGCACTATTTTGGGTAAGTCAAACTTTCACTTTTGGATGCTCAGAGTTGCAGGTTCCATAAAGGTGCACGGTCATGCACAAAAAGTGCATGGTCGTGAATGATCGGCACTAGCTAGTGCACTTTCAAAGTTGATATGTCTTTTTCTCGGCATCGGATAGCGCACGGGCTCGTGCCCTCGGAAGTGCACGGTGGTGCACAAAAAGTGCATGATGGTGCAATTTCACTTTTGGCACGATATCAGATGTGCACGGGTTCCAATAAAGGTGCACCATCATACACATAAAGTGCATGATGGTGCTGTTTCACAGCATGGTCATGCACTTTCCTAGCATGGTCATGCACTTTGGCACGATACCAGATGTGCTCGGGTTCCAATAAAGGTGCACCGTCATACCCGTAATGTGCATGATGGTGCAGTTTGGTCAGCATGGTCATACACTTCCTTTGCATGGTCATGCACCTTCTTAGCATGGTCATGCACTTTCTTAGCATGGTCATGCACTTTTGGCAGATTCTTTATTTTTGTCCGAAAAACGCCATCTTTCATCATTTCTTCGTCGGGCGGGCGCCCGGACCTGCAAATTCATAAATAACTCAAATAAGTACCGAATACAACGAATTTGCATGGAGTTTTACCAAAATAAGAGATAATTTGATACTAAAAGGTGTACACTTTGTGTTACATCCACCATATTCTTGAAAATTATAGCATTGAACCTATAACTTATCGAATCCAACCCTCTTGTTCAAAGTTGGCAAGTCTTTCCACGTATTATGCATAAACATCTTCACCTTTTGCACAACCAAAGCCATGTTCCATTTCAGATCCATTAATTCCAAAGAATCTGGATCAATCTGGTCATAATCATCATCATTCAACTCACTTGTAGCAATTTTGCTACCCACAACTGTTCATAGGACGTCGTAAAAGCACTCATGAAAGCAGATTATTGTTCTGAATCTTTCATGTTTACTTGTGGTGGTTAAGGAATCCGAGAACTTGACCCAGCAGATGGATTACTAGAACCAGATGCCATAAAGCATACATTTGGAATGGAATCTCCATCTTGTGAAATCTCTTGGTTGTTTTGTGAATAGAAAGCAATAATAGGAACAAAACTGCTACTCATGGTAAGTGAACCACCATACAAGGTAGGGTCTTGATTATCCTTTAATGAATTTTGACACCTCAAGTCATATTCTCTTTCTTCAATCTTTTGCATAAACTCCATAGCAGTAAGATCATCATTCTTGAAGAAATTATTCTCTTTTAGTACAAGCAAGAAAGCATATGAACTTGGTAAAGCATTCTTGACTGTGTTAATCTGATCAAATTGAACCGGCTCCATCTTTTGATTTGTCATCTCAGTAACTTGGTAAAACATTCTTGACCTCGTCAACATCTCTTCAACATTTTTGTCACACCCCGATCAAAGGCGACGGAACATGCCGGGGTGCAACCGATTGCCCAAATACGCAAGACACTATTTAAAGTGAAAATATTTAATTAACTCATTTTATTTCATAAATCAATAAACAACACATCTCGTTCATATAAACAAATTTGAAAACAAGTAGCAATCATGTTGTTCGTTTTACTAATACCCTAATAGTCTTGATAACGTTTTTCGTCAAGTACTCGAGTCAACAAAAGTCAAACCTGTAAACATTTCATAAAATAAAGTTTGTCAACACAAAGGTTGGTGAGAAATTCATAAGTTTGAGCATATAAGTATATAGTAATAAAAAGCCACAAAACTTGTATACAAAACAATAAATAAAAGCTATAAACTTGGATAAAATAGATATCGCTAATAGTTTTACGTTAGCGACACCTAGCTATAAGGGGATGCCAAATAGTCTAGGATTTTATAGTTATCGTTAATTGCATTACGTTAACGACACCTTGCCATGAGGGGTTGCCAAATGGTCTAGGATTTATAGTTCCACCATCCAAAAGCGATAAACACATAAGCATGTAAGCATAGAACACCAAATCAAGCAATTATTTAAGTAAGGTATACAATCACGTCTGTGGGTTTAAGATTCAAGTAAATAAAGCATTTAGTTTGATAAGTATGAAATGTCACCCCAAAACGAAAGATAGAAAACGGGGTATGAAAGTACTCACCTCGATTGACGAACCGAGAAATAATAAGTGATCGAAATGTAGAAAGCTTGCGAACAAAACGAACGAATCCGACTTGAAAGCTAATTGAAAACGAATAAATAAAATATATTAATGAACCTGAACTTTAGTTGAAATTTCATTTGAAACATTGGACAAGAAGGTTCGGTTGTAAATCAGGTTACCGGTTAATTTGCTAACGATTAGGGACTCACAATTAATTGATAATTTAAATAAAATAATATTATTTTATTGGGCTTTTAAACAACTAACCCAATATTGAATAGAAACAAGACGAGTTTAAATCAAGAGTTCGGTTTTATGTAAATGAATAGATAATAAAGTTTATAATAATATGATTAATGATAATGATAGTAATGATAATAATAATTCTAAAAAGATATGTTATACACACACACATATATATATATATATAAGATAATGATGATGATAATAATAGTAACAAGAATTATTATTAATAATACTAATATAGTATGATACTAATAATAATAGTTAAAGAATAAAAATCTAAGTATTAATTAAAGCGTTGTTGATAAAAAAAATAATAATAATAAATAATATTGATAGTAAATAATGATACCATACTCGATGTTGGTTCGATTTCTAAACGAGTTCACAAAATAACTATAATAATATTATTGCTAGTAATTAATGATAAAATATGATTTTAATAGATAATAATATGATCTTTAATAATATTAATAACAACTTTAATATTTATAATAATAATGATAATAATAATAATAATAATAATAATAATATTAAAAATAAATAAATATAATAGTAAGTTATATGTAATAATACTAATAATAATCTTTATGTATTGATATTAATACTAATAGTAACAATAAATTTGTCAAGTATAAAAAAAAATAACAAAACCGGTCTAGGATGAGACCTGAACCCGAGACCTCTAGTTCAACAACTAACGTACAAACCAACCGAACCAAGATAACGATTTGTTAATTAAACTCATAATTAAACCCACAATTGTCAATTTTACCTATTAGCTATTCACGAGGTCTTCGGAGATGTAGGCTGCCGGAGACGTGGTGGGTCACCACCACCAGTCTTCCTACCATGTCGCTGGAGTCCATTTCGGCCGCCGGAGGCGCGCCGGAAATACGCATCAGAGAGAGAGAGAGTGAGAGATCGAGACAGAGAGAGAGAGAGTGAGATAAAGAGAGAGACGGAGAGATAGAGAGAAATAAAGAGAGAGACGGAAAGATAGAGAGAGATAAAGAGAGAGACGGAGAGATAGAGAGAGAAAGAGGGAGACTGAGAGATATAGAGAGCTGAGTGAGAGGGACGGAGTGGCACAGCGGCCGGCTCTCCGGTCGCCGGAAAAACAAAACCAAGAGGGGAAAAAGGGGGTTTTGGGGTGTGGGGTTACCGGAGAACGAGAAGGGGGAAATAGGGAGTGGCCGGAGGTGGTGGGGTCGTCAGACCGCTGGAGGCGGCTGCCGGAAATTCGGGTGAAGAATAAAGAGTGCGGTTGGTTTAATATGTATTAGGGTTAGGGTTTTTTTGTTTAAATATATGTGTCACATATTTACAGAAAGGCCCCTTAAGTTTCAAACAACATTTAAAATGAGTATAAAGGTTCTAAAAGCTTATAACAACTTTACGAAAATTAGTTTGAACCCCTTAAGTTTTTCTTAATGACACTATAATATGACAAAACATCGATTTATTGATGATCGAGGTATATAATAATTAAAGAAGGAAACAAAAATGTTGAGTCGGGTTTACATAATAAAAGTTTACAACACGAAAACAAATCGAGGCCCGTATTTGACGAATGTCACAATTTTCTCATTTTAATAAACTAAAGTTTCAAAATTGAAACTTAAGCATGACTTTCTTGCTCTCTTGAGTATTTCCCATACTCCTCATTCTCAAATGCTGAAACAATGCAGCACGGATCTTGATACTAGCCACTTGATGAAAAATATTTTTGGGTAATGCCATCGTCAAGGTTGAGTAAGAACTTGTCTCAATTTCCAAAGCTTTCTTCTCTTTATTTAAATAAGATCCAAACGGCTTCTCGGTATAGCTTGTAGTAGGATCACCGAGCATTGGAGGAGTATACACAATATCTAAGCTACGAGTACAATCAGGATGAACAGATCCCAAATGTGCGTGAAACCTCAGTTCCCACTTTGAAAAATCGCATTCATAAATCTCAAGCATTTAGAATGAGACCTGATCTTAGCATAAAAGTGTAACATCAATTGCATAAGAGAGTTTTGAGAAGCTAAAGCATAGAAATTAGCCATTTTTGAAAGTATAAGGTGAAAATCTGTTAAGATTGGAATTTATGGGTTGAAATTATCAAAATGTGAAAGTTTAATGTAACGAATGAACAAATACTTTAAGAACGAATGAGACTGTTTTGTTAACGAATAAGTTTGTCTTAGGTAACTAATGCGTGAATTTTGAATGACGAATGAGATATAACGAATGTTACTGTTCAAGTGGATGAACAACAACGAATATGCAATATTATTCAGACAAATGAACAATAGCGTGTGTGTGATAATGAATAAGATGAACGAATGTGGCACTGTTCTAACAAATGGGTTGTTAGATCTGAATGACAGCTGGCATAAACGGTTACAATGGCCTCACGAATCATCAGTTAGTAATAATGAATGAACATTCATAAGGTAATGAATGAGCCAAACCTGTCCAAACATGTATAACTCGTACAAAACTAAACCAAGTTCCACAAATAACCAGTCCAAACACTCATCTACTCAATCCGAACACACTCAAACCAATCCAAACCTCAAATCCAATCCAAAACTCAATTAATTTTGACCAAAAACCAGTTAAAACAACACTTTATTCCCACCATTACTATTGACCTTCAACTCACTTGAATTATATCAAACTGATACAATTAAACCTTCACAGATGATCAGAACATCATCACGAAAAAATCCGAACATCAAATTGATTTCAATCAACATGTATATAGTGATTAATTGATCAATTTTCATGTGCGTACAGTCTAAATTCAATCTTCAATACATTTAGATACGGTTAACAATCAATTGTACGTCAATTGATTCGTATAGCCTTCATAATCGTTAATCAATTAAACAGAAGCTTTGATACCACTTGAGAAACCAGTGTACGATTGATTACGAGTTCAATACGTTTACGGATCTAGTCTTAGATATGATAGACGATTAGGTTTACGTTACTATGTGTGTTATGTGTGTTGAAAGAGATCAGTTGTACAACATAATAGTACTCAAACTATTAATACTAAGAACTAATTACTTTAACAATACTTTACACGGTATTTATAGACGATGATCTCATTCGTTATACAAACCATAACGAATGAGCGGCATTCGCTATCATACATTAACATCTATACTTTATCCCACCGAATAAGCACATTCGTAGTCCACATTCGTTAACAAGTCTAACAAATGAACACGAATAAGCACACGGGGACACATTGGTTATTATCTACTCTAACGAATGTGTCTTACATTAGCGAATGTGCATAATACAATTACGAAAATACCCCTTATACTTTATACAAAGACCAAATACATTAAACAAAGACCGAAACACACAAAACGTGTACCAATGCTATCCCCGGAATATATAAAAGATGAAAAGGGGGTATGTAAACTCATCTAGAATTTAGTGGATTGAAAGATTAAGATCTTGGTTAAGCGTGTGAATGTCCTAACGTATAAGCCCTAAATAAAAGTAACAAGGCTAGTTTTAGTTTTTGTTTAACGAATAATTAACTATGGATTACAATGTTACGATAACATGATAACTTGTACTTGAATAAGGAAAAGAAAAATGATAACATAATTGGGCAGCTTACTGACCCAGAATAGATAAATTACAAAACAAATATGAAACGATTCCCAAAAGTTATAAAAAAAACTCCAATCAACAATATAATTGTATTAGGAACAACTTTCATTTAGAAAACTTGGTCAGATTCGGACCCGGGATTGGCTAAAACAACCATTATTCTAAAAGGGTGCATATATGCGCACTAGTTTTAAAATAACAATTGTGAAGCCATACGAAAGAAAAAAAATACAAATAAATAATATTTAGAACCATAACTCAATAAAGTTAATGATATGCTTTGGCCTTGCATTGTTCCAGTTTGTTATGCCCAAAGTATTGCTCAACCTTTGTCGAATAATCTTGTAGTCAAATCTGGAACATTGCAAATAACAATGTTCTTGATGCTTTGTAAATTTGTAATGGATTTTGAGAAAGAAAAATTCCGAACCACTTGTGGTATGATAAATATAATATTTTTGGTCTTGTATCATCAAAATATTTATGGTTCATAAATTAAACAAAAAAAAACTTCAAGAATGTAAGAACTTGTGAATGTGTGACCACGGAAGATCATCTTCCAACCTTTACTTTTTTGTCTCCTCCACAACACACACTGTGGTGTGCGGATTATGTGGGATCCTTGAGATGATTATATGATGGTTTTAGAACCAATATAAACAAAAATAAAAATAAGATAAAACAAAGAAAATACGATGAAAATGAAGAACATAAATTAAAACCTTACCTGGAGGAATGTTTTAGTGAGAGAAGAAAAGATAAATGAGCAAAGGAAATAAAATGAAAATAGGGGGTATTTATAGTTGTGATTAGAATAAGGTTAAATAGGTAAGTCTTTGAGAGAAAGTTGTGTTTGGAATATGCTAGAAAGTTGTTTTTTTTATTTATAAAAGATGCAAAGTAAAATAATTAAGATAAAAATTAATTTAAGATGACCATAATTATTTACATTACATCTTAAAATATTCATCTAGACATACCCGGTTGAACGTGTCAAATTAACGATTACACGTGTAAACAATGAAATGAATATAGATTCAAGTATTATAATAATAATAATAATAATAATAATAATAATAATAATAATAATAATAATAATAATAATAATAATAATAATATAGATGATGAATGAGAACTTTATTAAATTTGATCATGCGATTACGCAAAGAACAAGTTTTCGCATAAAGCTAGAAATTGACAGTTTTAACCCCTAGACTTTGATTAAGTATAAAATACGTAAAATAAGGTTAACGATCGAGTTAAGAAATTAAAAGAAGATCCGAAAATTTTAATGGGTCAAGTTTTCGGGTTTGAAAAATTAACGGATGTTACAGGTGGTTTGGAAATTTAACAGATGAATGCAACACAGTGATCGATCGTCTTAAAATTCTTCAATGAACCACCATCCATCAAATCATTTTTCATCAAATGATTCATCTTTTTAATGTGGATATGACCCTTCTATCTATGCCAAATGATCATGTCTTTCTTAATTGCTTTTGAGACAAAACATGTTGCTGTCGACGAGGAAGTAGAAGTTGAAGCAATGTCAAGCACATAAATACAAAACAAATATGAAACAATTACCAAAAAACTCCAATCAACATGATAACTTACTTGAAAAGGAAAAGAAAAATGATAACATAATTGGGCAGCTTACTGACCCAGAATAGATAAATTACAAAAAAAAATTATGAAACAATTACCAAACGTTATAAAAAAACTCCAATAAACAATATAATTGTATTAGGAACAACTTTCATTTAGAAAACTTGGTCAGATTCGGACCCGAGATTGACTAAAACAGCCATTATTCTAAAAGGGTACATATATGCGCACTGGTTTTAAAATAATGATTGTGAAGCCATACGAAAGAACAAAAATACAAATAAATAATATTTAGAATCATAACTCAACAAAGTTAATGATATGCTTTAGCCTTGCATTGTTCCAGTTTGTTATGACCAAGTTATTGCTCAACCTTTGTCGAATAATTCTGTAGTCAAATCTGGAGCATTGCAAATAACAATGTTCTTGATGCTTTGTAATGGATTTTGATAAAGAAAAATTATGAGCCACTTGTGATATGATATATATAATATGTTTGGTCATGTATCATCAAAATATTTATGGTTCATAAATTAAAATAAATTAAACAAAAAAAACTTCAAGAACGTAAGAACTTGTGAATGTGTGACCACTGAAAATCATCTTCCAACCTTTACGTTTTGTCTCCTCCACAACACACACTATGGTGTACGGATTACATGGGATCCTTGAGATGATTATATGATGGTTTTAAAACCATTATAAACAAAAATAAAAATAATAGAAAACAAATAAAATACGATGAAAATGAAGAACATAAATTAATACCTTACTTAGAGGAATGTTTTAGAGAGAGAAGAAAAGATAAATGAGCAAAGAAAATAAAATGAAAATGAAGGGTAATTATACTTATGATTAGAATGAAGTTAAATAGATAAGTCTTGGAGAGAAAGTTGTGTTTGGAATATGCTAGAAAGATGTTTTTCTATTAATAAAAGATGCAAAGTAAAATACTTAGGATAAAAATGAATTTAAGATGACCATAATTATTTACGTTACATCTTAAAATGTCTATCTAGACATACCCGGTTGTAAACAATGAAATGAATATAAATTCAAGTATTTGCACGTATAAAAATAATGTTAATAACTTGAAATGAGTAATTAATGATGATGATGATGATGATGATGATGATGAATGAAAACTTTATTAAATTTGATTATGCGATTACGTAAAGAACAAATTTTTGCAGAAAGCTTAGAAATTGACAATTTTAACCCCTAGACTTTGATTAAAGTATAAATACGTAAAATAAGGTTAACGATCATGTTAAGCAATTAAAAGAAGATCCGAAAATTTTAACAGGTCAAGTTTTCGGGTTTGAAAAATTAACGGATGTTACATGTGGTTTGAAAATTAACAGATGAATGCAACACAGTGATCGATCATCTTAAAATTCTTCAATGAAACACCATCCACCAAATCATTTGTCATCAAATGATTAATCTTTTGAATGTGGATACGGCCCATCTATCTATGCCAAAGGATCGTGTCTTTCTCAATTGCTTTTGAGATAAAACATATTGTTGTCGACGAGGAAGTAGCTGTTAAAAGCAATGTCAAGCACATAAATATCATTCGATCGAGGTTATCGCATGACAATCATGTCATCGGGAATAACCTCGTTTTGAGAATCATACATTCTTTATATGTGAACAAGGTGGTACACTTTTTGTCAAAGATTTGTGAAACACTTAACAGATTATGATCCACCTTGTCATAACAATTAACCTTCTCGAATGTAATTCTTCCATTCGAGGCTTCACCCTCCTTTGTAATCAAACCGCCTTGATTACCCGCAAAAGCAACGTAACCCCTTGAATATTCTTCACATTTGTTATGAGATTAATATTGCCGGTTATATGCCGATAACATCCATATCCATAATTCATTTATCTATTGAAATAGTCTTGGATGAACTCTGCATATATAAGTAAATGATTAGTTCAAAAAGGCAGGCCAAGCCCCAGTATTGGGCTGAACCTCTTGTTCCTTTCAGGATAAATTAACTCTAGGTTTCCATGTTGGAAGAACATCAACATTATCCTTTCTTTTTCAAATTATGCTGGTGTAATTGATGATAACATAGTGAACCTGAAAATGTGGGGTGCAACAGAGTTGTCAAACTAAACCAAACCCAGCTCCCACAGTTGATGCAAACAACTATACCAAGCAAACATCGACATATCAAAACAAGTAATAAAGGGTTTTTGGACTTGTTCTCGTATTTTTTTTAAAGAAACACTATTATCTTTTCACCTTCCCATAGCCTTAAGAACCGCCACATCCAGCACAGAGGCAGTAGCCTTCATCGGTATCAACAGGAGTATTAGTTTTGTTGATATGGTTCAAACCTTGTAGGAAGTAGCATCAGGCCTAAAGAGTTTTGTCCACGAAGATTATGTGACTTTAGATCCATCGAGCTTGCAAAGCTTGCTATTAGGCCTGCAAATATATAGAACGAACATGAACATTTAATTGAACAAATATTTGCTGTTAATGTTCGTGTTCGTTTATTTAAAACCTAAATAAATCGTTCACGTACGAACATAATTGAACAAAGATAAACAAACGTAATTGAACAAAAACAAACATAAACACACATGAATAAATGAACGAACGAAACATATGTTGATGTTCGTATTGTTTAACTAAAGGAACACAAACTTTTTGTTCATGTTCGTTCATTTATTAGATAAAGGAACTTTTCGCCAAACAATATACCACGACTCATTTATCGATGTTGGTTAGAGCAATGGAAATGGGTGGGGGTGAAACAAGCTAGTGAAACCTTCTCTCTCTGCCATGTCTGCGCCACATCAGCTTTCACATACCCATTTCACGTCCACATTTTTCACTGGAAATACCCTGTGTGAAACAGGGTATGTGAAACCTCAATTATTTTATTATTATTTTTTTAATCTTTTGTTTTTTATATTAACTAATAAATATTTAATTGATTAATAAAAATTACAATACAATCAAAGACTAATAAACATAAATAAAACATTACAACAAAAGTTACAATAATTTTAAAATAAAGGCATAAATAAAAGTTACATAAATAAACTACCGGTTGCTTGAACGAACGTGAATATATTCGATCAAGTCCGCCGTTAATGCGTCATGAATCTCTCGGCTTCGAATTTCTTGACGGTTTCTTCGTTTTTTGTCTTCGTTGATTTCTTCGTACATAGGCGCATCCTCATTTGGGTTATGTTGACAAATCGCTAACCCGTTGTCCTCTAAAATCATATTATGAAGAATAACACAAGCGTACATAATGTTCCTCATTTTCACTTGAGAAAAACACTAGGATGGACAATCCACAGTGTGCCACTTAAACTTCAACACCCCGAATGCTCGTTCAATATCCTTTCTTGCCGCGTCATGAGCTTTTTTGTACGTTTGTCGTTTAACGCCGATGGGTTGTGAAAGCGACTTGACAATTGTCGAGTAATCCGGATATATTCCATGGGTAAGGTAATACCCACGCTTGTAAAGCGTCCCTCTAAGCTCAAAAGAGGAGTCCGATGCCGTCTCGTTGATCTAATCGTCAAATCGGGAGATTGATCAAGTACATTTATGTCGTTGTTTGAGCCAGCAACACCAAAAAATGCATGCCAAAACCATAAGTCTTGGAAGGCCACCGCTTCTAGAATAATACTAGGATATGGATGATCACCTCGTGCAAACTGACCATGCTACGCAGTAGGACAATTTTTCCAATCCCAATGTGTGCAATCGATGCTACCAAGCATGCCGATAAAACCGTGTTTTTCGGCATGCTTCGCCTGTAACTGTTCAACCTCACTAGCCGTAGGCTTACGTAAATATCTACTACGATACAACAAAACAATAGCTTTAGAGAATTTGTAGACACATGACCTGATGTGTCGACCCGACATCTTTAAATATTCGTCGAACATATCACTAGCGGTTCTGTACGCCATATAACGAATCGCGGCGGTACACTTTTGCAAGGTGGAGAAACCGACTCGACCTCTAGCATCAACTCGTTGGGTAAACCAAGGAACTTCTCGTTCGATGTCGTGTAATATTCTTAAAAATAACTCACGGCTCATTCGAAAACGGGTTTTAAACTCTGAGGCCGTGTAAACACATGGGGTGTTAAAATACTCGTTTCGTAGTGCTTCGTGCGCAACCGCTCGATCACGGTTTAAACGTTCACGTCGGGTTTCGTGTCGTATTGACGAACCCGCCTCTTCTTGTTGTTGTTGCCACCACTCATAACACCCCGTTGCGATAGCACGAAACATAAAAGCGTTTTTTTTTTCGCTCGAAGACGAAGAGGAAGAAGATGGTGATGACATTTTTAAAAAAGAGTAGTTTTGTGTGTTTGTTTTTATAAAATGAGAAGGTATTTATAGATAAAAAAGGAAATGGAAAAAGTTTTTTTTTTATTTAATAGCCAACGGCTATTTTTTTTAATATTACCGTTTTAATTGCAAATGGGCCCCACATGCATCTCTTCACCAATGTTAAACTTCTCGCGGTGGGTGGATCGCGCCCCCTTCACTGAGGAAGGGGGGTGTTTCGCGCCCTTCACGGCGCCAAATGAGGTCTCACGGGAGGTGTTTCACGCCCATTTCCATTGCTCTTAGGTAGCGTTTGGTATGCAGTAATCATAGAAGGAATGGAATGATTCATTGTTTGGGAATGAAAAATATGGTGTTTGGTTGCTTAATGGAATGGAATCATCCATTACACATGGAATCTCATTCCATCAAAATCATTCCTTCCCACCCCTTTTTTTCATTCCATCCTCATTCACCATACTTTCTTAACAACATCACCACCTAACAACATCAACCACCACCACTACCATAGCCACCACCACCTGTCGCCAGCTTCGCCGTATCCACCACCACCTCCGACGCCACCACCACCACCACCGTCGTCGTCACCACCACCACATTACCACTAGCGCTACCACCGCCACCACGCCGCCACCGCCACCATTGTCACTGTAACCACCACTACCATTTCCACCGTAACCACCGCAACCATTGTCACCGTCGCCGCCTGACTATCACCGCCACCACCACCTAACCTCAACCACCGTCGCAACCGCCCTACCATCGCCATCACTACCAATGCTACCATCGCTTGACCACCGCCACCCATCCCACCACCATAACCACCGCCCTTGACGCCTGACCACTACTACCACCACCGTCGCCACCACCATTTTTTTTTGTAAAATAACTTACTCTGAGAAAAAAAGTGTTTTTATTATTTATATTTCATTCCTATAATTTTTTTGGATACCAAATAACATTAACAAATGATTCATTTCATTCCCATAGGTTAACCAAACAAGACAAATGAATGGTAATGATCTATTTCATTCCCTTGTTCATTCCATTACCTCCAACCCAACGTACCCTTAATCTTTGAAAACATACACAAAAGAAGAGAAGAATGGGAAATTCAAAAAGTGAGAGGAAGAGGTTATTTTCAATTGTTCCCGCCCATCGAAAAAAGTTTAGCCCGCCCACTAACCCACCTGACCTCACCCCCAGTAATAATATAAATAAACCCTAATAATACTCCCTGCTCACCTTCAACTTCAACAACAATGGTGAAGAAACACTAATCGACCCCGGGCAGATTACGGTAATCTGGGGGTTAAATAGATGTTTCCCACGAGGGGTTATGTCCGGCAAAGATGGTTCTTCTGGTGACCTGCAAAACAGACACCATGAGCTCGTCACTTAGAAGGGGGGTACCTCCTTGTGACCACTCTCCGGCGTGAGAATCAGACTAGATTGCTCTTGAATATAAGTGTATTTTAAGAGATTGCTAGAAAAGATAAGATGTGATAAGGTAATGTAATGTAATGTGATGTAATGTGATGTGTCCATACCATTTCAAGGTGTTGGAGTATTTATAGCCGAAGGTAGGTTTCCAAGCAGGTACAGCCGGCTGAATAGTATTCCTGTTCTGCCAACTATGGGCTACGCACGTGCCATGCTGGTGTTTGGTGGGTAGGTAGCGGCTGATAGTGACCAGGCCGGCTGTGTACTATTCCTGTTCCACCAACTGCAGGCTATGCAAGTCCTCCGACAGGTTGGTGAGTAGGCAGCGGCTGATAGTGACATACAGTACAAGAGCGTGCTGCTCGTCATACTGTTGTCAGTGAGCTGTCGTATCTTTGGTCAGATCTTTTGTCCATACCTCGTCAGGTACAGTACAAAAGATCCTCCAGTATCGTACGGACTGGCTCATTTGTGCGGGAGTGTTCCCGGCTTTGTGCGGGAGTGTTCCCGGCTTGCTCACTCCTTCTTCAGGTGACATTACTGAATTATTTAAGAGTTAAGTGCCTTGTGCGTGTAGCCTTGCTGCGTGGGTAGCCTTCCCTGATGGCTAGTATCCGTTAATGCGGGAACAGGCGGAGTACGTCGACCATTGGGAGGCTTTTCCTGCGGGAACAGCTTGCGTACTGCGCGTAAGGACGTCACGTCTCTGAGCATGGTGGATCCTGCGGATCCAGTTGGTTTCTGCGTAGACGTCTCTTCAAGGTGAGTCTTGCGAGTTTAGCCTTTGCGCAGACGTCCCTGTTGAAGGTGAGTCTTGCGGGTTCAACTGCGCAGACGTCCCTCTGAGGTGAGTCTTGCGGGTCCAACTGGGCTCTGCTGGGACCTACCTCTTCAAGTCCCCACAGTCCAATGTTCTTCTCATGAATTGTTAATAAGTGAAGTGAACTTTTGGACTTAAGCAAAGGGTTTTGAAAAAGGGTTTAGTTTTAAGGTTTTCCATGGGGATTCTTCCCGCGGAAGTCCTAATGTCACGTGCAGAAATTCCCGACTTTTCTGCTTGATCTTTGGGTATGATGCGGGTAGGTCTGTAACCTCCTCGCAAGTCAGGAGCGTTGAGTTCCACTTGTATAGATTCTCCCTGAGGTTTTGGTCGTTTTGAACATAGTGATCAATTATGTTAAAACAACCAATTCCATCTTGGAGCTTCAAACAATCTAGTTCTCGACGTTCCCGCTATGCGGGGATGTTATTCCCGTTTCCGCAAGCATGGCCCAGAAGATCCTTCTTGGTTTCAATTCCCTGCGGAGTGCTAGGTATGTGAAGGGTTTCGCCTTGACACTGTACCCGCACTCGTCTTATAGTTACTTTACTTCCAAGGTATTCCTGGCTTCAATTCCTTGCGGGTGCTAAGTATGTGAAGGGTTTTGCCTTGACACTGTACCCGCACCCGTCTTATAGTTACTTGGTTGCCGAGGTATTCTTGGCTTCAATTCCCTGCAGGTGCTAAGTATGTGAAGGGTTTTGCCTTAACACTGTACTCGCACCTGTCTTATAGTTACTTGGTTGCCAAGGTAAGGGGTATAGTCCCGCTTACTTTTGAATCTTTTTGAATCTTTTTGAAATTCGAAGAGTTGGTGAAAGGATAAGAACAGTCCAAACTGTTGAAACGTCGTCCGACGTTTCTTCTGGCAGTGTCAGGACGTGCAGGAAGTTATGGCAACGTGACAGTATATGGTCATTCCAGACGCTTTTTCAGGCGCGTGAGCGCGAGTTTTCGGGCGCGTGGCCGCGAAGTTTACGGCACGCGTCCTGTCAACAGCTGTTGCCAGCTTGCTTTTTCCACGTGTCATAGTTTCATTGCACCAGTGTTTTCCTCTCTCTTCCGCATTAAATTCATCGCATTCATTGCGATGAGTATATAAAGGGAGGAGAGGTTGCATCTCAACTCACAGTTTCACCTCTCTTCTTCTTCTAAACGATTTCCGGCGAATACTCTAACTTTTCTGTCGAGCATTCTCCTGAAATCGTTCTTCTTTACATCCAAAACATGTCTTCTGTTCATGATCTTGAGGCTACCGCCGAGGAGTCTGACGTGTATGCCGAGAATCCGTCGTCCACGTCGGACAAGGATGACAAGAGTACTGCTGGCGAGTGCTAGTGTGCTCTTCTGGTCGACCTCTATCAGTAGGTCGTCAGGAAGTTCATGCTCGAGCCTTTCGAGCCTGAGTTTCCTGCACCTCATCAAACAGTGTACCATGCCCCCAAGTGCAAGATAGGGGTGTACGCTGCATTCTTCGTTTATGGGAATCTCAGGTTCCCATTGACGAAGTTTGTATACCGTGTTCTGGAGAGACACGGTGTGCATCTGACTGAGGTACACCCAATGGCGATCGCCAAGATCCGCCATTTCGAGTGGGTGTGTCTCATTCTGGGTGTGGAGCCCCATGTTGACCGCCTGATGACCTTCTATTCCTGGAGGTGCATCCAGGGGTGGTATACCATGGTCAATCGGATCAAGGGTTTGAAGATCTGCGCTACCGAGCGCAGTCTTCGATCTTGGAAGCGGGAGTTCTTCTATATCTCCGCTCGCGTCGTCCCCATAGCGATGACGTTCAAGAACGGGAGAGCTCTCCCGAACCTTCACGCCTCCAACTACCAGGAGGCGGAATGGTTCTCCAAGGTCTACCGGATCCAGTCTCCGGTTTACCGCTTTGCGGAGTCCGGGATGGTGATGCTCGGGATGAGCCGGGTGTGGAAGGAGGCGTCACAGATTCCCATCGTCCTCGAATACGGTTTGAACTCTGTCCCTTACGGTATGCTTCATATTATCCGTTAATTTAGGGTTTTTGTTCTAACCGTTTTTTCTTTTTGTTTTAAGAGGGAAACGACTTGCAGTCTCTCCTGCAGCCGCGGGAGAGTGATGGTCCAGCTCGGATGGGTACTCGTGCTCTAGATGAGAACGACTTGCCCATCCTTGAGCAAACGGCGGATCGGTTCGTGGAGGTCTACCCGCCAGGCCACGAGATCCTGAGCGCCAGGCGGCCAGGTAAAGAACTTTTTGACCCTCGCCCTCTCAATGCTCAAACCTCTGCTGGAGTTCCTCTAATCTTATCATCTTCGGATGAGGAATCCGCAGATGGTCCTTTGTTGGTGAGGAAGAAGAAGGCTGCTGGCGCGAAGGGCAAGGCGAAGGTTGCCTCTACTGCCGATCCGGTGAATCGGTCTGACTCAGAGACCGAAAGCGAGGAGGTGGCGAGGAACCCTGGTGGTGGTGAGACAACAGTCTCGGAGGTTGAGACAGCTGCCACTGCCGCGCGACCAAGTTCTACGACGGTGACCGGCGTGAAGAGGCCGGCTCCGTCGGGTTCGTCCCCGCCGGTCAGAACCTTCAAGTTGAAGAGAACTCGTAAGTATAAATTAATTTTACCCGCAATTTCTTTCCGCCATTGTTTTTAATATCTTGTCTTCATGCAGGCGTGGATGCTACCGCATTCCAAGGTGATGCGGGGAGGAGCAGCTCTGGACCCATGACGGTAGGTTTGGTCAACCTACCCGAGGCGATGACCCAGGCTGCTGCGCCTGTTTGCAGCATTGGTTCAGTTGCTCATCCGATTGAGGCAACTGTTCCAATTGTGACGTCTCCACCGGCTGTCAGTGCCATATTCACTGCGTCCTTCACTGAGCCGGCGGTGAGTTTTTCTGCGGGTTCCTCCGCAGCGGCGGCCACGGTTGTGAGTTCACTTCCAGTGAGTTCACCACCGATGGTCTCTACCGCGGCGGCTTCAACCGTGCCTCCGGCACCGGCGACTACTTCGCCCCCGGCCGGTTCAGCAGGTATGTTTGGGGCTTCTAGCCAATCTCTGCCTCCTTCCCATCTGCCTGACCTCTTGGATGGATATCCGTTAGGTTCAGGTGATGGGTTCGACGGCTACCGGCCTGTTGTCGACCCTACAGGTGCGTAGGGTGAATTTGGCCTTTTTATATATTTTTTTATCATCTTTTCCTAACTGCTTTTTGTTTTTGCAGTGTCGGATTCGAATGAGGTGTTTGTTCCGCGGTGGAACATCCGCCGGGGAACCACCCTTCGGACGGCTGTGGACTGCGTCGAGTGGGCGCGCCACGCCACCCCCAGTGGTGCACTGGGAGAAGCTATGTCAAGCTACCAGGAGGGTAGGCTGACAAACGAGCTTCGAATTCTCCTTGCCCGGATGCAGCCGCGTGTCGAGCTGCTTTGTCGTGAAAACGACAAGTTAAAAGCAGCTCGTATCCAAGAAGTAGCTCAAGCGCGGGCTGTCCGGGAGGAGAACAGGAGGCTCTCCGCCGTTGTTGCGGAGAAGGAGAAGGCCTTCAAGGCCCTTGAGGTTGAAGTTCAGGCCCGTCTCGAGGCCCGTTCCAAGGCTACCCAAGCTGTTAACGAACAGCTTCGGTTAGCTAAGGAAACCGCTCGGAACGCAACTGAGAGGGCCACCAGGGCTGAAGCTGTTGCTGAGCCTCTACGCACCGAGAATGATGAGCTCAAAGCCAAATTGGAGAGGCTCCAGCAGGCTCATGATGCCTTGGCCATGGAAGACGCCAAGAAGCTTCAAGAAATCTTGGACCAGAGGGGTATGCTTGACCATACTGAGCGTAAGCTAAAGGGCGTTGAAGAGGCTGCTGCTAAGGAAGTGTTGCTTGCCAACCTTAACAAAAGTGAAGCCGAACGCGCCCGTAACCAAGCTCAAGCTGCCCTCCATGAGGCTCTGGTTACCAAGGAATGGCTTCTACGAGAAGCGTTGTCGCAGGTAAGCTTAGCTTCATAATGTCTTCACGCTTTTCTTTATACTTAGAAAAGGTTTTGATACTTGTATTTTTGTTTTGTAGGTTGTGCATCGGGTCTTCACGGACACATCATATGACGATGCCATGAGCGCAGCCCTCAACGCTTCTCATGAGGATGGGGAAAAGGCTGGCTTCCTGCTTGGTCTAGGGTTCGTTGAGAAGGGCATCCCGCCTTCCAACTTCCCTTTATATGATGTGGATACTGAAGCTGCTTATGACCAAGCAGTGAACCAGTATGCTGCCTTCCCGCATCCAGTGGTGGAGAAGGTGAACGAAGTTGCTGCTGCTGATGATGGGTTAACCATTCACAAGACCTTCCTTGAACCGCCACAGCCAACTGATGGTGCGGGTACAAGTGGGTTTGGAGGGAGTGGTCCTGAAGCTTGAACCTTTAGATCCCTTCCCACTGTTAGGATAGGTTTATGTTTTTGTATAGATTAACACTCTTGTAGGCGGGTAGATACCCGGCCATTCTTGTAATACTTGAATATTTATGGAATGTAAATCTTTTGTGCGGGTAGGACCGTCACTCTTGCTTTATAAACGTTATACGACTTGCTCATGCATATTATAGTTTAATTTGGCACTTGTTTTGCCGCATAAACAATATATGATTCGCTTGTGCATACTTTAGTTTAACTTAGCAATTTCTTAAGTACTTTGAATAAGTTAACCTATCAACGTGGCAGATAATAGGTTAAAGTTTTGCTTCCTCTTTCGTGATTGTGCGGGTAAGACCGTCACTTGCACTTAGTAGGATGGCTAAACTTTAACTATATCTGACCTGCGTGGAGGTTTTCCTCGTTTTTTCCTTGAAGATATTTTCTAAGTGTTCTGAATAAGTTAACCGTTCGACGCGCGGTTGTCAATAGGTTAAAGTTCAGTTTCCTCTATCATGATTTGTGCGGTTAGGCCCGGCACTTTCATTTAGTGGGATGACCGAACTTCACCTATGACTGACCTGCGTGAAGGTTTGCCGTTTTTTGTGTTTATGCGGGTTTTGCCGCCTTCCACACGTAACGATTTCTTCACACTTATTTATGCGGTGAAAACCGGCATATCAGTGTTTTGAATAAATTAACCGTTCGACGCGCGGTTGTCAATAGGTTAGTTCGGTGTCCTCTATCATGATTTGTGCGGTTAGGACCGGCACTTTCATTTAGTAGGATGATCAAACTTTACCTATGTATGACCTGCGTGAAGGTTTGCCGTTTTTTGTGTTTATGCGGGTTTTGCCGCCTTCCACACGCAACGACTTGTTTTCCCACTTATGTATGCGGTGAAGACCGGCATATCAGTGTGGAAAGTTCATTAAGTATAAATGTAAGACCATCAGCGTCAATGTGATAAGGAGAATCATTTCCATTAGAAGTGGCTCTGGGCCTTTTCTTTTACAAGTTTGGAATTGATCTACATGCAGACTGTGTAATTGAGCTTCCTTCCATGTTCTTGGGAGTGTCATCGAGCCTTTCGAGCCGATATGCACTTGGTTCGGAATCTCGTTGTTTACGCAGTATGTAGTCTCCGACATTGAAGCTGCAGTTTTATTCGTGTTTTCCCCAACTGGGGTTCTACACGCATTAGCCTGCTCAACGTTCATTACGCCACGAGGTGCGTGAGCGTCCCATCTCTGACAAATGCTTCGACGATGTCCTTCAAGTCTACACATTCTTCGGTGTTGTGGCCTCTTGTCCTGTGGAAGTCACAGAATTTGCTCTGATCAGCGTTGTGACGCTCTCGGATTATTGGAGCCTTTGGCCATGGGAGTCTCTCGGTGTCGAATATCTCGGTGACGCTTTTGGTGAGTGGCGTCCATCTGGAGTTCCGGTTCGACGACTGCATGTTATCCTTTCCGCCTAACCGAGGGTGCGAGCCGGATGAGGTGTCAAAGTTTACCCTTGACTGCCAAATGCCTAGCTTCCTCTTTTTGTTTAATCGGGCGGTAAGGACATTGGTTTCTCTTGTTTTCTGGGTGTAGAGGTTTGTGCTCTGGGGAAGATCTCTACCCAGTTGCTTTTCCGTTTCCGCGAAGCGTTTAGCTGCTGTCATGATGGCATCCCATGTGGATGGCATGCCATCTTTACCCGTTAAGGTGCGGATGAGCTCTGGGTCTTTTGTGCCCTGGATGAAAGCAGCGCGAACAAGATCTTCGCTAATATTACCCAGACTTAGCTTTTTTGAGTTGAAGCGAGTGATGAAGTCTAGCAAAGATTCATCTTCCTCTCGAATGCAATTGAGGATTGTCCGTTGCTCTTCGGTATACTTTCTTTGTTGGCTGAAGTGTTGGCTAAACTTCTGTTGGAAGTCTGCCCAATCATAGATGTGGTGGACCGGTAGAAGGTCAAACCACGCTCTAGCTGCTCCAACCAACGTCATCTGGAACATATAACACCACGTGGGTTCCGTCCAGTTGCTGACGGTTGCCCCCGCTATGAATCTGTTCAAATGATCGTCTGGGTCGGATATACCATCATAGGTGCCGATGTTGGACATCTGTTTTGCACTTCTTGGGGCGATTGCTTCCGCAATGTCCCTTGCAAACTTGGAGGTTCCCGCATTTGCAGCGGTTGGTCTGAAGGTTTTAGAGAAGTCACGTGGGTTTCCACCCGCGTTTTTTGGTTTGAAGGTTTCTCCAAAATTCCTTCTTGGTTGGAAGTCCGTTTCCTTACGCTTCCCTTTCGCCTTATGGCGAGGGTTTACGTCGGTGTCGGATTCCTCCGAATCATCGTCCAAGTACTCGCACTCATTGCTCATGTTGAGCTGTTGTCAAGTGCTTCCGAATTCGTCAGCCTGTTGGAGTGAACGTAAGCGTTCATCCAACTCAGCTTGGAATTCCCTTTGACGTTTTTCCGCCCACGCTTTAACTTGTTCGAGTGTTTGGCGGGGGGGCCTCGTCTGTTGTCTCTCCAACTGGGTATTGGTGAATCCCAGTGAAGGATTGTTTACTGCACTTGCCCCGGCTCGGGTAACCGGGGTAGTGTTCGTAAAATTTACTGCACTTGCCCCGGCTTGGGTAACCGGGGTAGTGTTCGTAAAATGTGTGTATTCGCCGGTGTTCTCCCCAGTAGCTGGGGTTGTGGTTACCGGGGTTTCTTGGTTACTCCCTGGCCTGGGGACCGGAGTAACGTTAACCATCTTTTCGGAGGTTTTGAAAAAACTGAGAATTAGTTCTAGCTTTTATGCACGGATGGCGCCAATGAAGAAACACTAATCGACCCCGGGCAGATTACGGATAATCTGGGGGTTAAATAGATGTTTCCCACGAGGGGTTATGTCCGGCAAAGATGGTTCTTCTGGTGACCTGCAAAACAGACACCATGAGCTCGTCACTTAGAAGGGGGGTACCTCCTTGTGACCACCCTCCGGCGTGAGAATCAGACTAGATTGCTCTTGAATATAAGTGTATTTTAAGAGATTGCTAGAAAAGATAAGATGTGATAAGGTAATGTAATGTAATGTGATGTAATGTGATGTGTCCATACCATTTCAAGGTGTTGGAGTATTTATAGCCGAAGGTAGGTTTCCAAGCAGGTACAGCCGGCTGAATAGTATTCCTGTTCTGCCAACTGTGGGCTACGCACGTGCCATGCTGGTGGTTGGTGGGTAGGCAGCGGCTGATAGTGACCAGGCCGGCTGTGTACTATTCCTGTTCCACCAACTGCAGGCTATGCAAGTCCTCCGACAGGTTGGTGAGTAGGCAGCGGCTGATAGTGACATACAGTACAAGAGCGTGCTGCTCGTCATACTGTTGTCAGTGAGCTGTCGTATCTTTGGTCAGATCTTTTGTCCATACCTCGTCAAGTACAGTACAAAAGATCCTCCAGTATCGTACGGACTGGCTCATTTGTGCGGGAGTGTTCCCGGCTTTGTGCGGGAGTGTTCCCGGCTTGCTCACTCCTTCTTCAGGTGACATTACTGAATTATTTAAGAGTTAAGTGCTTGTGCGTGTAGCCTTGCTGCGCGGGTAGCCTTCCCTGATGGCCAGTATCCGTTGCTGCGGGAACAGGCGGAGTACGTCGACCATTGGGAGGCTTTTCCTGCGGGAACAGCTTGCGTACTGCGTTTAAGGACGTCACGTCTCTGAGCATGGTGGGTCCTGCGGATCCAGTTGGTTTCTGCGCAGACGTCTCTTCAAGGTGAGTCTTGCGAGTTTAGCCTTTGCGCAGACGTCCCTGTTGAAGGTGAGTTTTGGGGTTCAACTGCGCAGACTTCTCTCCGATGTGAGTCTTGCGGGTCCAACTGGGCTCTGGTACCTACCTACCAAGAGCAAGAGGAATGCTTCCGCCAACAAATCAGATCCAGAACCCTCATCTGTCTTGCAGAAGAGAACGAAAAAAGAGGATGATTTGGCCAATACAGCTGCTGCTGCTGTTGTTGTTGAAGCTCCGGTGGTTAATAACCGACAAGAGAAGGTAGAAGAAGACCACGAGGATGATGATGAGAGTCGCTTTATCGGAGATCCGGTACCCGAACATGAAGCTATACAGCAATGGCCTCATCGTTACCTCAATGTAAGTCAATCAATTTTTATTTTTATTTCATTCTTAGCCTTGTCCATTTTCTAGGTTCATTTGTTTATATTCATTATGTAGATACTGACTGGTACAGTCATTCATATAAGCCAAAATCTAGGGTATACATACATTCATGAAAATGGGAGGAAATTTAGCTTCATTTATAGTACATTTGTAATATCAACACTAATTCAATCATTTAATTAAAAATATTTTATAAACACTGATGGATGGATCATACACATGCTCGCTTGTTTGTTTGTTTGTTTTGGATATTACAGAAGACAAAAAATACTGGAAATACAGAAGCCCCTAAAGGGTAACTTTTTATAATATTTTCTTTCTACTCAATTTGTTGTAACCTAATTGCTTCTAAATAATGTTTTTTTTGTGTGAAATACAAGGACTGTGCCTCCAAAAGAGTATATTCAAGCTAGACGACACTATACTCAAGCACTTGTCGATAATCGTATACCTTTTAAACTCGGGGATGATGCTTATGTTCAGGTAGATTTTTTTTTTAATTTGCTGTTTGTTAACCTCATACTCACATACATTTAACTTAGCATATAATTAACTATGGTTCATTTGTATCCTACTTTAGGCTGGTGAGGACACGCCTCCTTACATTTGTAGAATTGTGGAAATGTTTGAAGGAGTGGATAAAGAGTTATACTTTTGTGCTCAATGGTTTTATAGAGCCAAAGACACAGTAAGCTACATTTCAACATCATTAACTAATTTTACTATATGATATGTTTAATAACCTCTATTTCTATTTCAGGTCATTCAGGGCTGTTTTGATCTCATTGACGATAAACGTATCTTTCTTTCTGAAATAAAAGACGACAATCCTCTTGACTGTCTTTTAGAAAAGCTTAAAATTGTGCGCGTTCCGTTAGATGTAAGGATTTGAAAACAAGTATGTTATTGCGTATATCTTCTCATGTAAAAGTTTTAACTTTTGTAGGTTTCTTTAGGTGGATGTTGCTACTAAAAGAGCTATGCTTTCAAATAAAGACTATTATTATGACATGTTATATCTGGTACCATTTTCAACTTACCAAAACTTACCACCTGGTAATTATGTTAAAACCAATTCTTTTTGGATACATAGTATGTTCATGTACATAAATTCTAATTCTAATGAACAACTGTAATGTAAACAGACAATGAAGCTGATGGAAATGAATCTGATTCAACCATATCTTGCGAGTCTGAATCTAATGTAGCTGTCACTAAGGTATCAAAGGTCAAAGAAGATAAGAAACCTGTTATGAGGATGCTTGATCTTTATTCAGGATGTGGTGCGATGTCTACTGGTCTTTGTTTGGGTGCTAATATGGCAGATGTTAATTTAGTCACGGTATGAGCTGACTTTGTAATATTTGTATCAATTTTGTATTTATCTTTGAATAGTATCTGTTGTGACACTTTTTTTAAAAATGTTTTTAATTGTAGAGATGGGCTGTGGACTTGAACAAATATGCCTGTGAAAGCTTGCAACTTAATCATCCAGAGACAGAGGTGTGACATTTGTTAAACTTACTTGCATATGAATGTTTTTTTTAGTTAATGGTATTGAAAAACTTATCATTACAGGTTAGGAATGAGTCAGCAGAAGATTTTCTGTTGCTACTTAAGGAGTGGGAGAAGCTTTGTCAATCTTTTTCTTTAATCGGTGGTGGTGATTCTTTGAGTGCCGAAAAAGATGAAATGGAAGATGCAGAGGACGACGATGATGATGATGATGGTGAACTTGATGAGGAAGTATTTGAAGTTCAGAAAGTTTTGTCCATTTGCTATGGTGACCCCAAGGGAATCTATAATCGTGGGTTGTATCTTAAGGTACATAGTTTTATTTTGTTTTTCTGTTGCATTGAGTGAATAAATGTCTTTATGGTACGGTTGTGAATGGGTTGGTATATTAAATTTTAAAGCCTTTTCGTTTTGTTTTTTGTTTGGGTTTGGTTTTTTCAGTTATGCTCTTTGTGCCTGAAATTTTTGAGCTGGAAAAAGTTTTTTTTTGCTTTTGTTTGTTTTTTGGGTTTTAATTACATTCAAACTTAAACCGAACCAAAAGGTTGTCTTTAACAAAAACATAAAACCAAACCGTCATTTAGGTTAAGTTACATCATTTTGAGGTTGCTTTTTTTTGTTTTAAGCACACTTCTGCATTTTAGTATGTAAATTACATTACATTATTTGCTGTTTTGATTAATTAATTCTAGTTTTTTCTCAACTCAAGTTACAATTACAATATCTGCTGTTTTGATTCTTAAATTATCAGCTGCTGTTTTAATTTGACAACACATTTGTTTTTGCATCACCAGATTCCTTGGAAAAACTATGGTCCAGAAGAAGATACATGGGAGCCTATAGATGGCTTGGGGTATGCACAATACTTATGAACATTTAGTATCTCTGTTATAAAAAAACTTATTCATAATTACTTTTTAAAGTTGACAAGTAAATAATTTCATTAGTTTGACACCAATGCATTTTTATATCAGTGATTGTCAGGATAAAATAAAGCAGTTTGTTACAGAAGGTTTCAATTCAAAGATCTTACCTTTACCTGTAAGCACATAATCAATATACACTTTCACAGTTACAAGTTAATATTTGTGAATATTAACCGTTGATCATTGATCGTTGACCATGTTTTCCAACAGGGAGATGTGGATGTCATTTGTGGTGGGCCTCCATGTCAGGGAATAAGCGGGTTCAACCGTTTTAGGAATAAAGAAAAACCATTGTCTGATGAAAAGAACAAACAACTTGTTGTGTACATGGACATTGTAGAGTATTTAAAACCAAGATTTGCTTTGATGGAAAATGTTGTGGATATAGTTAAGTTTGCAAAAGGTTTTCTTGGAAGATATGCTTTGGGTCGTCTTGTTTCTATGAATTATCAAGCACGTGTGGGTTTGATGACAGCTGGCTCTTATGGGCTTCCACAGTTCCGGATGCGCATGTTTATGTGGGGTGCTAGGCCCAATGAGGTGATTATTTAAACTTATGTTATATTTTTGATTTTGTAGTTATACATGTTTAATGATACTAGTTTTGTTTTGCAGAAATTACCACAATATCCTTTGCCCACACATAATGTAGTTACGCGTGGTGTGTCTCCTGTGGAATTTGAGGTATGATTTAGTATTTTTTTTATTCATACTGCAGGGATTGGATTTGGGGTCAAACCGAATTAAAAACTAATTTTTTGGTTTTTGAGTTTTTATAAACTGTCAAGCATTTGTTTTTGGGTCGAGTTCAGTTTGGCTTTGTCTACTTGAGTCTAATATTTTTTCCGTTGAAAAAAATTGGTTTAAAATCATGAATTCGATCTTAAAATGTTTGTGTTGATTTTTTTTTATAATTATTGATTAATTTATCAGTTTATGTTAAAATATATGGGTTATGTAATTTATAAAATTTTTACAAGTTACGTAAAATTCAAAAGGTAAACGAACTAAATTTTAACCTTTTGTAAATTGGTTAGCGAGAAGTTCGATTATATTCATTCATTTAATAAACAAACTAACATGAACGAAGTTTTTGGTTCATTTAGCTAAACAAACGAATGTAAGCACATCTTGTTTGTCCATTTATGTTTGTTAGCGTTTGTATACATTCATATTTACACCTGTTTATGGTTTGTCAATATATTTGTTTAAAAAGTTAGGCCCATGATGACTGTTTAGTTTTATCAACTTTTTAGGCCCAATTTATTTAAATTGGTTTTAACACAGTTATGTTCTTTCATCTATTTTCATTTCATGAACTGTTTGTTTATACTGTTAACAAACTAACTTATATGAACATGAACACATTCATTTTCTTTGTCACTTAATGAATGATCACAAACAAGAAACCCTGTTTGTTTTAACTGTTCTTGTTGGATCGTTCGTTCCCTTAAAGTTAAACAAGAACATGCTCTGTTTGTGTTTGTTTGGTTTTAGTTACATGCAAAACGAAAGCAAAAAGTTGGTTTTTGTTTGAGTTTTCTTTATTGGGTACAGATCTGTTTTTTTTTTATTGTTTTTTGCATGCCCTCTAGTTCATAGTTTGTTCCAGAAATGAAAAATGTTTATTTTTACTTTTTTTGCTTTATTTTTTTATTTGCAACCTGTTTTATTGGAAAATTCACTTGTTGACCACAGTCAAATACGGTTGTTCATGATGATGTTAAAGTTGAGTTAGAAAAAGAGCTGTTTCTTGGTGATGCAATTTCTGATCTTCCACCTGTAAGTAACTGATAATACTTTGTTATTACAAAGTTTCTCATTCTATAACTTTATTAAAAAATAAACACACTTATAGGTGACAAATGACCAAAAAAGAGACGAAATTCCCTACGCAGAGCCACCCAAAACCGAATTCCAAAAGTTTATAAGACTCAAGAAAAAGGGTGAGCCTAATATTAGTTTCACTGGCTCACAATATCTTAATTTTATTTTACATTTGAATTCTTTTTGTTTAATTTTTCATTTATAATCTAGATATGCCTGGATTTGCTGGTGAATACTCTTCAGACCATCTATTGTATGATCATCTTCCGTATACATGTAACAATGATGATTACCTACGTGCCTGTGAAATCCCCAAGAAAAAGGTTTGGTACATTTTCACTACATTATTTTCTGTTAAATGTTAATTAATTGTCATTACCCATTTCTCATAATATTTTCAGGGTGCAAACTTTAGGGATTTAAAGGGCGTTTGTGTTCGTGCTGACAATCGTGTTGAATGGGATCCTGATGTTGAGAGAGTGTATTTACCTTCAGGAAAACCATTGGTAAGTGTCACAATTTATGTTTATTATCAAACATTAATTTTCGTAATCAATTTGCATGTTATTTTTACTGTTGACAGGTTCCTGATTATGCCATGAGTTTTGTCGAGGGGCGTTCATTGAAGTAATTTAACTTACACGGGTTACTTTTTTATGCAGAAATATTATCTGACTTTGTTTTCTTACTTCTTTCGTTTGGTTGATATGCAGACCATTTGGGCGGCTCTGGTGGGATGAAATTGTACCTACTGTGGTCACCCGGGCTGAGCCTCACAACCAGGCAATTCTTCACCCGGTGCAAGACCGGGTTTTGACTATTTGTGAAAATGCTCGCCTTCAAGGGTTCCCGGACTACTATAAACTCCTCGGCCCCATTAAAGAAAGGTAATAAAAAACATCAAACACGTCTCTAGTTTTGTTTAAAGCTCTAGCTCGGTTGATTAGTTGTTTCTTATAAGCTTGAGCCTGGCTTATAATACTTGTTAGTTAAATTAGGTAATTATACACATTTTTAATTATTTTTATATATTTTGTAGTCATAATATTATATATTATTCAGTTATTTTATCATGCTTTTTTATATTATAAATTATATGAACAATAAGCTTGTTATTAAACAGACTTATATTAAGACTTGCAGTTGGGTTTAAGCTTGTTTAAGCTTAGCTTGATGTGAGCTATTAACAAGCTGATTTCGAGTAGTTCATGAGCCAGCTTGGCACACTCTTAATAAAACTGATAGTTTATTTAATTAAAGTGGTGATCTTTTTATAAAAATTTGATAAGTTTTTTTTCCCCAAAAAATAGTTCATTATTTTTTATTAGAACTTTATTGTTTGTTTATTAATAAAAATTGATAATATTTCTATAACATTTTGCAGATACATCCAAGTCTACTCGCTAGCTATGTCGGTCAATGGTACTGCTACTGACGGGCCTGTGTTTACTTTGCCGAAAAAGTTTCCCAATGTGGAGGCGGAGGAAAATTAATAATTATTACTTGTAATTTTGGACATGAGGATTAATTTATGCATTGACTCTTGTTGTAATGTACTAGTTAATCTCATTTCTTTCATTAATGAAAGCTTTCGTAACTTCTATACTCTTGTACACTATGCATATGTGTATGTACATTGGTTACTCAGTTATTCATACTTCCATGCATACAGAAATAGGCTGCATTGTGAGGTATTTGAACTACTGCACGGTGAATCATACTTGCTTATGTTATTATTATCTTCGCTCTTTTGTTCGGTTCCATTTTGGTTATTGTCATCGTTCTGATCTTCATCTTTCTCTGAGTTAGCTTGACTTGGTTTGAAAATAAACAACCCGTAACTTGATCCAGGGGTCAAGAAAAGCCATGCGTGGACGTCCCAGAACACCTCAATCGGTTGATTGTTAACCAAGACGGTTTGGTTACCACGGAATTTCCATTGCAAGTTTGTTATGTGGATTAGTACAGTCCCATCTATACTGATTGACATTTCAGGGTCGTTTGGCCCTACTGTCGAACTTTCCACCACAATGCCATAATCTTTTCTATGTTTATCAAATTTGGCTCGTGTCGTGAAGCTTTTCTTGCCAAAAACGTGTTCTTTTTTGAAGAACAGTAAGGTGTCGGATGCACATGGTCGTGCCTTTGTCCTTCTGTATACCTTTTCGGTCATGTCACCTATTAACAACACGACTTCTCCATTACAAACCAATGCGACATAGAAATCTGAGCAGGGTTCTGGTGATCCTGTAAAATTTGCTGAACGGAGATCCCAATGAACGACGATTTGAACCCCGTCAACCTCAAATGCTCTGTAACTTTTCTTGCCCCAAAAATGCCATGGGGCGAGGTCAATCCTGCAGTTGGTGCGATGATTGGTTTCCATGCTGCTGTCTACATAGATTGTCAATGAGTGGTTCATTATGTTTTTGGTCCAAACTGCGGTCACGACCCGCCAATGGCCACCAATGAGTGCCTGATACATGCATGTAACCGTGTCTTGTGCGGTTTTTGTTGACGTGGAAGGGTCTTCACCTTGTGAAATCGGCGTCAGTTGATCCTTTGAGGTGACATAAAACGCCATGTTGACCGCGTCTTAATCCTCAATCATACCATGTTCTCTTTAAAATATGAAACATCAAAACTCTTGATTCCTCAAGAAATTAACGTTGGTTTTGACAAAAAAAAATATATATCTTTAGCATTCATAGGCTTCAAATCTTTTGGTTTTGAAATTATTTTGCAAGAAGATGAATGTAAATGTTTGGGATGGGATCTCTTGAGGGAGAGATGCAACATGCACATAAATCTTCCTACAAATGAAAGATAGATAAAAAAGTACATTAAATTTCTTTAGATTTTGTTAAATAAATTAAATGGACAAACTAAAAGAAAGGATTTACCAATGGATATTAGAGCATATGGTCTAAAACAAAGTTTTTAATTTGAGTAGTTTGTTTAAAAAAAAATTAGCGTGACAACCTTCATAGTTTCTATAAATTTAGACCAACATATAAAGTAATTATTTAAAAAAGGGGAAAGTGAATACGGTGCCGTTAGCCGTGCAACCTTATACGCGAAACCAATCAAAACTACGTAGTTTTGATTAAAATCTTCCCATTTATTTAAAATCCTTTCCATTGTTGTAAATATATTAATTTACTAATCTTAAGAATAAATGTTTAGCTGCACCTTCTCCCTAAATTCCACCAAAGAACAAAACTTAAGTTTTAAGTCTTTTCGGATATTATTCATACATCAGTGGCTTGCAATTTATTTAATTGTTTTTTTGAAATTTAATTCAGTACTAATATCAATTATTGTAAACTCGTACATAAGTGGCTTGTGATTTGTTGGATTATTTTATGGATTTAAGTTGGTGTATTAATATCAATGAAATTAGATAAACACGAATTAACCAATACAAGTACAAGAACGTACAGGAGGCTATAGAATTTTGATCTCCAAAACATATGAGGAGGTTATAGAACTACGTAAACAAACAGGAGGCTATAGAATTTTGGGATGGGAATTTCTTTAAACAAACGTTCTAATCAAAGAGTTAGACATGAAATTATTGTAAACATGGAAATAGATCAGGAGGTTTAATCAAAACTACGTAGTTTTGATTGGGTTTGCGTGTAAGGTTACACGACTAACAGCACCGTATTCACTTTCCCCTTTAAAAAAACTATTTAGTTTATTTATTTATTTTTCATAAATAATTCCAGTGTTAATATTTTAACAAATCCGTGATTTCTATATGTACTGATTATATAATTATAAAAAGATCTAAGACTTCTAAAACGTGAGACCCAAAGCACTTGTTTACTTTTTCAAAACCCTTCCATGATGGAGGTTAACATACAACTTAGCCATTAAAAACAAATATTTGACTTGTGTGGTTTGAGATTGACTTTAAATCTTCACGGGGCCTAAACCTATCACAAGCTGCGATTAAGCTACATTTTCTGGCAACCACTCTTAGGCTGTTCGCTGTTGGCCGTTAGGCATGGCCACCCATTCACCACCGAGGGCTACCATGAGGGTGGGAGCGGGGAAAAATGCGTGGAGAATTCCACGTCTTTGATGGGGGGAAGAAGAGAATGGCTGCAGTGTGCGTGGAGAGAATATACCCACCCGCTCGACAGTGAGGCAGAAGCGACAGTGGTGATGAGCAGCGGGTATACAACATAGCTTTATGTATTTTTTTTAAAGTGAAGGCAATGAAGGTAAAGCTAATGGAAATTCGATTATCCATAGTAAAAATTCGATTATCTTCACGAGTGTCAAAAGTGAAGATTCAAGCTCTATCATTATTAACCTTAATCATAAGCCTAATGCAGAAAGTGAAAGAAGAGTTCAACCATAATCCATAAAAACAAAACCAACAAAATACATGGTCAAAAGCAACAAACATCAATTCAATTCCCCTTTTGTCAAAAGGTACAAATTATTTAAAACATGTAAAATTTCTACTTTCTTTCTCTTTCAGAACAAGTTCTTCATAACAGCTTAAGGCCTTCCGCTTCGTACTGCTCAGTAATAGGCTTTCCGAGGATTACCCTGCAAAAAAACATTGGATATCTCATTTAATTAGTAAACATGATCATGAGACCATCTAATGTACTCAAGAATGATTTTAGAGATTATTTATGTAAAATGCTAATTTGTAGTATTGAACTATCAAATAAGAGAAAAAAGGATGCATTCTAACCAGTGGATTTGGTCTGTGTTTGTAACCAAGCATCATACGCTTCTTATACTGCTCATAGATATCATCGTCGGGTGTTACCTCACCCGGTTGAGATGCGCCGACACCCAAATTATCCTTCTTCACACTACCCGCCAGTATTGGATCAGATATCCCACTTCTAGAGCTCCCAAGCCCTTCACCTGCATTTATGGGTCAAGGTTACAATCGTCATTAATACTATCTACAATAAAAAAATGCATATTAATTTACCTTCTTTCCAACCCATTTTGGATAAAAGTTTATGACCAACATTGTCAGCCTGAATTCTCGCCCTTTGTGCAGCCTCCTTGGCAGCTTTCTGTGCAGCAGCATCATTACAGCTGGCCATGAATTTGTCAAGCTCTTCTAGAGGTATATAATCACCCATATGATGACCCCTCTTACCATCACCTGTACTTGTGCAATTATATGATTATATAACTATATATATATATTTCCATTAGTATGAAAACTGGAAAATGAAAACCATAAACACTACCTAGGAGAGAAGCAGGAGGTGGCATCTCGTCTTTGGAGTGTTTAGGCCGTCTTTTCTTTTCTTCTTGTGCAGCCTTTTTCATATAAAATTCCATCATAGCTATCGGGTCTGATGCTGATGGGGCAGTGGCTTCACCTACATTAGACATTTTCATTGCAACCGTAGATTAATTAAATCATACATCTTATAAAAAATATCTGAAATTTCAAGGCAAGAGAGTAGTAACAAACGAAAACAAGTCAATTACCATCCGACTGTACACTTTCAGTAGCGTCAAATAACGCTGAAGCAGGGGTCTGGTAATTTGGATGTTGCTGATGTGATCTTTGAGAGCTATTGGTTGCAATAGTCTTGGTACCACCTGTTGTAATAGCTTACAAATGTTATATTATTTGTAAACATTGAACACTTATACATAAATTTTGTGCAAATAATAAGAGTGAACTACAATGAAAAAGAAAATCACTTTTGTTTAAACTCAATGAACAAATGATCTAAAGAACATACACTTTGAAAGTACATATAACTAACTATATAAGGTCCAATCATACAAAAATTAAACAAATAATAAATAGACCAAATTCTACAGTCTATGTATCATGCCCTGTTTTCAGTAGGGGTGTTCATTATTCGATTTGAAACCAAAAAAACCGAAAACTAAACCGAACGGGAACCGCAAAAGACAGGACCAAATAACCCGCACAAAACATTTTTATTTGGTTTGGTTTTGAAACTAAATATCCCGTTTTGGTTCAATTTTTGGTCATGCAAATTCTGAATTTCCATATATCCCATATATTTTCTTTTAAGAAAATGTCATATATGATATGCCCAATACTTTTAATCTTTATACAGTACTTTAAATTAATTAAATTAGTTAGTTAATAAAAAAAAATTAACTTATCTTTATATAATAACCAATAATACTCGTCAATTAATAAAAATTAAAAAAATATGCCAAATTAACTTTACCTTTATAAAATAATTAATTAAACTAGTTAATAAACAATTTTACACCAAATTAACTTGTCTTTACATATTACTAGTGGATTATGATAAAAATTAAAGAAGTCAGTTAATTTTTAGCTAAAAAATCAATTCAATTGATATTGGTTTATTCAGTTATTAACCAAAACCGAACTGAATAAGAATTCTGTTCGGTTCTTAGGTTACCACTGAACAAAACCCAAAACCGAATAACAAAATATAATAACAGTTAGGCCTATTGCACAAACCAGTATTTGCTATTTGGGAGTCCACAGATTTTCCCAGAATCTTTTCCTCTTCTGCAAGCCGATATTCATAATATTTATAATCAGCACAGCTTTCATCAAACAGGAAGCTGTTTACAAGTCAGAAAAACAATGTTAACATATTTTAAATCTTGATCGATAAAGAATTATTTGACTGCACATACAGAAAGATCCAAATATAATAATAACTATAACAAACATACTTGAAAGGGGTATCTCCAGGGTTCTTTTGACGTGTTATATGCTCAATCTGCCTTCCGTTTTTTGCGACAAAAGTTGCTAAATTGTCTGCAGCCTTCTTTACAATGGGGTCACTT
This sequence comes from Bidens hawaiensis, assembly GCF_021521415.1. Lineage (NCBI taxonomy): Eukaryota > Viridiplantae > Streptophyta > Magnoliopsida > Asterales > Asteraceae > Bidens > Bidens hawaiensis. The sequence continues at coordinate 7,953,705 of NW_027491017.1, forward strand.
GGTACTGCTGCATTTCACTTAAGAACCGGTTAAATCAAGAGCATTATGTATTAGCTCAACATCTCTTTCCATTATTAGCTGCATTCATCAGACAAAAGTAATTCAAAAATGTTTTGTCCTCTTCACACCATTTTAACCAACCACCATCCACAATAACAAACCTTTAATCCATGACTAGTCAGCCACCACATCAGCAAAACATTATTTTTTCAAAAATACCCAAAAACATTGCCACATCATCATCACCTATTACGTTTACTTTAATTACCAATCTTTTATTATTTTAGTTAACTACATAAAAAAGTAATTAAAATTATAAACTACTGTGAAAATTATAGATTATTGAAATTTAAATTTATAATTAACAAATCTTTACTTTACTAATACTTAAAAATTCATAAACGTCAGACATATGAAAATGTAGCTGTTTGAAGGAAATTTAAAATTTTAAAAGTTATAAATTATAGCATAAAAAATAGATTATTAAGTTTTAAAGCATAAAATTGCCATCGACCCACCCCACCACCATCCGGCTTTTCTAGTTCTTAGCCAAAATCAAGAGGCCTCTTAACACCTCACAAAACAATTAACCGCAATGGTGAAAAGCGGTAAAACAGGGCTACCTAGGCCTCTAAAATGAGAAAAAACGCATCGTTGGTGATGCTCTAACAAAACAAATTCACTTCTATAACATTTATGTATACGTTGGAAAATAGTCGATGAGAAAATAATAGCATAACAAAAGCTGCAATTACCAACAACTTGTTTTAGTGGCTGTTCTGAAACATCAAACTGGTCCACCTTCTGCCTCTTTATTGGTCCATTTTCATCTTCGTCCTCATCTTCACTTAACTTGACAGCTGGCGCCACAAGTTTTGACTTCTGTTTCAGGCTGAACGCAAGCTTGCCTGTTGAACTTTTGTTGACTTTGCAAGAATCACTAGCTTTAGAGCCACTATTACTTATATCAGGCTTAGATTTTGTGGGCCCTGATAAGGTTGGCTCTGATTTAGATTCCTTTTCTTGTTGAAGTTGTTTAAACCGCTCCATAAACGAACCATCATTAACAAATAAACTAGAAGCTGTTTTTTTCTCCATTGGATGCGTTTCTGTTTATGGAAACCACTGATTGACACGTAAGCTTACAAGTCGTATATAATAATATATGGTGAATTTTAGAACTTTCATTGCATAAACTATAAAGATAAACAATGCGAGTTGCTATATATCTTAATTTTGTTGGTCATTAGGTTTAGGGGTGTGCAAAAAACCAAATTAACTGGCACATAACCGAGTTAACCAAACCGATACAACCAAGCGTAACTAATTTCAGATGGGACACTTTTTTTGGAAACCGAAATTAGCAGGTTGTTTTTGGTTATTCATATTTCCATATCCGACAAAACTGAACCGACCCACGATTTAGAGATAACACGATTAATCGACCCAACCCACCATCTTTATATAACTATTTCTTGAATGCTATGCAATATATTAAAATGCCAAATGACAAAACTCAAACTATTCAAGCCCAAATGTCTAATAACAATTTATCAAGTGGTTAAAAAGTTACAAGCCTAAACTTTTGGGGTCCGATTTCATTGTTTTGGCCTTTTTAGTCAGACCAAAACATTTCACGACCAATTCCAGTTCACGGTTAACTGACCCGAATCAACATGTAAAACTGATTAATCATAACCGACTGGTTTCTGGATGTCATTGTTTATATATAGATATTATAATCGAAATTTAACATTACTCAAATATTTTATCATTGCCAGAACCAAAATAGAGGACTACGAAAGCTTGAGGTTTATTGAGAAGTATGTAAATAGCCGAGTAATATAGCCAAAATCAGTTTAGGTGAATTGAAGGGGGGGGGGGGGGGGGTATGTGCATACTGCATATCAGTGTATCATGCAGTATTTTCTTGGTAAACCATGGTTTAAAGTAATTTTATGCGGCATTGAGATGATTGGACCTTAGAAGTTCATATTTAAGAACGAGGATGGGATGTTTATTCAAGGCCCCATTTAACAACCAATGTGTGTGCATTTGTTAAACATCAAACTGAAGCACTTAGACCCATATTTAACAATCTACACAAACACTAGCGCCCTGTTCTTGAGTTTTTTTAAAGGAGGTAAAGGAAAGGAAAACTAAGGATAGTTAAAAAATGGGTGTTCTTGAGTTTTTTTTAGGATGGAAAGGAAAGGAGTAGGAGGAGTTAGGAGGGATTAAATTAATGTATTTTCCTAATAAGTTATCCTCCCAAAAACGGGATGATTACTAAGGATAACTATTTTTTAACATAGTTATCCTTTCCTTTCCTCTAATTTCCTTCCAACACAAGAACACACCTAATTAAAAAAAATTTCCTTCCTTTCCCTTCCCTTTCTTATCATTCTCTCTCATTTCCTTTTCTTTCCTTGGTTAAAAAACTCAATAACAAGTCGTAAATGTTAAATGAGCATGGAATAAAACACTACATCCAATCTCAATCATGAATTTCCTAGACCCAATTATCTTGAAGCCGGTACTTTCGATACGATTATAATACACAAAACACACTTGATGAAAGAAAATACTCATTGATACCTAGGCCTGTAAACGAACACGAACGCTTAATCAAACATATATATTGTGTTCGTTTACATACTTTCCACAGTCTAATTAAACATTCAATTAGAGAAAAACTTGAAGGAAACAAATATGAACCAATCAAATACCCGAATAACATTAAATTAATTAATTTGAACACATAAGTAAAAACGCCCAAACAAAGAAACTCTAAACAAATTACACGCTACAATAATATAGATAGATTCTACCTCTACAGTTATAATATCAATAATAATGATATAGAAATCATGAATCATACATACCCTTATGTTGGTAGAAAGAATCAGCGATCAGGATCGGGAGATGGAGGAGAATCGCATGATTTGGGTGCGATGCTTTTCCTTTTAATCATATTACTTTTAATGACTAAATATTACATTAACCACCCTTATTTCTTTCCCAAAACCTATAAAGGCCCCTTACTTCTTACACCGTCATATTCTAAACTTTTCTTTAAAACCCCCGGTTTCTTAACCTAAGGTTTTGCGTGATGTGATTTTGGGCTAAAACCAAACCTTTGGGTTTTTGGTTTTTGAAACTGTCGGGCTTTGGTTTTTTCGGTTTTTTTCCATGTGAGCTTGAAAACTTTCGGCCGGAAATAATGAATTTACATTTACATATAAGATTTGTTAATTGCCAACTAATAGGCTATTATACATTTGACCAAGAATATTTGAGTTACATTTCTATTAAATTCTTATAAATTACTTAAAGTAAGAATAAAAAAATATAAAAAATTAGGAATTCTGTTCGGTTTTTACAAAAACATAAAATCAAACCATCGGTTTATGTTTTGATTTGGCTATTTCAATTTTGAATCGGTTTCTTGTACACACCTACTTTCTTCCACAACACCAAACCTTTACTAACCCCATATATATATATATATATGGAAAAGATCCAATACAATACAATAATACATTAACGTATAATAGGTACGTGAATCCCCTTTTTCACGAACTCGATCCATGAAATCACATCCCAACATCTCAGAATCGTCAATACATATTCAATTAATCATTGGTTCACCGAAAAAAATAACTTTGGGTGGTTAATCGATCAATTTTTTACTTTTTTTCACTAAAACCGTTTTTGAGCGCTTTATTTTTTTGGCTGAGCGTTTTAGGGTTTGGTTGAGCGTTTTAATACTTTTGCCTTTGTTACGTTGAGTTCTTTCAAGTTCTTAAAACTCAAAGTGGTTCTCAAAAGCAATCAATCATATATATATATATATCAATCATACCCAGTGAAGTCCCACCAACAGCAAAACTATAGGTAGGGTCTGGGGAGGGTGGGATGTAGGCATACCATACCTCTATCCAAAGGGATAAAGAGGTGACTTCCAGAGAGACCCTCAGCTCTAAAATACATATGTATGAAACAATACAAATGAAATCAAAGTTGAACAGTAATAATATATATATATATATATATATGGAAAGGATATACTATTATGATGTGTGACCAAAATAAGGTAAATAAAAGCCCTAAGGTATTCCTTTCTCCCTAAAAATCCTTAACTTTAATTCTACTTCTCCACTAATTCCTATACTCAACTATGTCCTTGGAGAGGTTTAGGTATATCAAATCATGCTTAATCCTCTCACCCCTGTCAATTTAGGTCATCCTCTACCCCTCCTCCCTTCTATAGTAATGTTTTCTACGGATCTAACAGGACTCGTCGTCTGTCTTCACTTCACATGTCCAAACCATCTCAATCTCCATTCTCTTATCTTGTCTGCTATGTTCGCTACCCCTAATCTTTCCCGAAACACAACTTTTCTTATTCGGTCTAACCTTGTATGCCCACACATCCAACGTAGCATTCTCATTTCTGCTACCTCCATCTTCCGCACTTGTGCCTTCTTGATGACCCAACAATCAGTTCCATATAGCATTGCAGGTCTAACTGCAACCCTATAAAACTTTCCCTTTAGTTTAGTTGGGAAACTCTTGTCGCACAATATACCTGTGGCTGCTTTCCATCTACACCATCCTACCTGAACTCGATGGGTCACATCACTATCTAATTCCCCATCGCTCTGAACAAATGATCCTAGATACTTGAACTTCGTTACCTGCGGAACCACCTGCCCTTCAATGGTGATCTGTACGTCCTCATTGTCATTTCCCCCACCAAAATCACAGTAGAGGTACTCCGTCTTAGAGCGACTAATCCTTAAACCTTTTGTCTCTAAGGTTGTTCACCACTCCTCAAGCCTCATGTTTAGATCTTGTTTTCTCTCACCAAGTAACACAATGTCGCATGCGAACATCATGCACCACGGAAGCGTCCCCTGAATCGACTTTGACAACTCATCCAAGACTACTGCAAAAAGAAACTGACTCAACGCTGACCCCTGGTGAAGACCTACCTCTACAGGGAAGAAATCAGTATCCCCCACTGGCACACGGACACTTGTTGCACTCCTGGTATACATATCCATAATTATCTCTATGTATTTCCTGGGTACTCCTCTACCTTCCAAGCACTCCCAAAGCACCTGTCGTGGCACACTTTCGTAGGCCTTTTCTAGGTCAATAAACATCATATACAGGTTGATATAATGTTAAATGTTTATGTTTCCCTTGTACATTTTAATTAATATTTTAAAAGTTTTTGTTTGTTTTTAGTCGTGATTTGTATACTACTAACATTTTTATGTTTCGTAGGTTCCGGGAGTTGATCGTGATCAAAAACGATGAAAAACGAGCTAAAAAGAGCCGAAACGGAGATCCGGAACGCGTCAGGAAGGGTCAGACCGGGCCGGTCTGACCGGCCCCCTTGGTAGAGCACGCCGCGCCGCGCGACCGGGGAGGCCAAAGCCCATCGCGCGGCGCCTAGGGGTTGCTGGAGGATTTTTTATTTTCGTTTTTGCTACATGTTGGGCCTTGTTTTGGGTATTTAAACATCTTTAACTTAAATCTGACAATACCCTGCTGCCACTAGACGAATTTGAAGTTTTAGAGAGCATATATTTGAGTCTTGTGGTGATTTTGAAGGCACGAGAACAGCCGGTGAAAAGCTTTACGTTCAAGATCGAAGACTACGAGTTTTATCGCCTTTAATCTTTCGTTTCTCATTCATTCACCATGTTTTTAGTTTAATTTGCTTTGTTTGATTTATATTATATGATGCTAGGCTAAACCTCATAAATTACCTAGGTCGTGATGAACCTTAGTTCGGTTTGATTTTGTTGGGATTTCTTTTAGTTATGGATTTTATGTTTTAAGTAAAGTGTTGAGTTTGAGTTAATTGATGCACATGTTTGCTTGGTTTTATTTACTTGGAATTATTGTTTCACATTACCCTTGGTGATTGTTTCATAGGATAGGGTTTTGTTAGGTCACTTACTGTGTGTTCTTGACTAGTTTATGATTGATATACATTAAGATCGTAGAAACAATAAAACTAATTAAATAGATAAAAGTGAGCTGCTAGCCTAGAAAGCAGATCTTTGTTGGTCAGGATTGCTAGATTTAGTTCTTCGTAAGGAGTCCATCTAGGTTTGATTGTCAACTTAGTCTATTAAGTCAATTGATTCTGCTTTGCTATCTTTTATTTCCGCGCGGATTTCGTCATAAAGATACATAGACATAAATTATTAAATAACTGTAAGGAAGTTTATATCATAAAACTGGTTTGTCTTAAAACTTGTTAGAAATCCATAGGTGTCTTCTTGAAGGTCAAGGGTCCTGTTCGGGTTTTCTGTCGAGGGTTTATTTTACCATCCCAGTTCCATAACTTAAGTTTCCCATTTGATTGATTGCCGTAACATTGGAGATTCTAGCCTAGGTAGTTACTTTCATTATCTGAGTTACTCTAAGTGTCTTTATAGTTTATTATATTTTATTTAATTAGGGTTAAGTTTATAATATTTAATTAATTAGGTTTTAAGTGATGATTATGTGTTATTATATGTTAATCAATTAGGGTTAGGTTTAGTTAATTAATAATTAGTTTAAAAAACCCCTTCAAACATTATTATTAAATAGTCATGTCTTGTAGTTGAGTCTAATTTGCTAGTTTCATAATTTAAAGAGTCTCGTGGGTTCGATATCCGGACTTACTTAGCTGTACTAGAGTTGACCGGTACACTTGCCGGTTAGTAGTTTTAGTTAAGTTAAGAGTCTAGAATTATTACTTAGTGTCTAGATTAGCTTATTTTTAGTTAATAATTATTTGGCTACTTTTAGCACATCAAGTTTTTGGCGCCGTTGCCGGGGAGTCTTAGCGATTGCATTATTTGCTTTAATTGTGGGAGTCTTAGCGATTGCATTATTTGCTTTAATTGTACTTAATTGCTACATACGTGCTATTTGTCCGTGTCTTTTATTTCTTTTGAGTCGTAAATATGTGTGAGATTTGTGGCGGACCCCATTTTACGCTTATATGTCCACAATATGTGGGGTGTTTGGCACATCATTATGCTAACCCTTCTGTGCAGCCGGTGCAAAATTTTTCACAGGGACCTTTTCTGTATTATTTTGATAATTCGTATCAGCAACCTCAGCAAAAACCAGGAGCAGTGTTATGATCAATTTTCTAAAAGCCTTTATGATGAGGATGTAGCTGCTATAGGTAGGATAGAAAATATGTTGGTCCAATACATGGATACAGATACCCAAAAGATGTTCGTTGAGCGTGATACCATCTTAAAAAATCACCAGGATATTATTACAGATCTCCAACGTCAAGTAGAAGAAATTTCTAGGAGACTGAATGAAGAAGATGAAATGGAGAGGTTGAGATCCTTGGAATATGTGAGCAGTCAGATGAGGAGATAACTCAAGTAACGGAGACAAAAATGGATGTTGAAGTCCCACCTTCGGTTTCACATACTATTATTGATTTTTGGAGTGACTCTGATGATGAGATAAACGAAGAAGAGTGAGCTGCTTATCAGATGTCGTTAGTGAAGAAAGAAGAGATAGATGATGAAGTGGATTTGGTAGATTCACTTGAGTTGATGTTTGGTGTTGAAGATATGGTTAAGGTTGATAATGAGCTTAATGAGGAAGATGCATTCCTAAATCTGGAGTTGGATGGATTGTCGGATTATGACGGGGGAGACACATTAGACGTTAATGAGGATGTTGCGTTTTTCGAGGCCCTACTTGTAGAGGACAGTGTAGATGAGGATGTGGTGTTAGAGGAAGAACACTATTGCCGGCCCGTGGACTGTGTTTTGAATGCTTATCGGCAACTAAAACCACGAGAGAAGGTCGAGGATGAGAAATTACTTGAAAACCTAACTTGCGTATATTTTAGGAGATGGTCTACGGGAGTGAAAAAGCCATTAAATGTCAAATACGACCAGTCTTCTCGATACTTACAGCGCATTCGGCTCTTGCCAGGTAAGTTTAAATATAGGTGGTCTGGCCCGTTACTGATTTTTAATTCTAAGTTAATATTTTGCGGTTCCATCATTGATATATTAATGTTTGATAAATTCCGGGTGGAACTAAACGGGTTAGATAGGCTCCAGATTAAGGAGAAACCTCCTGATTAAGTTCAAGTGTGGGGAGGTTCCGCGGAGTTTGTATATTTAATCAAGTCACTAACGTAGTTTTTGTAGTTCTTCTTTGTTTTTGTGTTTTTAAGTTTTTCAGATTTGAAGAAAGATTGAGTAAGCCAGAGAGACGATCCCCAAGGAAGAATATATTGAAACGACAAGTGTGAGGATGGAGAAACTGTGCCGTATACTTTATATTTATTTAATTGCTGCTCATTATTCATGATTCATATATTTGTGAGTTTGTGAAATACTTTAATTGCATAATATCTATCAGCTTGATAATATACATCTTTAGATATTGTTGAATTTTTGCCACTTACGTTCGTGTGTGAGAGAGAGTTACCGTTTGCTTAGCACGTTCGTAGTTGGAGGGCATTCATGGAAGAAGACTCTAGCATCATTTTTCATGCATATTACCAGCTAAGTCTTTTCCATTATCTAGCTTATTAATTTTTTATTTTGTTTTTATTTTGATTTTTAAGTGTTTAGTTTTTTTTTGTAGTCTGACTTTATTTTTATTTTAAGTCGTCCTTATCCTTGCATTGAGGACAATGCAAAATTTAAGTGCAGGGATAGGATATTTGAGTCATAGTTTAAAATTAATTTTTAAATTTTAAAAAAAAATTGAAAAATGTTTTAAAAATGTCCCTTGAATATAGTTTTTTGCGTTAAAGTGGGAGATGATGATATTTTTCGGAAATTGGTTTTTCAAACTACTAATAGTATGAGATAATATAAAAGAAAAAACACTTAACTTGGGATGTGTCGGTAGGCTTAGCCTTGAGAATGAAAGGGAAAATTTGATAAAATGGTTAAAACGGAAATCTTTTGTGGGTAAAGCGTTTTGTCCGTGGAAAATAAGTAATGAAAGGTCGGGCGATACTCAAGCCTCAATTATTGTTATGAAATGTGGAAATAGTATAAAATTTAAAAAATCTGAATACGTTATCATATGATGCTTGGGTAGATTTAACGTTAGAGTACGCCGTGTAGCCTATGATATAAATCTTAAACTGCTAGTTTAGTGTTTTACACCTCATTTGCGTATGATTTTATAACCTTAAATCTTGTATTGATGGGATGCTTCGGGTCCGGAGACCATGGGTCTGTATGCAATTTATTCATCTGGGTATTCACAATTCATAAGTGGGGTTGTGAATATTTAAAATAAAGCGAAAAAAAAGAGCAAACCCTTATAAGTCTATAAACATGATCACAAAAGTACAAAACTACAAATTCACTACAGACTTGATCATCCACGCTGTTAGCCATGTGGGATCCCCTTGCTCGCGTCTCATTACCATTAAGAAACGGACCACAAGGACACGCTACATGTAAGCCCTACAGATGAAATTTTGCATGCTCACCTATGGTAATGGTTCGGTGTATTGCTTGATAACGGGGGCATGTCATGTTGTGGGGAAAACTAGCTATTAATTAACTGAACCTTAATCGTATCTAATGGCTGCTTGGTAGACTTTGATACTTAAACTTAGGTGGATAAACAATACCCTTGATCGTCTTAACTATTCAATATAATAATAATAATAAAAAAGTTTTAAATCTGCTAATTTTGAGGTTTAAGTTAAGTTGGTGTGGCCTGGTCCGGTAAAAGTGATCAAATGAGAATCTTTTTTCCTAAAAGTGATAAAATGAGAATCTTTTTTCCTAAAATAAGAATTTATAATACCTAGGTCATGGGCCACCGCAAACTCTAGTAGATCTGTTCCGGTCTCATTCCTATCACCAAAACCGAAACCCCCATGTACGGCTTGAAAACCATCGTTAGCCTTACCAATGTGTCCATTCAAATCGCCTCCTATACAAATCCTCTCACCCCTAGGTATGCCCCCCTACCACTGCGTCTAGGCAATCCCAAAATTCTCTCTTTTCTTGATCCCGTAAGCCTACATGAGGCGCGTAAGCACAGACTACTGCCATTACTTCCTCTCATAGTACTAATCTCAACACCATAATCCTGTCATTATGTCTTATCACCTCCACCACACTAGTGTGTAGTTCCTTAGCCACTAGAAACCCCACTCCATTCCTAGCTCCATTAGACCTCGAGTACCACAACTTATACCCATTACACTCAGCCCCTCTATGCCCTTTCCACTTAGTCTCCTGGAGGCATGTTATCTGAACCCTACGTCTTTAAGCACATCTACCAATTATAGCAACTTACAATTTAGTGTTCCTACATTCCAAGAAGCCAAACGCAATATATACTCCCTATCTTTACCCTTTTTTACACCCCTCTTTTCCGGACAGGTTTCAAGTAATAGTCATGGTTCCTACGCTCTATGATTTCAATTAATCACACAGACGCAAGCAATAGAACACCCAGTAGTAGTAGTAGTAATAATAATAATAATGGGTAGTAATAATAAAAATAATAATCATGATAACAACAACAACAACAACAACAACAATAATAATAATAATAATAATAATCTCAGTGGAGAAAACTTGATGATTCTTGAAGTGTAAAGTTGGAACGGCAGAACTGGTTGTCGGAAGTGGGAGTTCGTTGGCCGGAAAAGGAAGATCCGGTGGAGGAAAAAGATCACCAAAAAAATCCCTCGATCGGTGACAAAAAAACAACAACAACGTTCTCCTTTCAGAGCGACAGTTGCTTCTTGCCGGTTGAAAAGTCGCTAGAAAACTTGGTCGTCTAAATCTAGCTTGTCTGTACAACCAAGATGCTCCGCCGGAAAGAGACCTGCACAAACAAGAGCACACCTACCCTTTGCCCTGTGAAGCTTTTGGCCGAAGCAAGCTCCAGCCGGAGAAGATGGCCGTATCAAGCTCTAGCCGTAGTAGAATGCCGGAGGAAGCTCTATCCGACGCAAGCTCTCGCCGTAGAAGAAGCCTTTTGCCGGAGAAGATGGCCGGTGAGGATTGAACGGCAGCAAGGGATTTGGCTGTACAGAATGATTGAACGGTCGTATGTACGGAGAGAGAACCTTAAGAGAATTATATATAAATATAATATGTTAGTACACATTTTGTCGCCTCGGTCTTTGTTTTATGTAAATGGTCTTTATATTAAAGTATATGGGTGTTTTGGTAAATGTACTTGGTACATTCGTCATGTAATGGCACATTCGTTAGAGTAGTCAATAACGAATGTGTCCATTCATGTTTATTTTGGTTCATTCATTACATCCGTTAACGAATAAGGACAACGAATGTATTAGTGATTAACGTATGATGACAAATGAAGCTCATTCGTTATGGCTTGTATAACAAATGATTTCATCGTCTATATATACTTGTAAAGTATCAAGTTAGTTAATCAGTTATCATTATTCTTTGTTTGAGCACTGTTATGCTGCCAATTTGTTCTCTCAACATCTAGTTAATGTAATTCAGTGAATCCTAATCGTATATCATATTAGGGACTAGATCCGTAATGTATAGAGATCATATTTAATAAGATAATGGCTTTTCAATATATATATATATATATATATATATATATATATATATATATATATATATATATATATAAGAGTTCAAATAAAAAACAATTATTTTGTGAGAAGTGTGAGAAGGCTTTAAAATAGAATACACAACCTAAATAGGACACTATACCATGTAAATAAGAAACTATACAACTTTTAGAAACTATCAATCTCAACCACTAGATCCTAGATCCAAGTGTCTACATCTATTCTTATGTTTCTCACAAAAACAATTATTTTGTGAGAAGTGTGAGAAGACTTTAAAATAAAATACACAACCTAAATAGGACACTATACCATGTAAATAAGAAACTATACAACTTTTAGAAACTATCAATCTCAACAACTAGATCCAAGTGTCTACATCTATTCTTATGTTTCTCACAAAAGTATTTTTTTTACATTAACCCTACCCTCTATATATACACATCTGTGTGGGGGGGGGGGTGGCCCACAACTTGTCCGTCTTCTAGTCCGACCATACAAACTTGGCTCCATAGACTTTTATCCATATCACTCCTACCTCCATCTCTTTAGTGTATGCCCGTGATCCAAGTCACACAAACCACACTCACAACACAAGCGTTGTGGGTGCTCTCACGCTCGGTTTTAGCGGGGGATTTTTTTACCGTAAGTTAAATCTTGAGTAATGGGTTTTATACTTTTTTGAAATCAAATCATGTCAAAGCGTGTGAGGGATTTGGTTTTACGATTCAGACTTGAGGTCAAATATAGAAAAAACATAATGTGATTAAGTAAAATTTTGGCAACAAAGACATGGGATGGTTGGATGCACAATAGATAAATTACTAGTAATGCATCGTTGTAAGAACAAGTTAATATTCTAGCTCTCTTTTTTCTTTTCTAGAACATTAAATACTCTGAAATTTGCAGCATGTCCACTTTGAGACATAAATCCTTAATCTCATAAGAAGGATTACATTTTTACACACAATGATATTGCCGGGCTACAAGCTCGTTCATAAACATTTTGGATTTCCAGTATCAAAATTCCAAAGTTAATGGCTCTTTATGTTTATATATATATATATATATATATATACTATTATAATAAACAAAAATCATAGTTGTTTTACATGACATCTAATTGTTCAATTTTTTGCCAAGTGCCATCATTATTGTTTAACTTTGAAAGTCATAACTATCTAATTAATACACTTAATAAATATTTTAAACATTCTATATTAATGATTTATTTAGAATTTCATAGTAGTAAATAAAGTAAAAAAATAGAATTAAAAGAACAAATGAAGAACTTTTGAAGCTCATTTTAGTGTGTGCAAATTTTTGTTGTATGTTTTTAGTTTATTAGTGACTAATTCAGAAAATGTCACGATTCGTCTTTACTCTGAGCAATACGAAAATGGTTCATCTCATTTAATTATTTTTTACTATTAATTTTATATAATAAACATTTTTATATGTATTGATAAATTTTGCTAAAATGACATCGTTCAACACTCAAGGAGAATAGCTGATTGATGATCATGCACACGGTACTTTTTCTTTCAGATCTAATAATTATATGCATTTATTTTGTCACATGCTAATTGATAGTGAAACTCATTATGCTTATTCATTGGCAAAAACTAGCATCATCTAGAGTTTCGGGCCAAGCTGATATAGAAAATGAGTTGTTTTGTTCCTTAAAATACAGTGGTATCATGGTGAGTTTTGTTTCCTTGATGATATCCATTTATATTCATGAAGCAAAATTCATATCTTTGTGGAAGAGTATCCCGGTGGTGATGATATTGTATTGTTTGTTATAGGCATAACACTCTTTTTTTTTTAATTTTACAAGTTAAGACCATAAAATATACTTGACTATTATAAATGATAAGAAAATGGTTGTATTTATCGGTGTTGTAAGCCCAGTTTATCCAAATTATTGTAATGAGTAAGATCATGAGTAGGGTGTTTGAAATATCAATCTGTTTCTTATAAGTTAGTTGTTTATTTTTATGAATTGTTTGTGTTCTATCTTCTATACAAAAATCTCAAAATTGATTGATATATAAGAGAATGATGGCTTGGTTTTCAATGAGATACTTATTTGTTGCGAATAAAATCTTTGCAACGGTTTTTTACTCTGATTTACGTAATGGGTCTTAACAAGTTTCACTTGAAACAGACCCACCATTAGTATGACTTGGAACATTTCGGGAAAGATCAACTTGTATACGACACTTTAAGTAAATGAGTCAAATTTGCTATTTGTGTTCTCTTATAGCTAGAAAAAGAGACGAGTCGTGTCAGTAGGTGCAACACATAAGAATCGGTTTGATCGGTACAAATTAGGGCCAAAACTGATTATTTTAAGAAAAATACTACTTTTGGTTCCGAACATGTTTTCTTTACACAGTTTTTTTTACATTTACACACAAATATAAAACTCATTATAACTGTTTAGAAATAAAGTAAGCAACACAAGTTCAGTAGCAAGATCTCCGAACACAAGTTTATTAAATAATCAATTTATTAATAACTGTCTGTCACAAGTTCATTAAATTAGAAAAAAAAGACATAAAGTAAGCAATACAAGTTTATTTTTTTGGTTGGTTATAGATGGTTAATAATTTAATATCATTAGACCGTCAATTTGAATCCTTTGGTACTTTTTTTTTACCGATAGAAACTCTTTCAACTGTTAGTTTAGTAACAAGATATGTTGAAACTAATACAACAATATACTTAGGAGCAATTTCTTTTTACATTTTTCAGCTTTTGAGACTTTTCAACAGTTTTGATGTGATTTTTCTACATGATTATTGCAACTTGAAGAACCAGAATCGTATAATAAGATAATGAATGAGATTTAACTTTTAAAACCCGTGTAACACACGAGTTTATAACCTAGTGTGTGTGTGTGTGTGTCTATATATATATATAGGGGAGGGTTATCCTAAAAATAAGTAATTTCTTAGGAAGACTAGGAATAAATCATAGCAATTGGATCATGTTAATCAATGGTTGAGATTTAAAATTACCAATAACTGATAAAGTTTCCTAAAATTACTCTTTCATCATTATAACCGACATAGTTTTCTAGAATTGTTCTTTCACCATAATTTGTAATGCCAAATGTCAAAATTTTGTTGGTTCTTACTATTCCTAGGAAACTCTTTATTCTTATTTGAACTATTTTCTATATATATATATATATTGTACTTTATGTTGTTTCACTTGTAATTTTAAACACTTGGTTTCTGTAGCATCTAAGGTCTCTTGCTTTACACACGTTAGCTTTTGACTCATCACTAAATTTGTTTTAAGGTCTGATACTTTGTTTCAGTTTTTGACTCATCACCAATTTTGTTTTATGGTTTGTTTCTTCCGATGATGAAAGAAGTTGTACTTGTTAGCAATTAACTTACATACTAAAAAATATTACGGGTATTTTAACAAAGCTCTCCCATGAATAAACTTTTTATTGTAATTCTAAGAAGAACAAGACAAAATGTGTTGGAATGAAAGTTTTAAACCTCTATTTACAATTCTAACTCCTAAGAGATTTATCATTTTATGAAGTGGTGCAATTGTTAACAAACAACTACATCTATGATCTAACCATTAAACTTGCCAAAATTGTTAAGCAAAATGCGTAGGGTGTTTACCAACTCAGGCTGAAGGTTGACTAACGAAGTAACAATGGACCACCACTGATCGATGTCGAAGCCCGTTGTAAGACTGTATTTAACGTTGTTCGAGCGCTAAAGACTAGGGGTGACCAATTTTGGACTCAAATGGCTGTCATGGTGTTGGCGTGGGTTAATTTCATAGCTCTACCATTTGTTAATGTTTTGGATAGCGTTATTGGGACCACCTATTCTCATTGAGATAGACTCTCCAACAACAACATAAATAACATAACTGACCATACAAACCCAATCTTGCTTCTTTTCTTTGACTTTTTTTTTTTTTGACAGAATTACAAATTTTGTCCTTTAAAAAAAGCTAAATTACGGTTCGTGTCCTTTTCTTACTTTCTTTGCAGACGGTGTACTTTAAACATTTTTTTTCTACACGTTATATCCTTTACGCTAACTGGGTTAGAAAAACGCAGTTAAGTATGACATGTGCCAGACATGTGATGGACATAATTGTAATTCTAATATGTCTTTAAATTTAAAAAAAAAAAAGAAAAGAATATATATATATATATAATAATTCTAATATCTGCAACTTTGCAACTTCACCCTCACCTTCTTCTTTTTAGTTCTAAACAACCATCACCACACCATTACCATCGCACCACCGACGCAACGCCACACCACCACAAAAAAAAACCCTTTAATTACTAACCTCAACAGATAAAGTGTCGCGAGGATGGTGGTGTTGGTGGAGTGTGGTGGCGACGGTTGTGGGTTACGGTAGTGGTGGTGGATTT
The DNA here is from genome assembly GCF_021521415.1 of Bidens hawaiensis. NCBI lineage: Eukaryota > Viridiplantae > Streptophyta > Magnoliopsida > Asterales > Asteraceae > Bidens > Bidens hawaiensis. The sequence continues at coordinate 7,969,727 of NW_027491017.1, forward strand.
GGGTGGATTAGGGTTACGAATTTGGGTGGGTTATGATGCGGCGATTAGAAATTCCGGAGATTAGGGTTATGATGGGTGGGTTACGAATTTGGTGCTGATGGGTGGCTGGAGGGGGTTATGATGCGGCGATTAGGGTTACGGATTTGGGTGGGTTACGGCCGGTTATGGTTACGCTAGGGTTCAGTTGTTGCTTGCTTAAAATTGGGGAAATCGGAGGTGATGGTTCAGGTGACCATCAGAAATTCCGGCCACCTGAGCAACCTCTGCTGATTCTTCTTCAACCTCTGATTCACTGATCATAGGAGTGGTCAGAGCTGGAGCGGTGGTGGCGGAGCTGTGGTGGTGGCGAATAAGCAGTGACGGAGATGGAGCGGTGGTGGCGGAGCTGTGGTGGTGGCCGGAGTGGTTGGTGGCGGCGGTGTACGGAGTTGTGGTTGGTGGTCGCAGATCTGAAAAATCGAAATCGCATATCTTAATTCATGGCCGGAGTGGCTGGTGGCAGAGCTGTGGCGGCGTCTGCGTCATAGGAGTGGTCGGAGCTGGAGCTGTGGTGGCGGTGGTGATGGTGTTTGAGGATATCCATGGGCGGAGTGGTTGTGGTATGGTGATGGTGGTGGCGTAGAGAGAGAAATAAGAGAGAAAGGAGGAGAAGGTAAAGATCTGCAAAATGAAGAAGAAGAAGAAGAAGAAGAAGAAGTTGCAGGGTAGGCAAAAAGACCAATATGCCCTCACATGCACCTCACGTGAGGGGATTTAACTGACTTTTTCTAACCCAGTTAGCGTAAAGGACAAAACTTGTAGAAAAAAAAAGTTTAAAGTACACCGCCTGCAAGGAAAGTAAGAAAAGGACACGAACCGTAATTTGGCTTTTTAAAGGACAAAATTTGTAATTCTGTCTTTTTTTTATGATTTTAGTTTTACTTTTTTTTTTCTTTTTCTTTTAATAACAAAGATTCATCATTCTACTTTACACCAATGTTACACGTTTTTGTTCAGGTTTGAATATAAAACCTCCCATCTAAGAGGTATACGCCTCTACTAAGTGGGCTAACCCCACACTAACAAGTTTGTTTTATTTTTTGTTTCATTTATTTACACTGTATTATAAACAATATTTTCTCCTAAATAATATTAAGTTTTCCTACACTGAATTAGACCATTTAACCTAAAGTCAAAATATGGGAATTTCTTGTTGAGCTCTATTGCGTCACAAAATTTCACCCTTACAATGTTAAAACAATTAGTAATTAACATAATAGTTTATTATTTGGTAATTAGCAAAAACTTGTATTATTATATAAGAGACTTAGGATTTGTAAATAGACATAACACCGTGACATGAAGTCAAGTGGTCTTTATAAGTGTCTTAGCGTTGGCTATCGGTATAAGATTCCGTATATATTTGCCTTCTCTGATCGAGTCCTATAGAATTTTCACAGGTATGTGCAAGGGAGCAACTTAACAATGAAATTGGTGCTAGCAAACTTTCTTACGAGGTGTTAGAGTATCTGACGAGACTGAAACAACATAGTATTTAACAAGAAACATGTTTTCACATTCAAGATAATCGAAGAAATCAGGACTTTAAGCTTCATGAGATGAAGAACAACTTAAGGTGTAATTTACCAATAACATATCTATTTTATTAGACATAATTACAAATTTTTTCCTTTAAAAATAGCCAAATTACGGTTCGTGTCCTTTTTTTAGTTTTCTTGCAGGCGGTATCTTTTAAACATTTTTTTCCTACACGTTACGTCCTTTACGCTAACTGAGTTATAAAAACTCAGTTAAATACCCTCACGTGAGACGCATGTGAGGGCATTTTGGTCTTTTCAACGAAATGGTTAAAATATATTTAATAATTACTATTTATAAAATAAACTCTCTCTCTCTCTCTCTCCAACCCATCTCCATCTCCATCTCCATCTCCATCTCCATCTCCATCTCCAATCCATCTTATCTCCATTCCACCTCCAAGCTCATTCTTCTTCCACCACTCTACCGGCCACCATCAACACCGCCACTCTCCCCGCTACCATCACTGCCGCCGCCACCTGCAAGGCTGCAACACCCAACATCACCACCGCTTATCCCCACCAACAAGTGTCACCATCTCTGTGACCACCATTAGATCCAACTCGCCGGAGAAGACAGACCCAGATCCAGGTCCAACTCGCCGGAGAAGACCAGCCACCATCAATCTCACTGGAGAAGACCGGCCACCATCTATCTCGCCGGAGAAGACCGACCCAGATCCAACTCGCCGGCTGAAAAGTGGTGTTTGTGTGTGATGGAATTAGGGTTTGGTAAAATTGGGGTTTTTACAATTAGTGTTAGTAAAATTGGATTTTCATGATCCGGGTTTGGGTTTTCTTGGAATCTTGAAACCCCAGGTCGGGTAAAGATTGGATTTTTATGATTAGGGTTTGAGTTTTTTGGACTTCTATCAAGAAATGGGTATCTAAAAGGGGACGGTTTGGAAGAATGTGGGATGAAATTGAAGGCTTATGGTGAGGAATCCATGAGTTGGTCATCAAAGGTGAACCGTGCTGGGTGGGTGCAACGGTGGTCGGAAAGGATGAAGTACAACCCATGTGTGTGAAGATGATGAAGATTGAAGGTGCCGGAGTGGTTGTGGTATAGTGATGGTGTGGTGGTGGCTTAGAGAGAGAAAGAAGAGAGAAATGAGGGGAATGTGTTATAAATTAACAGGTACAGACGAAAAGACAAAAATGCCCTCACAATCGTCTCACGTGAGGGTATTTAACTGAGTTTTTCTAACCCAATTAACGTAAATGACGTAACGTGTATGAAAAAATGTTTAAAGGATACCGCCTGCAAGGAAACTAAAAAAAAGACACGAACCGTAATTTGGTTTTTTTTAAAGGACAAAATTTGTAATTCTGTCATTTTATTATATATATGCTATTTAACAGGCCCGGCCCAAGGGGAGGGCAGGGAGGGCTCAAGCCCCAGGCCCACTCCCCTTTAAGGGCCCATAGACTTTTAAATATTTTTTTGTGTATATATATTCTGGATTAGACCCATTGTAGTTAACAAAAAAATTCCTAGAGGAGGGTTTTGTTCCAACGTTGCAGTGAGTTAGCGACCATCCGTATTCCACAATTTACAGCCATCGCTCATCACCATCATACTTATGAGTTCCGAGTTCCGACGTCCGAGACATTCCGGCCAGCTTAATTTGGCTATTTCTGGTTTATTAACTTTAATACTTTAGAACTTATTAGTCATATTAATTTTAATTTCGTTTCGTATATTAATTTTCAAATAAACTATTTGTTAATTATTAAATATTATATGTTCATGCTAGCTGTTAACAGTTAGTCAGTTAGCACTTAATCTCTATTTTTTGTTTTAATATGTTAATGTAATTTTTGTTTTAGTATGTTATTGTAAAATAATTTTATATTTGTTATTTTGTTAATGTTAGCTTTATTATATGTTAATTACTATGTTAACATTTGATTTTTTAGTCTAAACAGTTATCCGGTAGTCAAAAACGTAAAAGAGAAACAAAAGACAAGTTAACAAAGACACAAATCGTGAATAACGCGAAGATACATAGGTTTTAGTTAGATCATTTTGCAAAAACAAAAAAACAAAAAAAAAAGATTGCTTTGTTTTATTTTATTATTATTATTATTATTATTATTATTATTATCACATTGGTCTAAATTTTATAAGTGTTTAAGTTTGTATTTTAGGGCCTTTTACTTTTCATGTCTCAGGCCTTAGTTTTCTTTTGTATTTTGAGAGACGGCCCTGCTATTTAATATACGTGTGGTCCTAGCGTATAAACTAGCGGTACATTTATGCATAATTTTTTCTTTAGAGAGGTAACTAGTTGTAATTAGCGATGTTAATCAAACTTGGATACAGTAGGAAAGCCCGAAACACCCAGGACGAGTAATGAGGCATGTATTTGCCTACGGTATTTGATGATACACACTCGATTGGCCTAACTCGTATAACTGTATCTGTATACATTATGTAATTTAAGAAAATTAATAAATTATATATCGAAGTTGTTAAAAAATTTTAATTTATAGTTTTTATAAATGTAGTTGAATATTTTATATTTCAAGTTGGCTTTTTATGTGATTTAGTATGTGATTTAAAATAAGGTTTTGAACCATTTAATTATTTGATGAGGATGAAATCAGAAGGGAGACACGGTTTAATAATCAAAAATGAGATTAAGAGACACGGTTTAATAATCATATATGAGATTAAGATTATCAAAACTCGTCTAATTCTGATACCCAACCCACTATTGTTTTTACATTAATCCCACGTTCTCTGGCTGCTAAGAATTGTCATGTTTTTAAATAATGTCATAAAGCTAACAATTGTATTATGTCATTATAAAAGTGAACTCCTCAACGACTCTAAACAAAATAACCTAAAATTAAGAAAAGGGAAAATTGAATTATTATTTTTAAAAAATACATCGGCCTTTCGTTTTCACCTTTTGTTTCTGAACATTTAATGAAAACCTATAATTTATATTTCTGTTAAATCTAAAATAATTTTTCCAAGATTAAAACCCACGTATAATAATTACAAACACTCATATTTTCTTAGATAACATTTTTTTTTCTTATTAAGAAATGATGTAATTGTCATGAATATCCCATCCCCTACATACATAGAACAAGTGAGTGATTTTAATAGGCCAATTAACTTGATTATTACTGTGTAAAGTTACCATATAAATAATGAGTTTTGGCATAGACATATTTACGGTATTATTATCTAATATATAAACATATAAATTTTTCACAATAGTTTGTATTATCTAGACTACTAGACTCCAGTCTCTGTACTCAACACTTCAACTGCAAAATATATTTTTGAAGCCAAAATACATTGCATTGATGGTTGTAACTTGGTTTTTCATGCACAGTTTACATTAATATTTTTATATATATTCTATTACAGTTTTCATTCAACAAATCTATACAGTTTTAGGCCCGACATATGTGTTTGCTACTCGACCCGTTTAACAATAAAACCAATTACATTATATAAATATTTAAAAACTATGTTGACATTGTTAGAAACTTAAAATTCTTTAAATGATAGAATTGTTATGATATAGATGAATAGTTTATTTATAAGTCGGTTTTTTTATGTGAATTTAAGAGTTGGATCTTATGTGATGAGCATCCATTCCCACCGAGTAATTAAACAATATAAGATCATAAATAAGCATGCTGACCAACACCTAAAAAAGTTAATGAACGACTGATATGTAACAACTATCCGACACGGCGACATGCATAAAAATGAAAAAAAGCGACACCATTTTATAGTTACATTTTTAATAGTTATTTAAATTACTAACGATTCACTAACCCACATAATAATCTCCATTTTATTTTTATTCAGGAATAATATTAGAATTACCAAAAGAATTTCCATACTTTAATAATGTCATAAAACTAATGTTTGGCATTTTATCATTCCAAAAGGAAAAGTAAACTCTCCAACAACTCAAAACAAAAAAAGTTAACTTTTTCAAAATACATCTGCCATTTTGTTTTCAACTTTTGTTTCTGTGCGTTTATTTAAAACCTATCATTTATATTTCTATTAAATCTACAATGACTTTACCAAGATTAAAATCCAAGTATAATAATTATAAACACTCACGTTTCTTTAGATATATACTTTGTTTTAGACACCATAATGAAGTGATATAATTGTCATGAATATCATTACTACACTAAATTTATATATACAACCAATGCATGTAAACAATGATCGTTACTCATATACATAATATTATTTTATGTTTATATTATAGAAAATAAAAGTAAATATGTGTGGCTGGTGTAACATCGCTAGACCAAACCTTAAGCTAATATTTTTTGCTTGTTTGGAGAAGAAAGTTTTGTTTGTAGACGTTTAACCAATCATTGTCTACTAGTTTAACCATGATAATCATAGTAAATATTAATAATATATAAAACACTAAAAATAGTTAAGCTAATATATAAAACTTAAAAAAAATCACTTTTTGTCAGAAATGCATATATAATAACTCCAACTATAGGTTGCGTGTTTCTACTTTTGAGATCATTATAAAAAAAACAATAGAGTTATTTAACTTTCGGTATTGTGAATTCTAAATCATGTATTTAAAAAACTCTAGGGCACTTGACCCATGTCGGTCCGCCCTTGCTTGTAATTACAAACTATTATTTCTTATCCCTTACGAAAACACCTTACGATATATAATCAAAATTATAATACATATTGGTTGGTTTGAATACATGTCATTGCTTTATTAGAAAAAAAAAACATGAATGATTAGAAAATGGCCATCTATAATTATTTGCACAATTGCATGTTCTATATGTCTGGATATATATACTAAAAGGAAGCAGGTTACCAAAACCACCATGATTGAACCATTTTCAACCAATTATTTACTGTAGTATCCCTTGCCAGTTTGCCAACAATGATTTTTAACAAATATTAGCTATATAATAATATTTTCAACCATATATAACATAATATTAATCCATGAGGATCAATTGCCTGCGTTTGAATTTGATGTCACACATGCATATGGCCTGTATTAGGTGAGGCTTGTTGCTTATATTAACACATGACTGACGTTTAACCTATAACTAATCTCACTTATTTTATTGTTTAATTATGAGCTTGATATTTTAGTATGGCTGTTACATGCTTTATAAATTCAGACATTACTTGCATACTCTATCCACACACAAGATCTTAGTTCCCAGAATCTGAGTGAAAAAGCTGGAAAATGAAAGGGCTTTACTTCTTTTTCATGTTTTCGGTGATCTTTGGATCGGTTCGTGGTGATCTGAAGTTGGGGTTTTATGGGAGTTCATGCCCGAAAGCTGAAAAGATTGTGCAAGATTATGTTCACAAGCATATTCCGAACGCTCCATCGCTTGCGGCTGCTCTTATCAGAATGCATTTTCATGATTGTTTCGTCAGGGTTCGTTAGTTCAACCTTTTATCTTTTTATTTTTTTTTACTGTTGTAGACTTGTAGCAATGCGTTCATGAACATAATCCATGCATGAATGTCTTGCAATATACAATGCAGCATTTGCCCGTGTGCATATCTTGTTTAGGTTGTTTAATCTTTTGTTTTGTTTCGTCAGTGCATGGCACTAAATAAGCACACACAACATGGTGAGTTTACCCTTTTAAAACTAATATCGCATGATGCTTTGAATAGGCTTGTGATGTTTAAATGTTATATTTTTGAATCTTGTAACGTGAAACTCTAGTTGTGGAACTAGAACTTGTTAGCAGAGGTCACCATGCACATAAAAGACGACTTAAAACAGTTAAACCTTTGCAAAACTAAATATCGCACCGTACATATATTGTATAGGGTTTTGATGTATGAATGCTATACTTGGGTTTCTTCTAACATGTCAAAAGCTCATCTAGTTGCGGAACTAGAACTTTTCAAATGCTACAATGCGTATAAAATGACAATTTTACCCTTTTCAAGGTCACAATGAGCATAAAGTGAACCTTTTCAAAAGTATATATGAATATGGTGTTTTGAATAATTAGGTTGTGATATATGCTTTGAATGTTACACTTTGATTTCTTCTAACATGTCAAATATCGTCGGCAGAGGTCACATTACACATAAAAAGGCGAGTTTACCCTAATTCGAAAAACTAATGAATATTGTATGTGGATGGTGTGTTGAATAGGGTTGTGATGCATCAATCCTTTTGAATGTTACTTCAAGCTCAGGGAATCAAACAGAGAAAGTGGCACCCCCAAATTTAAGTGTTAGAGGGTATGGCTTCATTGATGGAATAAAAGATTTGCTTGAAAAAGAATGCCCTGGTATAGTTTCTTGTGCTGATGTTATTGCTCTTGCCGCTAGGGACTCCGTTGTTACCATCGTAAGTATTCCAACTACATTATTATGAAGCAAATTAAACCCGTAATATTAACATACTGACTTGCCTTCGGTTGCATCAAAGGGAGGTCCGTTTTGGAGAGTTCCAACTGGCCGAAGAGATGGAGTGATATCGGTTGCATCAGAGGCGTTGGCCCAAATCCCAGCCCCAACCTTCAACATCAGTAGACTCATACAAAGCTTTGCCAATAAAAGTCTTGATGTGAAGGATCTTGTTTTGCTTTCCGGTTAGTTTCATTTCACTGCAAAGATGATGTTTGATGCATTTGTTTGACTACATTCTATTATATGTTACTCTTTGATCGGTTAGAAATAAACTTATTGACAAGTAAATGAGTCAAAACTGTCGCCTTCACTTATCTGAATTTTGTTATTTTAGGCGCTCATACTATTGGAGTCGCGCATTGTAGCTCATTTTCAAACCGTCTATTCAATTTCACGGGTGTGGGAGATCAAGACCCGACACTCGATAGTGAATACGCTGCCAACCTTAAATCAAGAAAATGTAGGACACAAAACGATAATACAACAATAGTTGAGATGGATCCTGGGAGCCGTAATACTTTTGATCTTAGCTACTACACTTTATTGTTAAAACGTAGAGGATTGTTCGAGTCTGACTCAGCTTTGACAAGGAGCTCAAACACATTGACATTAATAAACCAACTCCTGCAAGGACCACTTCAGAATTTCTTCAGTGAGTTTGCGTTATCCATGGAGAAAATGGGTCGGATCGGGGTGAAAACAGGAACCGCCGGTGATATCCGAAAGAAATGTGCTGTTGCAAACAGCTAAGTGTGCAGTCCTATAATGTTTGATTTGTTTAGTTTTAACTTGTATTTAAATTTAATGGGGTGTTTTTTTTTTCTTTTTTTAATTTCTCTCTTCGTGTGAGAAGAAACACAAATAAAGATGTGATTGTGAGTGAAGGTAGAATGATGCTTGTAAAATAAAACCAAAGTTGATTGAATGAAAATTGCAATTGTTTTCGTTTATCTTGTTCTTCATTTTTTTAGCATTAATGATACGAATAGTACATGATTTTGATTCCAAGTTATACCCATTTCCAAGACAAATTAACCGGTCATCACCGGGTCAACCCGACCCGACCCAAGTGCACCCAATATCTTTCTTAATCCCTTTATCACGCATCACCTCCCTCAACTCTTCAATTTCATCCCACAAACCACATTTCGCCAACAAATTCGACAACAAAACATAAATCCCGGTATTCATAGGATCCAACTCCATCGCCCTTCGAGCCGCAAACCTACCCAAATCAACATTCTCATTATCACAGCACGCGTTCAACAACGCACCCCAAACCGTAACACTCACACTCACTTCCCTCGGCATATTATTAAACACGTCCCAAGCCTGTTCAACTTCACCCGCCCTACAAAGCAAGTCCACTAGACACCCGTAGTGCTCGGGACCCGCTTCTAGTCCAAAATCCTGACCCATGGACTCAAAATACTCAACCCCAAGATCAACCTGACCCGTGTGCCCACAAGCTGAAATTACAGTAACAAAGGCCACCCCGTCCGGTTTAATTTTCTTTATTAACATTTGTTTAAACAGTCGATTCACTTCTTCGTGACACCTGTTTTTACCGTACACACCAAGCATCGACGTCCACAATACCACATCGGTTAATCTTGCCATATTGAATACATGTTTAGCTTTGGTTACCAATCCACATTTTCCATATAAATCAATCAACGAGCTCATGAGGAACACATCGGTTCCCGAGCCATGAACGGTTCTGATCACTTTCACGTGTATTTGTCTACCCGATCCAACATCATACAGCCCGGTTCATAGAGAGATGAAGACCTTCAGTTGGACCCGCAAGACACACCTTGATGGGGTACGTCTGCGCAAAGACCAACTGGTTCCGCAAGACCCACCATGCTCAGAGAGATGAAGACCTTACACGCAGTAAGGCAGCTGTTCCCGCAGGAAAGCCTCCCTTGGTACAGTACCCTGCCTGTTCCTGCAGCTATGGGTACAAGCTGAGAAGGAAGGCTACCCGCACTAACAGTAAAGCTACACGCATAAGGCACTAACTCTTAATACTTCAGCAATGTCACCTGAAGAAGGAATGAGCAAGGCGGGAATATTCCCGCCCAAAAGAGCCAGTCCGTATGCTTCTGAAAGATCTTTTGTACTATACCTGCCAAGGTATGGACAAAATAGACAAGATCTGACCAAAGCAACCCATGAACCAATCACAGGGTGACAGCTCACCGACAATAGTACGAGGAGGAGCATGCTCCAGTACAAAATATCACTATCAGCCGCTGCCTACCCACCAACCCTCATCGTGGCACGTACATAGCCTGTAGTTGGTGGAAAAGGAATAGTACACACCCGGCCATGTCACTATCAGCCGCTGCCTACCCACCAACCACCAGCATGGCACGTACGTAGCCCACAGTTGGTGGAAAAGGAATATTATACAGTTGTGCTTGAAAACCTACCTTCGGCTATAAATACTCCAACACCTTGGAACGGTATCAAGAGATATCATCTGATATTATCTTATCTTCCCTAGCTATTTCTCTCAATATACACTTATATTCAGAGCAATCTAGTCTGATTCTCACGCCGGAGGGTGGTCACAAGGAGGAACCCCCTCCTTCTCAGTGACGAGCTCACGGTGTCTGTTTTGCAGGTCATCAGAAGAATAACCATCTTTGCAGGACCTAACCCTCGTGGGAAACATCTACTTAACCCTAAGATTATCCATAATCCGCCGGGGTCACATAGTGTTTCTTTATTGGCGCCATCCGTGCATAAAAGCTAGAACTAATTCTTTTTCAGTTTTTTCAAAACCTCTGGAAAGATGGTTAAGGTTACTCCGATGCCAAGGCCAACGAGTGACCAAGAAACTCCGGTAACCACAACCCCAGCTACTGGGGGGAACACCGGCGAGTACATAATTTTTACGAACACTACCCCGGTTACCCAAGCCGGGGCAAGTGCAGTAAACAAACCTTCACTGGGATTCACCGATACCCAGTTGGAGAGACAACAGACGAGGCTCCCCCACCAAACACTTGATCAAGTTAAAGCGTGGGCGGAAGCACGTCAGAAGGAATTCCAAGCTGAGTTGGATGAACGCTTACGTTCACTCCAACAGGCTGACGAATTCGGAAGCACTCGACAACAGCTCAACATGAGCAATGAGTGCGAGTACTTGGACGATGATTGGGAGGAGTCCGACAGTGACGCAAACCCTCGTCATAGGGCGAAAGGGAAGCGCAAGGAAACAGACTTCCAACCGAGAAGGAATTTTGGAGAAACCTTCAAACCAAGGAACGCGGGGGGAAACCCACGTGACTTCTCCAAAACCTTTAGACCAACTGTTGCAAATGCGGGAACGTCCAAGTTTGCAAGAGACATTGCGGAAGCTATCGCCCCGAAGAGTGCCAAACAGATGTCCAACATCGGCACTTATGATGGTATATCCGACCCAGACGATCACTTGAACAGATTCATAGCGGGGGCAACCGTCAGCAACTGGACGGAACCCACATGGTGTTATATGTTCTAGATGACGCTGGTTGGAGCGGCCAGGGCGTGGTTTGATCGTTTACCGGTCCACCACATCTATGATTGGGCGGACTTCCAACACAAGTTCAGCCAGCACTTCAGTCAACAGAGGAAATATACTGAAGAGCAGTGGACGATCCTCAACTGCGTTAGAGAGGAGGATGAATCTTTACTAGACTTCATCACTCGCTTCAACTCGAAGAAGCTGAGTCTGGGCACCATAAGCGAAGATCTTGTTCGTGCCGCTTTCATCCAGGGCGCCGAATACCCAGAGCTTATCCGCACGTTGACGGGTAAAGACGGCATGCCATCCACATGGGATGCCATCATGACGGCGGCCAAGCGCTTTGCCGAAACGGAGAAGCAACTGGGTAGGAATCTTCCCCAGAGTACAAACCTCTACACGCAGAGGACTAGAGAAAACAACGTCCGGACCGCTCGGCAAAACAAAAAGAGGAAGCTAGGTATTTGGCAGTTAAGGGTAAACTTTGACACCTCATCCAACTCTCGCCCTCTAGTAGGCGGAAGGGAAAACACGCACCCATCAAGCCGAAACCCCCGGTGGACGCCACTCACCAAAAGCGTCACGGAGATATTTGCCACCGAGAAACTCCCATGGCCAAAAGCTCCAATGATCCGGCAGCGACATAACGCGGATCAGAGCAAATCCTGTGACTTCCACGGGACAAAGGGTCACACCACTGAGGAGTGTACATCCTTGAAGGATATTGTTGAAACATTCGTCAAGGATGGAAAACTTACACACCTTGTGGCATCAATCAAGAATGGAGGGAGGAATGATAACCGATACAAAGGCAACGGACGAAAGCCCGTGGACATCAGCATCCACATGGTTCATAGTAACATCAGAGGAAGAAAAAGACGAACGACAGAACCATGCGCGTGGAAGGAAGCTGAGGTACGCTTCCCGCGAGTGCCAGGAGGACCCAGCAAAGAAGGCCCTATCGTCATCAAAAGCCAGCTGGGGCACTACATCACTTCCCGCACTCTTGCTGACAACGGCGCCTCGTCAACGGTTATGTACAGGCAGTTCTTCGACAAGCTAGACGACGAAGACAAGGAACGCCTGGAAACGGTCTACGCCTCGATGGAAGGGTTCGATGGCAGCACAAACACCCCCTTGGGTATCCTATCTTTCCCCGTCACTCTCACGGGCGGGAAACACTCCCGCACAGAAGACGTGGACTTTGTCGTAATGAGGAAGCCACACCACACATACGACATTCTCTTCGGGAGAGACGGGATGGCAAGATTCAATGCCGTGGTATCTTCAGTCCACGGCATGATGGGATGGCCAACAGCTGAGGGTGTAGCGATGATCACCGGTATTCCCCAGGTATGCATCGCATCTGTCTCATCTAAACCCAAACCAAAGATGGCTAAACCAACCATCACCGAACCAGAAGAATGGGCCTTCAATGGCAAATACCCTGACCAGGCTGTTACCATTGGCCGAACATTCACTGATCCTACGCGCACCTTACTCAAACGCTTACTACAGAAAAACGCTGACATCTTCGCGTGGACACCAGCTGACATGACTGGTGTACCTCGAAGTAAGGCAGAGCATAAGCTCAAGTGTGACCGGCTTTTACGCCAGTCATACAAAATCGCAGAGTAATGGGGGCGGAATAAGCTAACGCGTGTAGAACCCAAGTCAAGGAACTCCTCGACGCGGGCATCGTACGCGTTAGCAAATATCAAACATGGGCCGCAAATCCCGTCATGGTACCGAAATCTAACAAACAATGGCGCATGTGCATAAATTTCAAAGACTTAAACAAAGCATGCCCCAAAGATTGTTACCCGTTACCCGAAATTGACCTTAAGGTATATTCGTTAGCACCGTTTCGCCTTAAATGCTTCCTTGATGCGTATAAGGGGTACCATCAAATCCACATGGCCGTTGACGATCAGGACAAAACCGCATTTCGGACGCCCGATGGCAGATTTTGTTATCAAATGATGCCATTCGGACTTAAGAATGCCGGGTCCACATACCTACGCCTGATGGACAAAGAGTTTCATGCCCAAATTGGGAGGAACTTGGAAGTCTACATGGATGACTTGGTCATCAAAAGCCCTGAGCCAGAAGCAATGTTGAAAGACATCGAAGAAACTTTCAACACGCTCAGAAAGATAAACATGAAGCTCAATCCGAGCAAGTGTTCCTTTGGGATGGAAGAAGGGAAGTTCTTAGGAGTCATTGTTACTAAAGATGGCTTCAGAGCGAACCCTGAAAAGGTCGAAGCCATTATCAAAATGGAATCACCTACTACCATCAAGCAAGCTCAGACACTGAATGGACGATTAGTCGCACTTAACCGCTTTTTGGCAAACCATGCGGATAGGTCGTTCCCATTCGTGTCAACATTGAGAAACTGTTTAAAGAAAACGCACTTCCGCTGGACACCAGAAGCGGAAGCAGCTTTTCAGGAAATTCGGTCACGCTTGATCGAACTCCCAACGCTCACAGCACCAGAAACGGGGGAGGAATTAATCCTATACCTTTCCGCCACAGATAGAGCAACCGGGGCAGTCCTGCTAGTAGAGCGAAAAGGCATCCAGATGTCAATCTACTATGTTAGCCGTGTCCTAACAGACGTAGAAACCCGGTACTCTACCCTGGAAAAATTAGTCTTAGCACTTGTACAGGCTTCACGCAGGCTAAGACGATATTTCCAAGGTCACCCAATCACCATTCTCACCAACTTCAAACTTGCAAACGTTCTAGGCAAACCCGAATTGTCAAGACGCCTAGCCAAATGGGCAATAGAATTGGGAGAATACGCGATAAAGTACAAGCCAAGACCAGCCATAAAAGGCCAGGTCTTGGCCGACTTTATTGCAGAAGTCCCCGCTTCGCAGGAGAAAGAGTGCCAGGAGGAGGCTCAACCCTCTCCAGCACAGGACATCAATGATGTCTGGCGACTCTACACTGATGGAGCAGCCAACAACGAGGGTTCAGGCGCAGGGTTGAAACTAACCAACCCAGCAGGCCAAGAATACACTTACGCTATTCGACTGGATTTTCCAAGTACGAATAACGAAGCGGAGTATGAAGCATTCTTGGCCGGGCTGAGAATTGCGCGTAAGATGGGAGTGAAAAACTTGGAAGCCCACGTGGATTCCATGTTAGTAGCCAACCAAATAAACGGGACGTACACGGCCGTGAACGACACAATGGCCCTGTACCTCGCACAAGAAAAAACCCTCATGCGCGATTTTAACGATTGTAAAGTCATACACGTCTAGCGTAGCGAAAACAAATCTGCGGATGCGTTAAGCAAGCTTGCATCATTAGCCTTCACCCACTTGGGAAAGGACATCCGCATTGAACTCCTTGGAGCACCATCAGTCCCGCACAAGGAAATCTGTGTCATCCAAACCGGTGCAGAAACGTGGATGACACCAATAATAAATTACCTTGCGGCGGGTATACTACCAGAGTCAAAAACACAGGCAAGAAAAATACGCTGTAAAGCACTGAACTATCAACTCATCGATGACATCCTTTACAGACGTAATTTTCTTGGCCCACTCCTAAGATGCGTGGACAACCAAGATGCTGGCTACCTCCTAAGGGAAGTGCACGAGGGCATCTGTGGAGTACACGCAGGTCCACGCGCTATTGTAGCTAAGCTAAACAACGCGGGATACTTTTGGCCGGGGATGCATACGGATGCGCTGGCATACATCAGAAAGTGTAGGTCTTGCCAACTCTACAAACCCAACACGCATCGCCCGAAGAATGAACTTGTTCCAGTCACCTCTTCATGGCCATTTCAGAAGTGGGTCATCGATGTGACAGGCCCATTTCCCACAGCAGCAGGGAACGTTCAGTTTCTAGTGGTAGCCATCGACTACTTCACCAAGTGGATAGAAGCAAAACCCTTAGCCCAAACAACCGCTAAACATATCAAAAAATTTATTTGGGAATTTATTATTTGTCGTTTTGGACTTCCACAGAATTTGGTGAGCGATAACGGCACCAACTTTGCTGACAAGAAGCTACAAAAGTGGCTGGAAGAACTTCAAATCACCCACACCTTTACCTCAGTGGGGCACCCGCAGGGTAATGGTGAGGTGGAAAGAGCAAATAAGAGCATCGTCGACGGCATAAAGAAAAGACTCTTGGAACACAGATCCGGCTGGGTGGACGAAGTTCCACACGTCCTTTGGGCAAACAGAACGCTGAAAAAGGCAAGTACGGGAGAAACCCCGTTCAGCCTCACTTATGGCACTGAAGCCATGGTCCCGGTCGAAATTGGTCTACCCTCACCAAGGGTCTTGACTCAGCCAGAAGACAATGATGCAGAAAGACGGTTAGACCTTATGCTAACCGAAGAATGCAGAGACTTAGCCGCAGCGCGTGAAGAGAATTACAAGCGACAAATGCAAAAATACTACAACACGCGGGTAAAACTCTGCAACTTCAATGTAGGAGACTACATATTGCGTAACAACGAGGCTTCGAACCAAGAGCGCCCAAGAAAGCTGGCCCCGGTCTGGGAAGGACCACACATTATCAAAGAAGTTTTGGGAAAGGGCGCATACCGGCTCGAAAGGCTCGATGGCACCCCCATCCCAAGAACATGGAATGGAGCTCAATTACGCAAATGTTACATGTAGATCAATTCCAAACTTGTAAAGAAAAGGCCTAGAGCCACTTCTAATGGAAATGATTCTCCTTTATCACATTGTGTTGATAACCTTACCTTTATACTTACGAACTTTCCACACTGATATGCCGGTATTCACCGCATAAATAAGTGTGAAAAGAAGTAAGTCGTTGCGTGTGAAAGGCGGCAAAACCCGCTTAAGCATAAAAAAGGTAAAAATTTCTAAGGAAAAGATGAGGAAAACCTTCACGCAGGTCAGATATAGGTAAAGTTTAGCCATCCTACTAAGTGAAAATGACGGTCTTACCCGCACAATCACGAAAGAGGAAGCAAAACTTTAACCTATTATATGTCACGTTGAAAGGTTAACTTATCCAAAGTACTTAAGAAATTGCTAAGTTAAACTAAAATATGCGTGAAAACATATAAGGTTTACAAGGCAAGGCATTAACAAATAATTTATATTCCATCAAAATTCAAATATTACAAGAATTGCTGGGCATATACCCGCATACAAAAATATAAATCTATTCTAACAGTGGGAAGGGATCTAAAGGATCAAGCTTCAGGACCACTCCCGCTTGAACCCGCACCATCAGTTGAGTGTGGCGGTTCAAGGAAAGCCTTGAGAATAGCTAGCCCATCATCAGCAGCAGCAATCTCGTTCACCTTCCCCACCACCGGATGCGGGAAAGCAGCATACTGATTCACTGCTTGGTCATAAGCAGCTTCAGTATCCACGTCATAAAGAGGGAAGTTGGAAGGCAGGATGCCTTGTTCAACAAACCCTAGACCAAGTAGGAACCCAGCCTTTTCCCCATCCTCATGAGAAGCGTTGAGGGCTGCGCTCATAGCATCGTCATAGGATGTGTTCGTGAGAACCCGATGCACAACCTACAAAATAAAAATATATTAAAAACTTTTCTAAGTATAAAGAAAAGCGTGAAGAAACTACTGAACTACGCATACCTGCGACAACGCTTCTCGTAGAAGCCACTCCTTGGTGACCAGAGCCTCCTGGAGAGCTGCTTGAGCTTCATCACGGGCGCGTTCGGCTTCATTTTTAGTAAGGTTGGCAAGCAACACATCTTTAGCTGCAGCCTCTTCAACACCCTTCCGCTTACGCTCAGTGTGGTCAAGCATGCCCCTCTGGTCCAAGATCTCTTGGAGGTTCTTGGCGTCTTCCATGGCCAAGGCATCATGAGCCTGCTGGAGCTTCTCTAATCTAGCCTTAAGTTCTTCAACTTCAGTGCGTAGAGGCTCAGCAACAGCTTCAGCCTTGGTGGCCCTTTCAGTTGCGTTCCGTGCAGTCTCCTTAGCCAACATAAGCTGTTCGTTAACAGCTTGGGTAGCCTTGGAACGGGCCTCGAGCCGGGCCTGAACTTCAACCTCGAGGGCCTTGAAGGCCTTTTCCTTCTCCGCAGCAATGGCGGGAAGTATCCTGTTCTCCTCCCGGATAGCCCGCGCCTGAGCCACTTCCTGGCTACGCGCCGTCTTTAACTTGTCGTTTTCACGACAAAGCAACTCGACGCGCGGCTGCATCCGGGCAAGGAGAATCCGAAGCTCATTCGTCAGCCTACCCTCCTGGTAGCTAGACATGGCTTCCCCCAACGCACCACTTGGGGCGGCGTGGCGTGCCCATTCGACACAATCCGCAGCAGTCCGGAGGGTCGTTCCCCGGCGGATACTCCACCGAGGAGCGTACACCTCGTTGGAATCACGAACTGCAATAAAAAAAACAGTTAAAAAAAAAAGATGATAAAAGGGATAAGGCCAAAATATCCCCACGCACCTGTAGGGTCGACAACAGGTCGATAGGCACCAAACACATCACCTGAACCTAAAGGATATCCATCCAAAAGGTCAAGGAGATGGGAAGGAGGCAAAGATAGGCTAGAAGCCCCAACCCTGAACGTACCTGAGGGACTGGCCGTAGTCGCCGGCGCCGGAGGAGGCATTGTAGAGGCCCCTGCGATAGAAACCAACGGAGGTGAACTCACAACCGTGGCCGTCGCTGCGGAAGAACCCGCAGGAAAAACCACCGCCAGCTCAGTGAAGGATTCCGTGAAGATGGCACTGACAGCCGGCGGAGATGATGTTACAGTTGGAACAGTTGCCTCAACGGGATGAACAACTGAATCAATGCTGCAAACAGGCGCAGCCATCATGGGTCCAGAGATGCTCCTTCCCGCTCCACTCTGGAATGCGGTTGCATCCACGCCTGCACGAAGACAAGATATATAAGTATGATGGCGGAAAGATATGAAGTTAAGCTGAATATAATTTATACTTACGAGTTTTCTTGAGCTTGAAGGTTCTGACAGGCGGGGACGAACCCGATGGAGCCGGCCTCTTCATGCCTGTCACCGTCGTCGTACTGGGCTGCCCGGAGGTGACAGCTGTCTCAACCTCCGGAACAGTGGTCTCACGATCACCAGGGTTCCCCACTGCCTCCTCGCTCTCGGTCTCCGAGTCAGACCGGTTCCCCTGATCGGCAGTGGAGGCAACCTTCGACTTGCCCTTCGCGCCAGCAACCTTCTTCTTCCTCACGAAGAAAGGACCATCTGCGGATTCCTCATCAGAAGATGACAAAATTAAAGGAATTCCAGCAGAGGTTTGAGCATGGAGAGGGCGGGGGTTAAAAAAACCCTTACCTGGCCGCGTGGCGCTCAGAATCTCGTGGCCTGGCGGGTAGACCTCCACAAACCGATCCGCCGTTTGCTCCAGGATGGGCAACTCGTTCTCATCAAGAGCACGAGTACCCAGCCGAGCGGGACCACCGCTCTCACGCGGTTGCAGAAGCGACTGCAAGTTGTTTCCCTCTGAAAATAAAAAGAAAGAAATGGTTAAAACAAAAACCCTAAATTAGCAAATAATATGAAGCATACCGTAAGGGATAGAGTTTAAACCGTATTCGAGGACGATGGGAATCTGTGGCGCCTCTGCCCCAGCACCTTTCCACACCCGGCTCATACCGAGCATCACCATCCCAGACTCCGCAAATCGGTAAACCGGAGTCTGGATCCGGGAGATCTTGGTAAACCATTCCGCCTCCTGGTAGTTGGAGGCGTGAAGGTTGGGGAGTGCTCTCCCGTTCTTGAATGTCATCGCAATAGGGACGACACTGGCAGAGATATAGAAGAACTCCCGCTTCCAAGACCGAAGACTGCGCTCGGTAGCACAGATCTTCAAACCCTTGATCCGAGTGACCAAGGTGTACCAGCCTTGGATGCACCTCCAAGAGTAGAAGGTCATCAGGCGGTCGACGCGGGGCTCCACACCCAGAATGAGGCACACCCATTCAAAATGGCGGATCTTGGCGATCGCCATTGGGTGTACCTCCGTCAAGTGTACACCGTGTTTCTCCAAAACACGGTACACAAACTTCGTCAATGGGAACCTGAGATTCCCATAGATGAAGAATGCAGCATACACCCCTATCTTGCCCTTGGGGGCATCGTACACCGTCTGGTGAGGCTCAGGAAATTCAGGCTCGAAACGCTCGAGCATGAACTTCTTGACGATGTACTGATAAAGGTCGACGGAAAGAGCACACTGGCACTCGCCAGCAGTACTCTTATCGTCCTTGTCAGAAGTGGACGTTGGATCCTCGATATACACGTCGGACTCTTCGGCGGTGACTTCTGGATCGTGAAGGGAAGACATGTTGGGGATGGAAAGAAGAACGATTTCAGGAGAATGCTCGACAAAAGTTAGAGTATTCGCCGGAAATCGCTTAGAAGAAGAAGGAAGTGAAAGTGTGAGTTGAGATGCATCCCCTCCTCCCTTTATATACTCAACGCAATGAATGCGATGAATTTAATGCGGAGAGAGGAAAGCGCAGGAGCAATGAGAAGATGACACGTGGAAAGCAAGCTGGCAACAGCTGTCGACAGGACGCGTGCCGTAAAATTCGCGCCCACGCGCCTGAAAAGCGTCTGGAATGACCATATAATGTCACGTCGCCATAACTTCCTGCATGTCCTGAAACTGTCAGAAGAAACCGTCGGAAGACGCTAACGTCCCTTCAACAGTTTGAACTGTTCTTATCCTTTCACCAACTCTTCGAATTTCAAAAAGATTCAAAAAGACTCAAAAATAAGAGGGAATATACCCCCTTACCTTGGGAAGTAAAAAACCATAAGACAAGTGCGGGTACAGTGTCAAGGCGAAACCCTTCACATACTTAGCACTTGCAGGGAATTGAAGCCAAGAAGGATCTTATGGGCCGTGCTTGCGGAAAGGAAAATAACACCTCCGCATAGCGGGAACGTTGAGAACTAGCTTGTTTGAAACTTCAAGGCGGAATTGGTGGTTTAACATAACTGATCACTATGTCCAAAACTACCAAAACCTCGTGGAGAGCCTATACAAGTGAAACTCAACGCTCCCCGACTTGCGGAGAGGTTAAACACCTACACGTATCATAACCAAAGATCAGGCAGAAAAGTCGGGAATTTATGCAAGTGACATTAGGAAAACCGCGGGAAGAATCCCCACGGAAAACCTTAAAAAACAAAAACCTCTTTCAAAACCCCTTGCTTAAAGTCCAAAAGTTCACCTCACTAATTCATGAGAAGAACAATGGACTGAGGGGACTTGAAGAGGTAGGTCCCCGCAAAGCCCAGTTGGACCCGCAAGACACACCTTGATGGGGTACGTCTGCGCAAAGACCAACTGGTTCCGCAAGACCCACCATGCTCAGAGAGATGAAGACCTTACACGCAGTAAGCCAGCTGTTCCCGCAAGAAAGCCTCCCTTGGTACAGTACCCTGCCTGTTCCCGCGGCTATGGGTACAAGCTGAGAAGGAAGGTTACCCGCACTAACAGTAAAGCTACACGCATAAGGCACTAACTCTTAATACTTCAGCAATGTCACCTGAAGAAGGAATGAGCAAGGCGGGAATATTCCCGCCCAAAAGAGCCAGTCCGTATGCTTCTGGAAGATCTTTTGTACTATACCTGCCAAGGTATGGACAAAATAGACAAGATCTGACCAAAGCAGCCCATAAACCAATCACAGGGTGACAGCTCACCGACAATAGTACGAGGAGGAGCATGCTCCAGTACAAAATGTCACTATCAGCCGCTGCCTACCCACCAACCCTCATCGTGGCACGTACATAGCCTGTAGTTGGTGGAAAAGGAATAGTACACAGCCGGCCATGTCACTATCAGCCGCTGCCTACCCACCAACCACCAGCATGGCACGTACGTAGCCCACAGTTGGTGGAAAGGGATTATTATACAGCTGGCTGTACCTGCTTGGAAACCTACCTTCGGCTATAAATACTCCAACACCTTGGAACGGTATCAAGAGATATCATCTGATGTTATCTTATCTTCCCTAGCTATTTCTCTCAATATACACTTATATTCAGAGCAATCTAGTCTGATTCTCACACCGGAGGGTGGTCACAAGGAGGAACCCCCTCCTTCTCAGTGACGAGCTCACGGTGTCTGTTTTGCAGGTCATCAGAAGAATAACCATCTTTACAGGACCTAACCCTCGTGGGAAACATCTACTTAACCCTAAGATTATCCATAATCCGCCGGGGTCACATAGTGTTTCTTCAGGTTACCAATCCACATTTTCCATATAAATCAATCAACGAGCTCATGAGGAACACATCGGTTCCCGGGCCATGAACCGTTCTGATCACTTTCACGTGTATTTGTCTACCCGATCCAACATCATACAGCCCGGTGCATATACTCAACCCGACCGTAAACGTCCAATTATCATAACCCAAATTCAAACCCGGCATTGTTTTAAACAACTCAAAACCATCTACAAACATTTTAGCATCGGCATAACCCGAAAGAATCGCGTTAACACAAACCATGTTCTTCACAGGAATTTCATCGAACACCTGGCGTGCATCACCTAAAACCATCGATTTTGCATAAAAATCAACCAAAGCACTTCCTAAGAAGACGCTACAACCCCACCCAGATTTCACGACGTAACCATGAACCTGTTTTCCAAAACCCACATCTTTGATCGAACAAGAAGCTGTTAACGAGCTGCATAAGGCGTATGAATCTATGGGAACACTGTTAACATGCATGAGCAAGAGGGTCTTGAGGGCAATTAAAGAATACCCATTTCTGACAAAAGAAGATAAGACGGAATTGAAGGCAAGTGGGTGCGTGAGAATGGATGAACTGAAGAGTGTTTGTAGGGTTTGGATGGTGGGCTGTTGAGAGCATGCTGTGTATGAGTACGTGAGAGTGGTTTGAAGTGGGCATGAGATGAAGATGAGTCCTGTATGAAGGATATGAGCGTGAAGTGTCGATGGATTTGAGATTATGGATTTGTGAGAATTTGGTGAGGGGTGAAGGATTAAGGAAGGACATGAGTCATCAATCAAGGGATCTTTCGAAATATGTACGTGTCAACAACCATTTCTAAAGTTCCATTTTCGTCCTTATGATTTGACAAATAATGCGAATTTAGTCTAAAAATATTACTTTTCGGATATGGACCCTCCATGTTTCCCAGTTCTTGCCAATTACATCCAAATCACTAACCCGTTAAATTTAATCGTTAAGTCAGGGGTATACATGTCTTTTCACAATTTTTTTATTATAATACTTATTTTAGTGAACTGCGGTCTTCGTCCTTGTAGTTTGTCCAAATATGCGGTTTTAGTCCAATACTTACAAGTTTGCAATATCCTTACTTGTAGTTTCATTTCACTTGCAATTAAACACGAATTTATTAACCTCGTTAATTTTTGTCGTCAACCAATTTTCGTGCCTCTCACATGACGACCAGTTTTGTCGTTTCTCTCCCCAAATAAACTTAGTACTAATTCGCAAGCCCCCTCACGTGGGGACTATAGTGTATTTGGAGAAAAGGAAAACAACAATGAAAAAAATGCCCCTCACTTGAAGGGCACACTAATGGGGTTTAACGATCATACTTAATGATATTAAGAAATTCAAGTTTAATTGCCAGTGAAATGAAACCATGGGGAAAAAATTGCAAATTTGAAACTACCGGACTAAACTGCATATTTGGACAAACTAGAGGGATAAAAACCGTAGTTCACTAAAATAAGTATAATAATAAAGAAATGATGAAAAGACATGTCTACCCCTGACTTAACGATTAAATTTAACGGGGTTAGCGATTTGAATGTAATTGGCAAGAACTGGGAAACGTTGAGAGTCCATATGCAAAAAATAAACTTTTTGGACTAAATTCGCATTATTTACCAAACCACAAAGACGAAAATGGCACTTTACTCATCTAATTATCTATATACTAATTTTTAGCCCACGTGTCACGCGAGTTTATTAAGGTTTTTGTTTTTAATCATTTTATCATATGTCGAGTGGTGTTAAGGTTTCGGCTAAGTTGTTTAAATTCCTTTCATTTTGACATGGGTTCTACTATTTTTTTATGTTGATATTTTATTTTACTTACTTTGATGAACATTTAAAATGGAGTTAATGTCCATTTTCGTCCCTGTGGTTTGCTACTTACGCCACCTCAGTCCAAAGTTTGAAATTTTTTCAATTTAGTCCTTATAGTTTTAAGCATTAGCCAATTACGTCCTCTCGTCTAATGGCATCCAACTATGCCGTTAGTTTAAGGGGTATTTTTGTCTTTCTCCTGTTTATGTTTAGTTAATGGTCAGTTTCATCCATGTGGTTTGATACTTTTGCTACTTCAGTCCAAAATTTGAAAATTTTTCAATTTTATGTTTAATTTATTCAGTTTTTTTTTCTTTTTCTTTTTTTTTTTTTTTCTTTTTTTTTTGTCTATAGCCCTTAAGAGCATAATCCAAGCCCAAAACCATCGAGCATCGACCAAAACAGGTTTACGTTTACTCTGTCGATAACAATAATCATATACCCCTCGTATTTAGTTTCTAGACATTTTCTAAACTCTCCCACATGGTGGAATTCATTGGTAAAGTGGTCAAGGTAATTCCCCAAAACCGTATTATACCGATCAAACTAAAATCGTTTCTTTGGTTAATGCATAATAGTTACGGTTTAGAGATTAACATATTGTAGCAAACATCTTGGTCGAAATCACATCAGAAGGTCGAATATCCCGCATTTCCATGCTTGCTCAAGAAATCTATACACTAGATCGCATGTGTGTTCTTCAAATCGTGGTGTTGTTCTTGAATTCTTCATATCGACTACAATTCTAGGGTTGAATTCGACGAATTCAAGAACAATACCACGATTTGAAGAACACACATGCGATTTAGCGCATCGATTTCTTGAGCAAACATGAAAATGCGGGATATTCGACCTCCTGATGTTGATTTCGATCCAGATGTTTGCTACAATATATTAATTTCTAAACCCTAACTTGTGAAACCCCGGAAAAATTAGCCTTAAACCGCGGTTAATGTAGCAGTGCTTATCTGAATAAAATATTGTAATAAATAAAATAATAATATTTTATTCCAAATTCTTCAAAAATATGTGTGTTATATTTAGTTACATTCAAAAAGTTTAAATTTGTCGCGTAGCGGACACTGCGCATAACGAACACCGGCAATACTCCGGGAAAGTTGAAAAATCCAAAATAGTCGGGAATGACCCGAAAAATTATATTCTTAGTAAAAATAGTAGACATGGGTGAAAAACTTATTTTTAGAACTTTTCATTGCGCGAAAAACAGAAAGTTTGCAGTTAAGAGCCGGTAGCGGACACTGTATGGACCCGAAACCCTAGTTCACCAAAAATTATGTTCTTAGGCTCGTTTGTCAGGAATTCAAAATCGGATAAAGTCTGACAAAAATTATTGAAAACGGAACTCGTTTGATTAGTTAAATTGTGCCAAGCGTTAAAGTAGTAAATTAAAGACCTTGTTTATAATACCCAAAATCCACCAAACCCCTTTCCAAATCCCCCAAAGATCCGGCCCCTCTTCCTTCCCCCAACCCAATTGCATGCAATGTAATGATTACCCTATAATGTTGTGTTGTAAAAACATCCATATTGCCAACTAAATCTAAGAGAACATCCAATTACCACTTGTACAACCTACATGTCTTACTCAACACTCTACCTCTTTCTTCTTTTCTCCATAAAAACAGAACCATCTTTATCAAAATCCTTCATCTTCCATTCTTGATTTCTTTAGAACAATAATCCATGGAGTTTTCTAAAACATAAGAACACCACCATCTCACCTTACCACTAAACCAAATATCAAACACCCTCCTCCCTACCACCACCTCCCAACCGCGGCCACCCCCCACCCACACTTCACCTTACACTTTCATTATCATTTTCATCTCATCTCTCTAAGGTCTAAAATAGCTCTAAGGTTTGAAAAAGGATCATAAGAAGACTAGGAAGCTTATTAAGGGTCTAGGAAGCTCAAGATTCATCTTTTCTTTTCTTTATTATCTCACCCAAAAACCAAGGTAAAATACTTGTTAAGCTTTAATTTTTAGATGTTTTGTTACTTAAATGTTTCACACATTGTAATCCAAGCTAGATTGTAAATATGGTGAAAAGAAAAGTTGGTTTTGAATGTGGGTGTGGGTGCCGTGAGTATGTGTGTGTATGTGTGAGAACCCAAAACCCACATGCATGCATGCATACACACATGAATATGTGATTACGATGCTTAGATTGGTTCTTGAAAGATTTTGGATGTATATATACATGCATGCATAAAAAGAAAGACATGGATAAAGATTATTGTTGAAAACGGATATAGGATATTAATATCATACATATGATTGAATAATAATGATGTTATGCATATGATTACTTTGAAATTTATTGTTAGTATGATGGAATGAGAAATAAATGAAACTTGATGTCTTGATAAAATATGTCCATGTTAGATATTAAGCATGTTGAAAAACTAAAAATAACAATGTTGGAAAGTATTAGACAACTTGCTAAATAAGGAAACTTTATTGAATGACATAGTGGATATGGTTGTTTTAAAAAAAATGTTGATCATGCTAATAGTAAGTAGGACAATATATTAGCTAGTTAGAATGACTTAATGTGATAAATAGACTAAAAACAACTAGGTTGTTATATGCTAAGTATTGATGTTTAGGATTGCATGTTAGCCTCATAAACTTGAATGTTGGTGTATGGTGAAAAATTAAAAAGTTTTGTGATATCATAACATGCATGAAAAGTGATTGATAAAATGATTAGGATTATAAAGACATATGACATGACATGAATAAAAGAATATGCATGTTCTATGTTGGATTTTAGTGTAGTAAAAAGAATATGTTAAAAGCTAAATTTTGGCATCATATGAGTTAAAGAGATACGATGGATTACAACTTAAAATCTGGAAATTTGGTTTATTTAGTATGTTAAAAATATATGTACAAAGTGTTTGGTGTGTTTAATATGGCTTAAATTGCTTGTCGGTAGCTTTAACGGTCGAAAATTGCGACTTTTAACGCAAACCGGCAACGGTTTTGGGGACAACTTTAGAACAGCCCCTAAACCCAAATAATATATATACCTTACATACGTAAATGTATATATTAAGGCCAAGATAGAATAACTTGGTCTATGACGATTCGTGTCGCGAAAACCGACCCGAAAAAGTCAAAATTACTAGTTTTGTGAAATTAATAACTAAAATAAGGAATGAACTATTTTAATAAAATAACTTATAAAAATTTTATATTTTCACACTTAAAATATTTAAATGCAATTAAAAACTAAATTTTTACAAGAAAAGTTAACCGGTTCGCCGATTAACGAAAAACCGACCAAACCGGAAAATGATTTTTTTAAAGTATAATAAGTATAAAGGTATAAAATGGTAAATATTCCAGCAACTAAAATATAAATTTATAAAACTTAACATTATTAGATTATAGTAAACAATATTAAATAATATAATACTATATTATTACTTGTTTATCTGCTATATGGAATATTAATGCATGCAACGTGTTAGTAATATTTGGGAGTAAGTTTGTAAGTTTAGAGACCTTGTGTGTGTTGAGTGATCATATAGGGTTGGACTTGATCGAAATGGCCAATGTGTCGTTAAAACTAAACACACAAACAAAAGATGACATTTTTAAGAAATAAAATGTGTGAAATATTTTAAGTTGAGCAAATGATTTAAAAATATGAACGAATTATTAATTGTGTACCATATGATTAGGACACGAGACGTTTTGGAACAACCGATTTAACAGTGAGTCTTCTCGTAAATCCCCTCGTTTTAATGATTTATAAATGTTTTTGGGGGAAAAGTATGTAAAGAAAGGGCTATATATTTTACAAATTGTGTTAAATGAGATGAGTCATATGAAAGGAAAAACCGTTAACCTAGAGAGAAAGGGCCTAAAAATATTGGTAGATCTATCGGGGCGACGCCCCCCACTCTTCCAGTCGCTCTGGTTGAAAAGGTGGGAATATTTTGATTTTGGTATGCATCAGGTTTATCATATTGATAGTCATACATGTGTTGTACGTTTTACTCGTTTACAACTAACATGTTTTGTTTAAGAAATATATTGCTATGTTTGGAAAATGATGGAAATTAAATTCCCATTGAAAAGAATGGTGAATGATGGAAAAATTATCATTGTTAAGAATGATGACTAAATGGATGTAAAGTCGAGAACTGTTACATCCCGGTTTTAATTAAGAAACTCACCAACATTCGTGTTGACAAAATTATTTTAACATACTTTTAAGGTAAATGAGAACTATGGAGGCATCGCGAGTGATGGATGGAATGGAACCGAGAACGCGAGTGTTTTGATGATGTGGAACTTGTTGGCTTGTAATAATAATAAACTATGTAAAATATGACATGTGCACTCTGATGAATAAACAAGCATTTTAATATATTTAAGCGTTCTGTTTCGTGATTTGGCTATCGGCATCTGTCATTACCCGAAATTAACTTAGTTAAGTCTTCCGCTGCTAAGATAAGATTTTCGGGGTGTGACATAACTATTATGCATTAGTCAGAGAAACGATTTTAGTTTTTACGGTATAGTTTGGTTTTGAGGAATTACCCTGACCACTTTACCAATGAATTCCATCATGGACTGAAGTAGTAAAAGTCACAAAAAAAAAACTGAATAAATTAAACATAAAATTGATAAATTTCAAACTTTGGACTGAAGTAGCAAAAGTATCAAACCACAGGGACGAAACTGACCATTAACTAAACATAAACAGGGGAAAGACAAAAATACCCCTTAAACTAACGGCATAGTTGGATGCCATTAGACGAGAGGACGAACTTGGCTAATGTTTAAAACTATAAGGACTAAATTGACAAAATTTCAAACTTTGGACTAAAGTGGCGAAAGTAGCAAACCATAGGGACGAAAATGGCTATTAACTCTTTAAAATTGTTATGGGTTGACCATAAACAGTTTTCTAATACGAAGCAAGATTTGGGGCCCCCACAATTCAACAAATAGCAAGATAAATTTTATCTGGTTAACCAAAATCATTTCATTTCCCTAAAGTACCGATTCATTTTACTAAATAGAAGTCACAATAAAACATTGCTTTGCTCCGGTGAAAGTAACTACATAATCAAGGAAGAAAGGAGCATGTTAGCAAAAAACTCAAATAACCATTAAAGAGATTAATACATACAAGGAAAAGTGTCTTCTAGTAATCGCGACACAATCACAATCATGGCCCAATACAAGATAACTAAGAAACAACAGTAGCAAACACAATGAATCATAAGTTCATAACCATGTCTCCTAAGGACTCCTGAAAAAAGGGGGGAAATTTTAAATAACATAATAATACTAAAAAAAATCTTTTTCGAAAGAAGTTGAGCTTTTTCTTCCGAGCAGGCACTTGGGTTTAGGTGGCGGTGAACTTGGCAATACCATCCCAACCTCCTGCACAAGGGATCCACAGTAGTTAGCAAAACAAAAACGAAAAAACAATTGTCTGTGTTTCAGCAAACATGTAAAAATAAAAGATGATTTATATCCTAACTATGCTTATCTAAATGTAGTAATAATAACTCAAGATAAAAAAATTACCATTAGAAACCATCTTATAATATTATAATATATAAGTCTTAACATTAACAAACATCAAACATACTTCCTGTCTCTTAAGTCTTTCATTTTTTTCATTTCGTCTTCCAAACGCAAAAGTTTGTTCTCCAGCTCACGCGTGCAGCCAATTAACCAAAAAGTAACCTTTTACAACATGTTCACAAACCACACCTGCTTTTTCGATGTTTGGCGAGCCAGCGGCTTTCTAGTAGCCAGAACTCGTGAGGAGTTACGGTCTTCCTCCTCGCGTTTCTTTATCTTCTCTCGGAATGAAAAAGAACTATTGTTTAGGGTCTCCTCGACATCGCTCTCCCGTGTATTCTGGTTCACAAACATAATACATGAGATAAAAATTGTGCACATATAGAAACACATAAAGGTGGTGTTTATTTATTTTAGGGTTTGGTTCGTTTACAGGATTAACCATTCAATCTCTTGACTTTCTGTTTAAGTTGTAGGATGCTGCGCTTTTAAAAATCTTATATAAAAGTCATGTGTTATCATATTTCCACGTGTCAGGATTTTTATACGAAAAGAGTTCAGATTTTATAATCTGCTTTAGGGCGAACCAACCCCGGTAATCACTTTACGAAAACAGTTCAGATTTTTACACCATTGTACACTTGCAAAGGGTTTATTATTATTATTATTATTATTATTATTATTA
The DNA here is from genome assembly GCF_021521415.1 of Bidens hawaiensis. Lineage (NCBI taxonomy): Eukaryota > Viridiplantae > Streptophyta > Magnoliopsida > Asterales > Asteraceae > Bidens > Bidens hawaiensis. The sequence continues at coordinate 7,999,573 of NW_027491017.1, forward strand.
TTATTACTACTACTATTATTAGTATTATTAGTATTTTTATATTACTGTTGAACTTTAATTTCCTTTGTATTGATTTATACATATGTACTTTAGAGCTGAGGGTCTCTCCACCTCTTTATCCCTTTGGATAGAGGTACGGTGTGCCTACATCCCACCCTCCCCAGACCCTACTTATTGTTGTTGGTGAGACTTCACTTGGTATGATTGATTGATTGATCGAATAAAAAGACAGATTTTAAGTATGATTTTGCTCTTTTTAAAAATTTATATACTTAAATATTCTCACGCGTTAGATTTCTAAACGACAGAAAATATATATCTTCTACGAAAGAATATGCTTTAGGACAAACCGACACTGGTAATCACGTAATGGCGTTAATACCAACTTATGAAAAGAATAAATATGAATAAAAAGACAGATAATAAGACGTAAATGACGTACCAACGTGGGAGGTCCCATGGATAAAACGTAAACATTAAGCTCGGGTATGACTGTTTCGATACTTTGCTGCAACGTTGTTGTGCTTGGTTCTATCTTGTGTTTAGATAAAACGATATCAACTCTTCTTCTCTTAGGTAGAATCTAAACACAGGTGTCACCATTTCTTCGGTGCGATCTCGATTCTTAATCATCCATTTTTGCCTTATTTTGCTTTATTTCCACAGTCTTCTCTATCACATCACCAGACACAACTCTTTTCCTTCTGGGTGTCTATGTATCAAATAAAGTTATTTGGGTCTCAGAATAACCCTAATCCATAACCTGGTTCGCCCGATAGTCAAAGACTGCTGACCCGTATGATGACCTGACCCGAGCAATAATCTTTACTCGTTAAAGTGTCATTTTCTGTAAATGCCCAGCGTCATTTTCTGTAAATTCCCAAACTGCCCTTGGTATCCGATTAATCTTTGCACCAAACAACTTTTAAGATTGGCTTTAAGAGTTAATAGTAATAATCAAATGATTCAAACCGTGCACACCCCTAACGTTAAGTATCATTTCCGCGAGTCACGTTTACCTGCGCACTTCACGATGCGTGGCAACATACATGTTTGATCCTACAAGATGTCAAGGAAAAACTTATTAATTTTCTCATGATGCTCCATTTGTAAAATGTAATCAGAAGCAATATTTCTCATGTAAAATGAAATCAGAAGCAATATTAAGATGATATGAAATTCAATATTTCTCATGATGCTCCATTTGCTAGCCATTTCATCTTAATCCACACACCTAATATTTACGACTTTATCTATTTTTCAAGTATATATCTGGGGCATCTAAGAAGAAAATTGTCTAGAGCCTACACCACAAAATTTACAACAATATTGAAATTTACAACTAATGCAGCCAATAAAGCTTTCAAGTCTACTGCAGCCCATCAGAGAGGTTAATTGGTCAATCCACCATGGCAATCCATAAAGTCCACATGCAAAACAGTCTAAAACATGTAAAAATTGTAATGGTGTTTTCAATTGAAGTGGAGAGGAAAAACATATGAGCATGAGTTATAAATTCAATAGCTTGTATGATAACGGATCAATCTTTAGCTAAATGTTTGAATGATAGGAACAACTTTCACTCCATGCCCTATAAAGAGGGTGTAAAATTGTAAAAACGTAAATTATTCACACAAATTATTCACAGGTTTCACAATTTTCTTACTGTAACTATTTATTTCATTAAATACAGGCTTACATGTTAGTTGGATCAATGCTTCCGAATGCAAAGGCCGCTGCATAACCCGAATAAGAATAACCAGCATGTCTAGTGGAATTATACCACCAAAACGACAACAAATAGATTAGAAACTCAAAAGTTTAATAGAACATAGGTAGAGATTTTGATTCGTTCATATATCAATAGGTCGATTTAGGTTCTGTTTTTATCTTGAAACATAATTAGATATTCGACATAAAGTGTTTATCATAAAAAAAACTGCACTTTTCACAATACAAAAATGCAGCTAAAACTTCACGTTTTGGCAGCTTTGACAACATTAAAATGCAGCGAAAACTGCAATTTTGACAGCCTATAAATGCAACAAAAAAAATACACTTTTATAACATCAAAATGCAACAAAAAATCATAATACTGAACAAACCCTACTCTTCCTAGTCAATTCTAATTGTTTCTCACTCACCCCTAGAAAACACAAAATTCATTGCTGCAGAGGATACATTGACATTTTCTACATAGATTACTTATATTTTTTAGAAAGATGAAAAACACCTTTATATGATATCATAATACAAATTACAAAACTTTATACATGTATAACTAACTGGGCATTAATGTAACCATCTTCCACTTAGGTTGAGTCAAAACATAATGTATCATTCCATTATATAGCAAACTCCTCCTAATGATCCAGCTATATTCATTGCTCTTACCCCTATACCCCACCTATGAATTTCTTTTTTTGTCAACAATGACCAAAGATCAACTAAAATAAAATAGCTCAGTGTCAACCAAATTTTAATTATTACTAAAAACTCTATCCCAAATCAGAAAAATAGTACATTTGACAATAAACGATGATTTGAATCTCTAAATGTTTCCTATCACAATCAAAAATATTGTTTTCCCCAAATTAAAATAACTAAAACCCTAACAGATGAGTCATAATAAAAATCATTGAAACTTGATGAATCTTTGTTTTCTTTTATGTTATGGAAATGAACTAAAGATGTAATGCAGTAAGCATGTTCTTCAACCAGTAGAGTTTGATATCTTTGTTGCGAGTATTTCGTAACAACTCCAGAGCCTGTAGCAAGACTTGTTTAAACCCATGAGTTGCCACTCTGTTTAAAGCAAAGTTGATTGGCTACTTGAGTGTTGCACTATCCAGGGACCGAAACATTGTTTTGCTGTCAGCTCATCAGGAATATATATGGTTTTCTCCAGATGGTTGACCAAGCCAGTTTCTGCCAATTAATTGAAGATTAAAATATTCGGATAATTAATACATGTGTAAATTTAATAATAATAATAATAGTAATAATAACAATAACAATAATAAAACTTATGTCATTTGACTCGATCAAAAACATACCTGACAACAATGTGGTCTTTCACCATATGCTTCAAATGGAGGGGTGTGCGCCCAGCTCCTTAGGCGTTTGCCTCCCCCATTGACAAGCAGCCTCATACTTTGACCTTCAGTTAACTTTCATAATAACCAATCTTCCTCCATGAACATGGCATAGGTTTTCCAATAGCTCTCTATCCCTCTCCTCGTACTGGGATACACATAATTGAATAGTTTTAAACCAATTTTAGTCACATGTCCCAACAATTGTCTGTAAATAACAATCAAGAGAAAATATCCAAAATCTCATCACATGCATATTAATGTGTGGCATGAAGTTGTGAAGTGAAACCCTCATAATTGGCAACATGCTTGCAGCAATCAACAAACTATTCAAGGTCCTTATGAAATTAAAATCGTCCCGTATGCGTTTTCTTTAATCAATATTTAACATAAAAAATCGATTTCAAAGATCAGTCAATAAAAACGCAAGAAGCAAAAATCGGTGTAACAAAACGTTGTGGGAACTATAAATATGGTTTGCCTTCACAAAAAAAAAATTGGTCGTTTTATCTCTACCTCAAATTTTGTATACAATGCGATTTGAGTACCAAATTACAATGTCAGTTGGCATTCATTATTCAAACCAAAGCCGTTTTGTATCAATTGATAACACAACATTGATTATACACAAACCTTAGAATTCAAACCACGGTGAACGAAACTCGCAAAAACCCTAACACACCGCCTGGGTTTGTTTCAGATTCGTTGGTTATTGTTAGAATAGAACCAATAAACTGATTAATCAGACAATAACATACCTTCTGAATCGTAATGCTACTTCTTGATCAGTTCCTGTGAATCAATATTAGGTTAAGTCGAGATGATATTAAAAACTGAATGAGAGAGGAAAAGCAGGCGACGGGGGAGATGAAGGCCGCTTTAGGGTTTGTTGAGTGAGAACAGATGATGGGATAACTCATATTCATATGTTATAACCAGTTTCAGAAAATTGAGTCGCGCTTAACCCATTAGATCAAAACCATTTAGAAATCTGGTTACGATTTTACGGTAGACAATTATATAGATAGTTAGATGATATATAGAGAAGGCCTTACGCAGTTACGCGCATCAATGTTATTTGATAATGTATAACAAAAATTGAAAAAGACATTTCACAATTTGACAAGAAAAATAATTTGTTAATGTCTTTGATTGTTTTTAAAATGGTTTGTGTAATTTGATGAAGCTTCGAGTTTGTGAAATTACTCTTTTATCATTTTGTTTTGTTCCGTTGGAAATGCAAAAGGTTTATCTAATTTAATGATTGATGATTGCTTAATTTCATTAGCTATTACTAAACTGGAATTGAATGCACTAATTTGTTAATTGAATTCAAAGAAATCAATGATTTAAGGAATTGAATGTGAAATTATATATATACACACACTAGTTTTTTATCTTGTGTATTACACGGGATTTGTTAAATTATAAAAAATAAGGTTTGCTATTTAAAATAAATAAACAAAATTAAAGATAAAAAAGAAATTACATATATTGTACAAAAAAATAAGAAGTCTGGAATCTCAAATTCATAAATTTGATAATATCTATACTATATAATGAATGAAAGTTTTCTCATGTCACATGTCATTCTCTCATGCAATTTTATTATTTCTTCCCGCTTCTCTCTCCTATTAATTATACATACTTTTTAAAGTTCTTTTTATATATTTTTTGTTTAATGATTTCTCTAATTTGCTTTAACAAAACGTATTTTATATTTTTTTAAAATGTTAGGTCTATTTATAAAACATTTTTATAAACTAAACATTTTCATTATTTAACGGGTTAATTGTTAAAAACACGTGGATCTTTAATAGAACCCGACCCGCCTTCTTTTCACCTGTAACCGTAATATATTTCTTTCTATCCAGATTTTGTCGATCAAAACCCTATCGATTCTTTTATTAGTACATACAACTAATCGAACGTTTTTTTTATTGATGGTTGGTTCGTATCGATTTTACCGTTTATGTTCTCATATACTATTTTACCTTAGTTGCTACCATATTTTTAGTGTATTATCTAATTTTGTATCGAAAGAAGTATTTAAAGATTTATGATTTATATTTAAGTTTGTGAATAGTAGTTATAATTTAACTTTGTACTTACTTAATGTATCATTCAACTTTATTTATCAAAAGTTATCACTTTCAAAATTTAAGTTGTCCAACCCGTGTAAAACACGAGTACATAACTTAGTCTCTTTATATACAACACTTGTTTATTTATCACAGGTGTACAAATCATCATCCAATATAAATAAATTTAGATCATGTTTGGTAGTTACCTTGAATAATGCAACATATAATGCTCTTGAGAACAAATTGGACCATGTTTGTTCTTTAATATTTTCTACTTGTTTTCATATTTCTACGCGTTTAATCTTTAATCAATATTTTACTTTTAAGTTTTGGCAATTGGGTTATAAAATAGTCAATTTTCTACTCGAATGTGATTATTTTATAACCTAATTGCCAAAATGGTTTTGCCCCGTGACCAATCGTATCTAGTATGAATGAGATGAAATATTTGAACATTAGAGTGGAATATTGATTATTTTACAACCCAATTGTCAAAATGAGTTCAACGTCTCCATCTCTCAGTTTTGTAATTGACTCACATACCCACTTAAATAGTCACTGAGAAATTAGCAATTACCAACGCTCAAACCTTCATCAGCAAACACCATGGTACACTCTTTTTCAACCTCTATAGTTCTGTTCAAAATTGTTTATAATTTCATCAATTTGATGTTATTCTACGGTTCTCAGTTGCAGCCATCAATGATACATATTTGAAAGGTCAATGGACATTATATTTGATATATTCATCATTTGTTCCATATGAAACCCCTACATGTATGAAATATATGTGTTTATGGCATAGATTTTAGGGTTTATGTTGCTAAATGGTTTATTTTGCTCATGTTTTTATAAAAAATGCCTGATTACTTATGATAGAATGAAGATTTGTTATATTGATATGTGTGTAAATTATGTTCACATTAAACATAAGCAAGTAAATGATGTTCTCTTGTTTGGTTAATTTAGTATCATCAGTATCGGCGATGACAATAGGGCTTAAACACCAGCAACGGTGTTAGTTTCTGGAGAAATTCTGGTGATGTAGGTAAGTCCCAATGACTTTTTTCCCTTTCGATTTGCACATGTTAATTTCCTGACCGTATGGGTTAAACATAGGGGTGTTCTTTGGGTTCGTTTTTTGGGTTTCGGGTTTTTCGAGTCGGGTTCTTCGGGTTTCAAAGTTTTAAATATTGACCCGAAACCCAACCCAAATCTCTCACGGGTTTTTCGGGTTCGGGTTTTTTCGGGTTGGGTTAATCGGGTTTCGAGTATCCTAAAAAAAATACAAAACCAATTTTTTTAAAAAAATTACAATGCTAAAATTAAAACAACATATTCTTCTTTGGTTATAACACAAAAAATCAAATAATAAACTAACCTAACTTGATAAAACAATTCAAAAAAAAAAAGAGTAAAACCAACTCGAACCATAATCATATTCAATCGGGATTGTTTAGTTGTTCGATTACGGTTGCTATTAGTAATAAACGAATAACATAAATTAATAATAAACAATCGATCAATAATAGTTAGAATGACAACAGTCGATTAAAGCCAGATTCTAATAAGTTTAGTGGCTAAAACTTAGTCTATTATACATAAAAATATATTTAATTTCAAAACTAAAAGTTTATTCGGGTTTTTCGGGTTGACCCAAATCTTATAAATCAAACCCGAGAACCAACCCGAATTATTTCGGTTCGGGTTCGGGTTTGTCTTTTCTCGGGTTCGGGTTCGGGTTTGTCTTTTCTCGGGTTCGGGTTCTTTGAGTCGGGTTAGTTCGGGTTCGGGTACGGGTTTTTTTCGGGTTGGGTTTCGGGTTTCGGGTAAAAGTGATAGCCCTAGTTAAACACTAGCAACGATGTTAGTTTCTGGAGAAATTCTGGTGATGTAGGTAAGTCCCAATGACTTTTTCCCTTTCGATTTGTTTATAGACATGTGAAACATATACTACAATACTATAGCAAACCTATAATGAACTGTGGATGTGGATGCAAGGGACGCTTTTTCGAAGACTGATGGCTGTTAGCGATGAACGTGTAATTTGATTATTGATTGCAAGGGTTATTTTTCTGTATTTGTTAATATATTTTGTTACACGTGTCAACTTTGATTTTACATTTGTTGGTTTGTTTTTTGTGTCTAACAGTTGTATAATTTTGTTTGCTGTTATTGGTCATTAGTTATAAATAGTTTATTAGTAATCATTTATTTCTCAAGATTTGGTTAGGGTTGGGAGGCTTGTAACCTTTGATATTATATTTTAATTCAGATTATTGTATTTGATTTGTTAAAAGTTATAATTACTTTATGGTTCTCATTCATAAGAAGGAACATATATGCCAATTTCTTTAGCATTGCTTTTGTTAGAACTTTCAAGTAGGGGTGTTCACGGTCCGGTTTTCGCGGTTTTTAGGTCAACCCGTAACCAAACCGTTAGTAACGGTTTTTAATTTTTTTAAACCAAAATCGAACCGTTGAACTCTTAAACCGAACCAAACCGAACCGTTAGTAACAGTTTGGTCCCGGTTTGGTTTCACGGTTTGGGTGTGTCGGAATTTTATTCAAAATGTCTAAGCTAATTTCTAATATTTTATTGTAAAGTTTTCAATAAATTATGAAATTTACCAACATCTACTGATTTTATTCTAAATTAAAAATATAAAGACCGAACAATGTTTTTTGTGTTTTAGACTTGGGCTTAGCCACTTTGTTTAGTTACTGTTATTAATTATTAACACATATTTATATACACATACACATACTTAATAGTATAAAATGTAATATGTGGCTAGTAAGATATTTATATACACATATATATAATATCAAATACTTAGAAATATATATGATTAAATCATATGGTCCGGTCCGGTTTTATATGGTTGGTTTTCGGTATAAACCGTAAACCAAACTGTTCATAACGGTTTGAAAATTTTCAAACCAACAACAGAAAGTTAAGAAAGAAAACCAACCGTGAAACCAAACCTACGACCGGTTTGGGCGGTTTCACGGTTTCGAACCGAACCATGAACACCCTTACTTTCAAGCTTAATGATTTAATTGAAAAAATTGGTTTTTGGATTTTTGGATAGTTTTGTTGCAAACATGTGTAATGCTTAATTGGCCATGGTTTTGCATGTCTGTAAAGTATTATAAACCAGTCTTAAAATATAAACTTATCTTTTTAAATAGATTCAAGGCAACTGTTGTTTTTGCAAAATTGTCAAAAAAAATATTCTTTTGCAGAATGAATGGGAATTGTGGAAATACAAGTGCATAAAAATGTTAACTTAATAGATTTTGGGCGTTTTTGGAATGATAAATATATATCATAATTGATTTATTTTAACAACCTGGTTTTCATATTGAAAATTTGATGTCATATCAGCGTTAGATGTCTTAAATCAACAAGAGTGTTTTTAGTGGTTTTACTGATTTGATAATCTAATTTGAAGTTAATTGGCAACATTTTCAGACGATTAGGGTATTAATGGTGCTAGATTGCAGAATGTTTGTCAATATAAAAAGATCACTAATATATGTTGCTCAAAATCTTGATTGCAGACTTTTAATTTATCAGCACATCATTCTTTTTAAGTATTTATCATCATGTCATAATTTCAGAACCGGATGTGATTAAACTCGAGGTATCATAGTTACTTTTCTTCTTGATTTTTTAGTTTATTTAATAGTATGTGTTTTCTTCCACAATCATTTGAATGTAAGGTTGAGTTTTTATTTATGGTTAAAATTTATTTGATGCAACTTTCAGGATTGAGTTAAGCTTTTCTATATATAGGCTTGCCTATGGTGTAAAATTTGGCCTCTATAAGAAACTTACGAGTTCTTCAAAATAAGACAGAAGAGGCTGCAATGGCATCTAAGAGACTAAAAGAATAGCTAAAAACAAACTTCTCCTTATATAGATGACATTCTTCTGGCATGTATATGTTACGTAAGTCAAAGCATTGTTCACACATACTTTGATATGATAGATCTCATAGATATTCCTTACACATATAACAAACAATACTGCTATACTTTTGAGGATAACAGGATCACATAGATTATTTCCTTATGCTTTATTAAGTAGAAGCCTTATATAAGTTCAAGTCTATACTCATTCAGATATTTCTCAAAATTATAACACACTAGATATGTATAGGTTAATGTGAAGCGTCTAAAAGAGTATTAAAATATCTTTAAAGGGAAATGATAGACAGACTATAATTTAAAGAAAGAAGTGAGAACTCAAACTGGTTGATTACTCTAAAATTTGTTATATACAACGATATCATAATGTAATTTTTGGGATATATTCTTATGTCAGCAAATAAATTTATCTCATAGAGGAGTCAAAATGAAAAATGAAAATTTATCAGTGGACTCATAAGTTTATTAACTCCATATAAATTATATATTGAAGACTTACTGTGATAAAGTCAGATGTCATGTTTTCTCAAACAATAATAGTTCGAGATGTTTTGCGTTAAAATTTCGATATGAAATCAGTTATTCGTTTATGAACGAAATGAGGAAACTAGGTTTTCATATCGAATACATTCATGATATGCTTAAGGAACCAATAACATAAAGTCTATCACCCATAAGTCTTATGTAAGCACTTAATAATTAATATGGGATTACTAATGACCATGTATAATTGCATATCGTAATATGAATAACTAACTATTAATTTTCGTCAGTTTTGATTTTGTATGTCTCTTAATATGTTCTGCATGCAATGACATATAGACAAATTATAATACAAATCAAACATTCTAAAAGGATTACTTTAAAATTTTGATCATAACTACTTGGGTTTTAAATAAGGACTGTAGTACGATTAATGGGGGTCTTTAGCTAATGTTCAATTCAATGACTGTATTTCTCTGCTCGAGTTTAAGTTTAAAGGTAAAATGAGTGTTAACTCATGATCAGGCTTATATAATACTCACAATAAATGATTACTCGGTCAAGTGGGAGAATGTAAGAATAAATATATATTATATATTTATTAATATGTCCATCGTTATCATTTATATTATAATAGATCAAAATTATTAGTATACCTTATTATATATTAGCTTGGTAATTGTTGATGGGCCACATTATCTTATTAGCTAATAAAGGGTTTCCCCTTGGGTGTATATATAGAGAGAATAAATTAACATCGTAACTTAATTACACATACAATTTTATATGTCTACTATCTCCTAAACCAGGTTCCTCTCAAGAACCCTAACACCATCCTTAGCTATACATCCTAAAGGAGAACTCGATCAAGATGACAAACATGTCGATTACATCATACTCTGTTGCTGCGGTTACTACTCTCCCTGCTGTAACAGGTACACATATAATAATAGGTTCATAATATTATCATGTTTTTCATTACTAATACGAAGAACAGGTCAACAAAGATAAGTTAACTCACTTTAAAGATGAGACAATCCCTTAAATTACTAAGTGAATTGTCCTTGATTCTTTAGTGAAAGTAACCTTTGTATGATAGATAAAATACCAATTAAGGTTAACTGAGTCTTAAAGGATTAACCTTGAACTACCAAGTGTTAAACCGCACAGCTGTTGAACAGTTATAGAACTCACGTAATAACTACTCATGAGTTGCTTAAAATTGGTTATGTTGCACACTCACTTAACGAGTAATTAACCGATCTTAGTGGATGAACACCAACAATCCGTTTTCACAACATTGTTGATAATTCTCATTCTAAAATGGTCAATCACTACTAATATTCCTTTTGGTCCATGCCAATATTAATATTCATGTTTTCCTCCAACCAAGGCCTTACAAGAGTGGTGATTTCTCGGCTTATCATCAAACTCAGAATCTTGGCAGCTTTTTAAAAGGTTCTTAAGTTATTCTCCAAACCCTTATAAGAGTGGCAGTTCCCCGACTTATTTTCAAGCTCGGTATTTGGGGGTTGATTTTAAGGATTCTTAATTATCAACCAAGTTCTTACAAGGATAGCGATTTCTTGACTTATCATCAAGTTCGGGTTCTTGGTGTCTATTTTAAGGTTCGCCAAGGCTTCACAAGACTAGCAATTTCTCGACTTATCATCAAGCTTAGCACTTGGGTATCTCTTAAGAGTATTTTAACATTCCTCATTAAGTAATAATTGCAACACAACCAATAGTTATTGAATATCGATCACATGTTTTACTATCATTATTAAACTTTAAATAAGATTGATCATAAAACAAGATGATACTATGGAAGTTTAGCCACTAATAGACATGATGATAAATATCAAAGTAATAGATGCAAACACGATCAAATTGAAACAATCTAACCAATTTAGATGACTAATCTTTGATGCTAATGACTTCTCCTGAAAGCTTAATCTCCTTAATCTTCAAGGTTGGATGGATGAGATTAATTCCCTTATTAATGGTGGTGAAAGGAAGTGGTTGGAGACTACTGAATACTCCTCCAAGGGTATTAAATGAAGAAGAAGAGCATTCAATTTATAGGTTGTCCAGGTCCTCTAGGCACGGCCGTGTTAAGCAGGGCACGACTATGCGGCCATTTTTGTGCAACTGCACTAATTGTCCATGTAAGATCGTACAACTCAAGGGTAACACGGCTGTGTTAAGCAAGGCACGACCGTGTTGAGTTCCCCAACAGTCCAAACTTCTTCATGTTTTGTTCTTTTCTCTTGTAATGAAGGCATACATGTGTTTTGCTTGAGAACCTTCTATTTTGTCTTTTCTTCTCGCTCTTGATAACATGAGGTGTTTCTTGGTTAACATGGCTATGTCTTGATTTCCAAATTTTTGTTTGTACTTTGTATGCTCTAGGCATGGCCATGTCTTGATTCACCATGAGGTGTGTTGAGCCAGTTTTCACCGTTTATCTCCATTTTTCCTCGTATTTCAGCATGTTTTATTCCTTAGGACTATATATACCTATATATAGAAATTATAAACATTAGTGTTTATTTATTCTAGTATAATTGCTGAAATTACGCTTATTTGGAGATATTTTAGTGCTAAAAAGATGTATAATTTCTTACATCACGTATAAATACTCAAACTCACTTCGAAATCTGTAAGGGAAGATTTGTCCCAAACTCCTCCTAGCCTACAAGTAAGCATATCTTCATAAAAAAATCTCCTGGGTATAATGGTCTCTCCTTGATCTTAAATGAGGGTAGGAATTTCAAGGTAAGCTCGTGATACGATCTCATGTCGTTAGATAGGAAACGTCTCCATGGACCCGTAGCTGTTTCTTCGTATCTCTCGAGTTGGTTCAACTTTCGGAGTGTGCTTTTGCTTGCAAAGTTGCATTTGATACCCTCACGGAGGACATTACTAAATTGCCGTTCCCCCATTTACCATCAACAGTATCTACCAAGGCATTCTAGCAAACGTCCAAATCACTCTTCAATTGGTCCTTAAAACTATATGCAGAATATGACACTCAAAATACAGGCCCTTCTAGAAGGAAAATGGGTTAGCATCGTTTTAGCCCCTCTAATACTACCATCCTGTTTTCAGTGTGGCTATACATGTAACATTCGTTACTTTTCAAACCCGAAAACCCGACCCATTTTAAATTTTCTTTATTTATAAATATATGTATTAATATAAATATATATTTCAAGTTACATCTTATGTGTTTCTATTATGTTCGTTAATAGACATGTTTCGATGTCTCGATGTATTTGTATCTTTTGTATATTATATAATTAAATTATAGTTCAAGCACTTTCTATTCGTTTTGTTTAAATAACAAAACTCTGGAATTTAAATGTCAATATTTAAACGAGTCGCAAACTATCCGGGTGTAATTCGTAAATTATTCAAGAAAATAAACTTTTCTTTTATATATAACATTTTAAAGTTAAAGGTTTATATTATAAATATATTTTAAAATCAGTTTTAAAGTTAATTAAAAGTTGAGGGTTAAAAGTGTAAAATGTAATTAAATTATTTTAAATCCCAACCCAGCCTCCCATCCCGTCTCCCTACCTTCGATTTTCCGGCCAATTCTCCGGCGAGCCCGACGGCTCCGGCCAACCCCTTTAAACCCCACTAAAATTGCGTCAAAACTCTATTAATAAATTATAATGACTTTACAACGTAACGACGGATCATAATAATCAATAATAATTTGTAATAACGATCCTTAAACGGTCGATTAAATCCCGAACTGCCGTAAAATAATAAACATCAATTAACTATCAATTAAGCCTCAACGTTCCAATTAGCACTATAAATAGAACCCCAGGCTTCGTCTAAACTCGCTCACACTTTCACATATCTAAAACACTCTATAAACCTCTAAATTATCCGGCGAAACCCGTTTTCCGGAGAGTCCTGTTCTCCATCATTCCGACACAGTTAGAGGTAAAAATTACATGTATTTGCATTGTTTTAAGCGACTAATAAAACCCCTAAACTTAATTGACCAAACATAGAACGGATTAACGGATTGAAATCTAGGGTTTTCATGAAGAAGATGAAGTTGGGCATTGTGTTTATAAGTATTTGTTTCCATCAGCTAACAATGTAAACAGCCTGGTCCAGTGGTTAATTCATGTTTGTTTCACAGCATAGACCCGGGTTCGAACCCGGTTCAGAACATATTGTTTTTTGGTATTCTATTTTTAAACATTTCTTTTTATTTTCTTATAAATCAAATTAATATATTAAAAATTATGATAAATTAAATAATGTCATTTTTTTATGTTAAAAAAATAAGTTGTAAATGATATTAAACACTTCTCACCTAAGCCCGACTTTTGTTTTCATCTGTTGAGCTTTAAAATTTGTTTTCGTTTGTCAAAATAAAATATATCGTTATCATCCAAACTCCAAAAACGTTATATATAATATTCAAATTTGATATTAATCTCGTAATTTAAACTAATATTAATTTAATAATTTATTAATAATTCGTTAACGTATAAAATAATATTTTAACACCCAATTCCATAATAAAATATACATTCAACACTTCTAATTCCCAACAACCCGATTTATTTACTTTTTAAGTCGTTAGTTAATATTGATTTTTGTACTTTTAAATTCTAGTTCGTGGCGTTCAATTGCTTCGGTTTCATTTACGCACTTTCTCTTATATTTCAAGTTTGTCTTCAATTTCAGGTGTGTTTCTCATACCCCTTTTTTAACGTTTTTACATGTTTTGGGGGTAGCATATATATCCTATCAAAAATTCAATTTATTTTATTCATTATTTACAAACTACAATTCGCATCATGGACTTGTGTGTTTACTTGTTACTTGCTCAACTATTACGTGCATGGATTTCTTCGATAAGTATGCATACGCCCCCCTTTTAGCGGTGTACACGGACCGAATCGGACCGGACGAGAGCTTGTTCGTGTCCGTCCGTTAAGCTTTTAGCGGACAAACGAACGGTTAACGAACACTCTACCGAACGAAAATTCATGTCCGTGTCCGTCCATTAAGAAATTTAGTTTGTCCGTGTCCGTCCGTTAATTGTGTAAACGGACGTTAACGGACAATAATGGACATTAATGGACAAACAAACATGTGAACATTAATGGCACACTAATGGACGAATATAAACGGTTACATATTAATACCAAAGATAAATCTAAACAACTTTACCTACAAATTTGGAATTACACCATATAACATCCAAATATACTTAACACGTAGTATATTAACATAAAGTGTACCACTATTATATAAGAGACATCATACATGTGTAATACAAAAGTGTGATTAATAACACTAAAAATTCCACAATTATATTACGATCCTGGATAGATCTAAACAATAACGATATCGGATGGACATTACCGGACATAATCGGACGAACGTTACCGGACGTTCACGAACACTATCAAACGGACTTGGCCCTTGTCCGTGTTCGTCCGGTAAGCTTACCGAACGAAATTTTTTTGTCCATGTCTGGTTCGTTTATTAAACGGACGAACATAAACGAATTTCTTGCCGAACGGAAGACCGGACGTCCGCTGGACGTCCGGTTTGCTTATAGCCCTACCCCCTTTGCACCCATGGACCATTTGTTTCTGGTGGAAAAGGGACTCCGATCTGAGTACGTTGGTGCACAATCCCAACTGAAAAAGACCTTCATTTATTCTTTACACTCATGGACCATTGTTTCTAGTGTAAAGAACTTATGTGTTTTTCACAAGTTTTCATGGAATTGTATGGTTTTTATGTAGTACTTAAACTGTGTGAACTCACCAACTATTCAATTAGTTGACTTTATTTTATATATATGCTACAGGTACTTTCATTAGAGAATGAAATGAAGAGGATACTAGAAGTTAGGTTATCTAGATAATAAACAAGAAAATGTTTGTTTTGTTCCTTTTCCTTTGTGTTTGTTCATTCGAAATAAATTGTGTACTTGATGCTTTGGAATGAATTAATGATAATATTGTCACTTAATAGTGTCACATGTGTTTTGGGCAATCTGTACGTGGCACTCAGGCGTTTCCGCTTTACCGGGGTGTTACAATACATCACACACTATATGACAAACGGCAAGTTCAATGTGATGAATGGAACACGGAAGTTATATGAAATACCAACTGATAACAAAACCTTCGAATGCTTCTACCCAGTCAGTTGGTTTAACGAGCATCGAGGCATGGTATACGTCGAGAGTATTGTCTCCCCATGTTTTTGAAGACTCGCAACACAACACAACTCATTCATACCCTTAAAATAATATCGCTCGTTGACGCTGTTACTATTTAATAAAAGACATTTGTTGGTATGTTACTAATTACAACGATTGTTGAACTTTTATCTCATGTTTTTTTATTTTCGTTTTGAATAGATACCTTATGAACCAATACCTTATTCTTAGTGTTGCACTGATTTAATTTCATAAATCCAAACCTTATTATTAATCCAAATGTGGTGTTGTGATGCTTCAAATGCAAATAACTAGTTTATCTATTCACTCTCATGTATCCTTTGTATCAATCATAAAACTTTTGCGACTCATCCAATAGTTCTTTTTAAGGTAAATACAACATAAATATCAATTTGTTTACCATCAATTTGAACATATTGATTACGAGAAACTTTATATATGTCTTTTCATTGAAGAATTTTGGATATCCTTTACCATGATTTATTTTTCGTTTTTAAAGTGTTTACAATTGAAATAGATTTACCATGATTTATTTTTCGTTTTCGAAGTGTTTCCAGTTGAAATGGATTTACCATGATTTATATTTCGTTTCTGTGCGCCAAAAACCAAATTGTTTGAAACTATCATCTAATATACAGTGTTTTTATGTTTTAAGTTCATCACTTTATTCTTATTACAACTTTCATTTTACTATATATTAATTCAATATATATATATATATAATTCTTTTATGTTTAATTGAGATTTCTTCATATTTTCACCATTTTCATAGCTTTATATGCATCCTTAGAAAATCTAAACGTATGCCAAGTAGTTAAAGGACACCACACCTATATTCAACTAAATCTACTATTCATTAACTCCTTAACAAATGTTGTGACTGATTTCGAATTGTGTATTCAAAATTTCATGTTCTTGATTTTATAAATAAAAATTAACTAGTCAATGCTTCCCTCCCCAACAGCCTATAATTTGTTGCTAATCTACTTTTTTTATTTCTTAAAAAAGGTATGTAAACCATCAAATGATGTGAAATTCTATTCTTATACATTTCAATACTGCCTAACGGGTACATATTTTAAGATGTTAAGATGTTGTGAAACTAATCAATTGAATGCTATTAACAGCCTCCCAACGCACATCATTGTGCAATCAAAGCCAACAATCAACCAATCGATTGTTATTAATAATTGTGCAATAAAAGCCTGCAATTCATCTCTAGGTTCCAATCAATTGGATGTTATTAAACACCCATTCAAGATTATTAACTGCCATGACGAGCTGTTACAATCTTTTTCATATAATAACTATGACCAAAGTTTACAGTCATAGGTTCCAGCACCACAACCATCGCATCAAGTAAGCATGTATGTTTCATTCCATCCGCTTTTCTTCACACATATTCTTTTTATACTTTAACTATGTTATTTGTATAGTTCTACTACTTAATACATCTTATCCTCACTTGCTTACTACTTATTTCTACAAATTACTAACTTACCATTACCGATAAATCTTGCATTCCATAAAACATATGTTAGTTAACTTCAACTCACAGCCACATGTTTCTTAATTTAAAAATAGAATTATATGAATATTGATAACTTGGTTTCAATTCATTTCATGTTTGTAAATGCATTAATTGTTATATCAGTGATTGAATTATATTTATCCATTTTCCTTGCAAAGCTGTCAAATATATCTACAATCATATTATAAAGTCAATTTCTTGCCAAAAATAGTAGGGAAATCAGTTGACTATAAAAGCTACATTTTTGGCAACTTCCAAATGATTTTTATTAGCATTACTTCAAATAAAATAGTCTTGCTCTATTCAAACTTGGAAATCAAAATACATTATTGTTTAATTCTATTATAACTTTAAGGTTTTAGCCATTGAACCGTACAATTCTATGCTTCCGAAAATGCATCAATTAGTGAAAGTAACTTAATATGACTGTAAATTATACTAGGGTTAATTATGGATTCGTATACATTAAGAAAAGACAATAAGAATAACCCACAAAACAACGACCTCACATTCCTTTTATTCATAATATCATATTATATGTGTAAGTAAAAGGGATCTTATTATGAGTTGACTCATGGTCAAATCGATGGATCTGGTACAAAAGTTGGATTTCTTGCATATCACATTTCAACAATGAATTTAGAAAGCTGTATTATCACACACAACAGTGAAACAAACAATGCCATATGCAACAAATAGTTAACCACCACACTAAAGTATTGGCGAAGTTAAAGATTTTTATTAAATTTGTTTTTAATTTTAGATTTTTTCATGTGTTTGTTGTTATAGAAAATTGCACGGCAACAATGACGATCCAATAAAAGCGTACACTTTAAAACTAAATCTAACTTCATGTGCCAAACCACATATTACCAACCAACAACACACCACAAGAGTTATCAACTTTATGACAGGTTAGTTTTATTGTTGATATTTTTACATTATGAATTTTGTTATGAAAAACTCATAAGCCAACTAATGTGTTCTGTCACAATGTCACATAATATGGAATTTACATGTTACATCCTTATTATTAACTTGATTATCTGAGTTGATTATTCTTTGCAGTGATAGTCTTGGTTTTTCGGGAAAAAAAATGATTCATGTATTTCATCCGGCTATGCAACACTAATTTTGATTTAATAAATACTGTTTATTGTTTGACTGACTTGCATGACCTTTCTTTACCCTCGGGCCGATGGGCTACCCAATTCACTCAGAACTTGTAACATATCACTCCTAAAATGATAAATTGGTTTGCTATCCTTCTTAGATATGCCGGTTCAAGGTTCCACAAACGCCTCCCACCTCATGTGTACGATGTCTCCAGATGCGATTGTTCTTGAGATACTCACAAGACTACCAACAAAAGTCGTTGGGTAGTTTAAGGTTGTATATAAGGAATTTCACAACTTACTATTAACCTGATATTTTGAAAAGTTCCATTCATATAAATCACTTGTTCCGAGTAACCAAAAAACACTTGTGATACATGACCTCATTGGAACTGTTCATCCAATTGACTTCACAGCTGGTGAATACTGCCTAGGGAACCCCATCACATGCCCCATTCTACCCGGATATTACATGCATCTCCATCCACTCACACATGGATGGCCTTTTACGTGCTTGGTTACATAATACACATGAATTGTTCTTGTGTAATCCAACCACTACTGACTATAAGACATTATCAAACTCTACTGGCCGAGGCATCTTTGTAGACTCCACAGACACAGTTGTTTTCTTCAAGGACCATTTGAACGCCTACAATTTCATGCACGTGAATCGAAAATCACATGACTTCGAAGCCCATGTTTACTCCCGTTCACTAGCATCTTGGACTGAAATACCATTCCCAACAAAAGTAGAGTACCTAGACCGCAAATATTGTTGGTCCACTGGGACTCAATGTGGCATGCCGTCTACTACACAATTACCCAATCGTTGACACAAGGTAAAAATGTCATCATTGCATTTGAAACCAACATGCTTACTATTCAAGATGATCTTTACATGATTGTTACAAATAGCCTACACAAGCGAACACTCAAGCTATGGATACTAACATAAGACCATTGGATCAATGTCTTCACCCCTCATCCCATCCCTCCTAGACCAGACTGTTTATGGTGATCAGTTAAACACTACATGACAAATGGGAAGTGTTTTATCATGAGTAACTCACGAACAATTTATGAAATCACTACTGATATGAGGCCCTTAATATATTTCCCAGCATCAACTCACTTGATGGCGGTGTAGGTGTCGTGTACATGGAAACCGTTGTTGAACTGGCTATATGATGTCACTTGCTTCTCATGTTTAATGTACGCAGTTACTTAATCCAACCATTTTACTGTTTCATCCTTACTACCTCTTTCTATAGTAAATTTAACTTATTACTTGATGACACGTATATTTTATTGAATGGATCATTATTGTTATCTAACTACGTTTGATAGGTAAAAATTAAAATCTAACTTTCTTCTTCTTCTTCTTCTTCTTCTTCTTCTCCTCTCTCTCTCTCTCTCTCTCTCTCTCTCTCTATTTATTTCTTTTTTTTCCTCGCTTCCCCCCCGAGTTAAACCGACATCATAAACGAACCATTTTATGTGTCTCACCCTTACTATCTCTTTTTAAATTAAATGTAACTTATCAGTTCATGATTCATATATTTGCTTGAATGGTTGATTTTTAGTATATGTTATTGGTGTATCTCATATTCTTTTATGAGTTCACTTGGATTCAGTTTCTCCAATTCCGCACTTAGTATCGCTATAAGGACCTTCAACCCTAAAACCGTCATAGAAATCACATAAAAGACTAATACATATTAGAATAAAAAAAACAAAGAAATCCCACATTAATTCATCTATCTTCAAGTCAAGCATAATATATACCTTTAATGTCATCTAACATAACATATGAAGGATGTAAGATTGCAGTAATTCATATTTCACCATCCTTTGCTAACTCTAAAGCCACCTTACATGTTAATATATATATATATATATATATATATATATATATATATATATATATATATATATAGAAAATGGTTCAAATAAGAATAGGGAGTTTCCTAGGAATTGTAAGAACCAACAAATTTTTGACATTTGACATTACAAATTATGATAAAAGAACATTTATAGGAAACTATGTCGGTTATTGGTAATTTTAAATCTCAACCATTGATTAACATGATTCAATGACTATGATTTATTCCTAGTCTTTCTAAAAAACTATTTTTTTTAGGATAACATTCCCCTATATATATATATATATATAACAATGAATTCAAGAGTCAACCAATTATTATTCAAGCGCTAATAACATTATAGACCAACTAATTTTAGGTATTACCTCCCCAACAAAAACCTGCACCCCTAATTTTGGATAAACCATTATCTTTAACAGCCTCTATAACCGGTTCACCAAATTCAACTGCTTGCTCCTACAAACAAGTACAATTAATAATAATAATATATTATTATTATTATTATTGATAATAAGAATAAAGAAAACTATAAATAATATTTAATTTTATGTATATATGGATTAAAGAAATTGAGTTGATAACAAGATGTAGATTAAAAATATAATAAACAGGTGCATGGCTAACTGAGTTTCAAGTGTATGTTATCCACCATATGCAACTTCGTCTGCAACTAGCCTGCAATAACCAAACAAACAAATTAGCATCAAAATTAGTTGAGAAAAGATTTAAGAAGGTGTTCTTGCTACATGGAATACCTCATTTTTGGAGTTTTATAACCTTATGGGTCATTTGATTTCCCTCAAGCAAACTATCGTGAAACACATACATCTCGATCGATGGTTCATCAATTATCATCATTAGTACTAGTAAGGTATTAGGTCATACCCAATTCCCAAGACTAACACTTTCAACATTGATAACCCACCAAACAATTTAATGAAACATTTAAACACAATGGATCTGCCCAAACAAGTGTACTTTGCTTCCAGTTAGGGCACACATGATCACACCCCTCATATATATATGGAAAAGGGCTGAGATAAAAAAATAATAATTTTGTGAGAAGTGTGAAAATGCTTTAAAATAAAATACACCACCTAAACGGGATACTATAACATGTAAATAAGAAACAATACAACTTTTAGAAATTACCAATCTCAACCACTAGATCCTAGATCCAAGGGTGTTCATCTATTCTTATGCTTATCACAAAACTATTGTTTTTTACATTAACCCTACCCTATATATAAACATATATATATATATATATATATATATCCTCTCTGTTTAATATATGGATCAGTGTGCTAGTATCTCTATTCCCTCTATATCGAGTATGAACACATAGTAATAAGCTTGCAAACCGGTCATATCTTCACCCATTAACCAACAGTTGCATAAAGAATAGGACTAAGGGTTTTGCCGTGGCTTAGGATCAGGTATGTGATGACTGTCGTTTGAGTCATGCGAAAACCTAAATAACCTAAGTAGATAGGGTAAATAAGGTATCGTATCCACCAGGAGTATGTGGTCAATGCAAATCGTGTAAACAGTTTGAATATTATGAAGTGACAGATTTTAGTGTTGATCACACAAGCAATGATTTGAATATAGAATTAAGAAAACGAACGAGTAACAAGTTTCAATCAATTAACAAAAGCAAAACACACTTGGGAATTCAAGTAAGCAACTTACAATGATCTCATGCAACCTAACAGATTAATTATTAATGGTTAACTACAGACTGATCAATCAGAAAAACCCTTAGACATCAATAATTGCTTTACACACGACACTGGTTATCAAACAGTCCTTGCCAGCGTGACTCAGTTAAGGGCAATTATATGTTTTATCGTATTCAATCTAATCAAACAGTCATATGATCAATTATTATAGCAACTGGTAATGAATCGTTCAAATCAACGTAAAACTAAATCGATTGAACGCACAGAAATACCATACATCAATAATCATACATCAACCATAATCAATTATACAAAAGTGTTCTTAATCACATGTGAAAACCGAAAGAGTTACAAACTATACATCCCCGGGTGAGATTCTAGGATATTAGCCGAGCCTCGACATCGTAGAATCGTCAATAATGATGAGTTGGAACATGTAGGTTGTCTTGCTACGATCTGGAATGGTGGAACACCCTACTCAAGCTCTGGAAATCATCTCTTTTGATAAAAAGATAGATAGGGTCGTTTATGATGACAAATTTGATATAAACCCAAACAGCCAGTCTGCACACCCCATCGCGATACGCGATGGGGTCTTCACTGCGCGATGGACCAGAAAGTCAATAGTTAATTTAAACCCATCGCGATACGCGATGGGTCTTCAGCCAAGCCCATCTTGTATCGCGATGGGACTTGTCACCAGCAAACTCCATAAATATTTCTCGTTTCGCGTGCTGGACATCCCGGGTCATCAATACATGCATCAGTAGGTCCAAATTAAGTACTTAAACGTCTGTGATCTTAAATACAATAATACACGTATGAAGTATCGAAGTTCCTAAAATAAACGATTAAAACTAATAATTAATCGAACTAAAGCATATACAAATTAACCAACCATTAGTATGGAATATGATTTATTTATTAACATATGGTGGATGAAATCCAATTTATTCAACAACTAAACAAACAATCGATTACACACTAACTATTATTTACAACCAAAACTGACTTCAAACATTGATACTTTTTGAGTTTTTCTGATTTTATTTTAAACAAGATATGTATAAACAACTGAATCGAGACATTCGTACATTGTGTACTATGCTAAAAAAAACTGATTATATACAACTCCAACATACCAGAGTTCATCACACAGGGTTAAAATAAAAGGCCAAGGCTAACATTGCTTGTGATGTAGGGTTTAACAAACGAAAGGGAAAAGGCACAAACTTGGCTCCTAGAAGATAATGTAGGGTAGGGAGTATTGTTTATGTAAAGGCCCGTATATGTGGGTTTCTACAGTCCTAATTCTCCATACAGGGGTGGTATTAAGATCTTGACATGCATATGACAAACAAGTTCCATATATCATGAACATATTGGTTACACTCTTAATATCACTCATATGACATGTATATATATCTATATATTAATATGTGTATTATATATAAAGCAAATCTCATACACGCACGAGAGGAAATAGGCTGCTGATATGAAACATTTGTACATGTCTCCATGACTTGTTATCCCTGTCTAAATGGTCCACTTTAATTTCCCTTTTTTTAAATAAACATTTGATGAGAAATTTTTTGAGATGCTTAAAAATTGACGATGACCAAAGACTTCTTCGTGGCATTAATAACATCAATTAAAAATTTACAATTCTGGCTTTTGCACACAATCAAGGTACTCTAAGGCAATAAAATTTCAATTCTCTCCCATCCTCACACTTGAGGTTAACATTGTTCTCAATGTTTAAAAATATAACTTTTAAAAGATCATTAACTGAGGACGTGGTTAAATTTGACTAATTATAAATTTTAAAATCGGGCAAAATGTGATGGTCATAAATAGCTATACAATTTAACATTTTACAATTAAACTAGCAAAAGCAAAGAAAATTATGAAAACGAAATCACCTGATATAGGTTACTCATGTTTACATATGCTGGCCTAAATGAACATGTCTCCTCAACTCACTTAATTGTATCTAAAAATTCTCAAATATGTACAAGCACGCTTCTCATGACTATTAGATTTTAATACCGTTTTCAAAACTATTAATTTTAACCAAGCCGAGTTATATATATATATTTATAATTAAATTTGTTAAACAAGTAAAAATATTAAAAGGCCTAACTCACTTTCGTATGAATCACGATTGCATTTAGCATATGCAACAGCCCCTTTAACCCCCCCCCCCCCCCGGTAGCCCGGGTGGACGAGTATGGTCTCGTGAGGGTTTATAGTGAACTACGCTCACAAAGTTTAATTACAACAAATTACACAAATTAGACGGCATCAAATATAAAAGTTATATATATTACCCACCCGATTCACCCGTACATTTTTACCTCGATTATTATATTATTATATCATTAATATATACAACAAATCAAAGTTCAAAATAAAAATAAAGGAAAATTAAAGTAAACCCGAAAACAAGCGGATGCGACTGCTACTACTCTCATCACCAACTACTCCTCACCATCTCCAACGGCTCTATAACCTCCTGCCTCGTCATATCACCACCAATAATACCAGCTCCACCAGCATATCCTGTTCCACCCGCCTAAGTAGGAGGTCTCAAAGACACGATTAGGTGAGTTTAAGTAGGAGGTCTCGGCCCGCTTAAGGCTCGGGGCTCGTTTAATATCTTTATATTTGTGACATTCGTCAATTTCGGGTCCGAATAGTATTCGTTTTGTAAACCTTTATTATGTAAACCGACCCGTTTTGTAAACCTAAAACTTTGGATATAATGGATTTTATGTTACAATATTGTTTTACACTTTTTGGGTCTTGAAAACATTCATTTCGGTCTTTAAAACGCTTAAAAATCACTTAAAACGAACTTCGGGGGCCAAAACTGCCATTTTTGAAAATATTGAAAAATCAGGAAATCCACCCCGTCACGCAGCACGACGGGGAACCCCTATGCCGGTCGCGTAGGGCGAAGGCACGGTCTGCAGCTGCACGTTTTTTTGTTATTTTGTGTTCGTTTTTAACCCTTTTTTCATGCAAACTCTTGATATAAACACCTATATTTGACCCAACTCTTTCCCGTATATATACACACTCTTTCCCCTCATTTACACCTGCTACAACTTTAAATTTCTCTCTCAAACATCAAAGATTCAAAGGTTGTTCATAGTTGTTCTTGAGTGTTTGACTTCTAAAAGTCAAACTGAGTTAAATCTTTCATTTTTATTTGTTTATCTAACCTTATTAATACTCGTTAATGGTGGTACAACATATATATAATATAATACCCCTTATTACCTTTGGTAGTTACTTCTCCAGCTCTGGTCGGTGAGGTTTCGGACCTCGTAAGGCAAGGCTTCATGGAGAACTTCGTGTTCTTGATATATATATATATATATATATATATATATATATATATATATATATTTATCTAACTTATTAATGCTTACTAACCATGCTTAACTTCTTCTCATTTTAGTTTGTTAGTCACATGTATAAGTCTTGGGTATGTGGAATCCATCTATGAACTTATTGTGTGATGGAAACCGAACCAAACCAAACTTTTGTTAAAAAGACTTGTTGTTGACTTTTTTAGTTGTAGAACTTAAATATTTTCATTTGTATATTATTATACAAGATCCATGATATATGGGTATATGGAATCCATCTATGAACTTGTTGTGAGATGGAAACCGAACCGATCCGATTTTTTACTCGCTTAAGACAAACAAGTGTGTTTTTAGCTATCATGACTTGTATATTTATTTAAAAATAGTTTACAAACTGATTTTAATCATTTTCTTAAGTACTTGGAAATGTTGGATCCAAATTGATCTCATAACAAAGTTTGGACCGACAAAACTGAACACTCACTTAACGAACGTTGTTAGTTCTAAAACAATAGATCTACAAACTTGGTTAAGTCTTATAAAGTTTTTGTGAGTTATCTCATAACAATTAATATTTTGGAAAGTTGACTTTGGGTTGACCATTTGTCAAGACACGAACCAACAACCCGAACACTTGTTAAAGACCCGTTTTAGTATCTTTAGCCCAATGAAACTTGCATTTTAGCATTTTTCCCACCTTATTACCTAACATTGGTTAAGTAAATATTAAGGTTAGATACTTTAATCCGATTTCGAGCAAACTTACATTTTTAAAGGGTTGTCATTATAAATTCTTAAATAGTTACATTTTAAACCTTGAACTTTAATTGTTTATTTTTTGCAACAATTATTTTATTTAAAGATCTTCAAGACAACCTTTCTAAATCCAAGATTTCCTTTTATTTAGGCTTCATACTTTAAAATCGTCGTTCCGACAAATCTCCAAATAATCAATCTTTCAAGTTTATTACTTGAACGTGAGTACATTCATCCCCCGTTTTCTATCTTTTATTTTGGGGGTGACATTTCATACTTATTCAAATTAAATGATTTATACTTGAGTCTTAAATCACAAACTTTATTGTATACTTTACTTAAATAAATGCTCGATTTGGTGTTCTATGCTTACATGATTATATGCTTATGTGTTTATCGCTTTTGGAGGGTTGATTCATAAATCTATGAACTATCTGGTATTCTCTTATAGCACGGTGCCGTTAATGTATTCTTATTAACGACCTCACGAAATCCGAATCTATTTGGTATTCTCTTATAGACGGTGCCATTAATGCATTCTTATTAGCGACCTCATATTATCCAAATTGTTGATATTTATTTGTTGTTTTGTATACAAGATTGTGGTTTTTCTTATTATATACATATTGTTCAAAATCTATGAATTGCTCACCAACCTTTGTGTGACAAACTTTATTTTATGAAATGTTACAGGTTTACATCTTGGTTGATTTCGGATGCTTGAAGAAAACGTCACAAATACCATTAGGATATTAGCAAAAATGAACAATATTTGATTTGCTATATTTTGTTATGACTTGTTATGGATATTGTTATATGACATTTTCGATGATGTGAAATGAAAAGAGTTTATTAAATATTGTCGCTTTAATAGTGTCATGTGCTTATGGGCAATCGTTACACCTCGGCATGTTCCGCCGCCTTTGGTCGGGGTGTGACAATATTATCATTTAACTCGCCTGAATATTAAGGTAAGTAATCACTCTCCTATTTTACAGATTTTAAACCTTTTGGGACTTATGCGTACCTTACAATACTTTTATGTATCTTTTTACATCACTTGAAAATATCAAATATTGTGTTGTTGATCAATTGAATGTTTATATGCTAGTTGCTTACTTGTTCATTTATTTATTTTATCGCATTCGGAGAGGTCCATCGCAATCATATTAAAGTATGATCATACGCTATCTTAATAGCCATCGAACGTGTTCTTGAGTCGTAGCCAAACGACACCCTTGCTTTTATTTATTTCTTCTTAGTAGCCACCGTCCGTGTTCGTGAGTCATGAACAAACGACGCCAATTACTCTCTTTCATTTAATTGTTGATGCTCGTGATATTAATTTGCATATTTCGTATATAATATATTAATTATCAAAATCTGGTGATTACTTACTCAACATGTGTTGTTGACAAATATATGTATTTTGTAAGAATATTGCATGTTATTCTTTGGATGGTTGAAGTATTTGAAGATCATTTAGAAAAGACTTTAGGTTATTATTAAAAAGACACGATGTTATTATTTTAATTGTTTTTGTTTTATTTGGAATTAATTGAGACTTGTGTACTTGGTTTAATTTAAATAAATAAATTAGATGTTGTCATATAAATATATAAATTAGATATTGAAGTTAAATATAACCTTTGCATAATAGTGTCTTGTGAGTTGTGAACCAATAGTTCGTGCCCCGACATTTTTGTTGTAGGCTGGGTGTGACATCGGCCACCATAACCCATAGATGACAATAAAATGGTGGCCCAGTAGTGAACCCATGAATACTCTCTGTAAACGCAGCAGTTTGGACCTCCGTCTCAGTATACAAAACCCATAACAACTGCAAATCTAGGCACTGTCATCTCAAATATATGTCGTCCGAACGAAAACGAAACTACATGCGGAACATCAAAGTCACCCATCTTATGTTGAAACGTGGAATGCAACTCATGCACAAGTTCGTCATACTAAGGTCTATCATAAGTCAACATGGTGGCCCAATGTGGCCCCAACAACCCTGTGATCCGCTCAACATGTCCGAAAGTAGCCAACAAATCCCAATAGAAGGTCATATGACATAGAAGTCGAACATCGGCAATCCTATAATAAATCTCTCGCTCAGCCGAACCCAAACCAAATTGGAGTATGATATGCGGGGTATCCTCATCTGATACGACCCTTCAACAATCGGGATATCCTCTACATCATACTGGATGGGTCTCCTGGTGAACTGCTGCACATCCGGATCAAACTCCTACTGCATGCGTGACCTCTTGCGCAAACCGGCGCCCGGAACCCCGAACCCTCACCAGCCCGTTACATATTTGCATGTATAATTCGCGTAATCAGTTTGTATCAGAATTGCAAGTCGTGGTGACGACTGTATAGCATTCCAGTCGAGATCGTCCCCACTATATTAAAATAATATTAAAATCTAAAAGTAATAAATTAAAAAATAAAAGTAAACCAAAACTGTCGGGTTTACTCGCGCGAATGAAGATTGAGTACATGCGGTTCAACTAATATTCGTGAAAACTCAATCATAAAGATCATTCCCCACAACTATGTTGACATGATAAACTCACTAAAGACACATTATACAACTAGTTTACCTCTACTTTCTTGTTAAAAGTTCAAAACCACACAATCTCAACACCCCAGTTTCGGTTTGACTCGTTCACAACCCGGGCTCATCTGTTATAGAATTTTACTTATATATGTAGATCTAACGATTGGTTTACATAACTCGCTAACATACTCATTAACATGATATCAAGACTAATATTGTTAGAACCAAACCCGAGTCCGGGTTATAACATAACTAATTTACCCCAAACATCAAACCACCCGACAAACTTAAGTTTTTTCACAAGTTGCAAACTTTCATCCGAAACACGATTGTTTAATATTAATAATTATATGAAAAACATACTCAAGTATCATATCCCAAATCAACTTATTAACCCGACAAACCCAGTTAAACTGTACCCGGAAATTCCATACCCAAAACTTGAGGTTTATGGTGGTGGTGCAGTGTGATGACGAGACGGAGAGAGAGAGAGAGAGAGAGAGAGAGAGAGAGAGAGAGAGAGAGAGAGAGAGAGAGAGATAGATGAGACGAAGAGATATGGAGATGTATAGAGAGAGTGGTTTTATGATGTTGTGATGATGGTGGAATAATGAGTGTGGAATGGAAAAGAGTTGGGAATCAGTGGTGCAAGATATATGAAACTTAAACACCTATAACTAGTACGGGTAACTAAGGTCGTCTCCATAGGGAATCAGTGGAAAATGCAAGTTTGAATCATGACGTAGACAAATTAATTATGCGGACAGACAATGTGAAGCAGTTTAGAAAGATATTTGAATGTAACACGATTACTTTTATAGTTTGTAAATAATTATGAGAAACAAGTGATTCACTTCATGTTCAAGTAATGTGATAACAAACTACTTACGGATCTAGTTAAGTTGATAGTGCATTAATTACTAGACCTAGTAGTTTGGTTATGATGACAAACGAAACCCTATCCGAATTGTTAACCCAACTGAACTCGATCTACCCAATTACCAATTTTATATTATGAAAATCAATTATCATGCAATGACTAACGGCTATCGAATCAATAACACAATAACCTAGTCCTAAATGTTGATGAACACAACCAAATAGTTGATGCAAGATTCAATGAACAAAACATAAACTGTTTAAACAATCAATCAATAAAATAAACAAGATCAAATAATATATTCAGCCAAGTTCTTAATCAATAAAAGCACACAAAATTCAATCAAATTCAGTTTACACAAAACCGTAGCCTAAATTGATCACAAAGGTTTTAAAATGACATCGAAATAATGATTAACTCACTTATCTAATGAAAGGAAGAAAGCATGGGCTGATTAGACGAACCAGAAGCTCCGAGATGATGAAAAATCATCCTAGGGTTCTTCTCTGGCTGCTGGAATGAAAGATATGTTGAGTAGGGGCTAAAAACTGACTATATTAAATTAGGTTTAATTCTCCCTTTTTTGCATCCTTCGAGTGGCGCAAAGCATTCACATCTTAGTCCTTCCCGTAGCGTGAAGGTCAAAATAGTCGGGTCTTCATTAAAACTCTTCACGTAGTGCGAATAGTTAATCTTCATCCCTTCGCATAGCGCGAAGGGCTTCAATAACAAGGATTTCTTAACTTTTTCTTGTTTTCTGCATTGGGATGCATGCCACTCAATTCTGCTCTTCTAAATCATCATTCCAAGCTCGTACATAGCATCAATAAGCGTCCTGAACGTCCAAAGACTTGAGACACGAAAACACGCTTGAAGTACCGATGTTAACACACTAAATAAACTAAAAAGAAAATGTTATTATAATATTATACACGAATTATACTCGACCATCAATGGGTTACATCTGCAATATTATGCCCACATGTTTTAAATTGTGAGCACCATTTAAGTAGACCTAAAGAAATGAAAATATTAAATTACCAAAATGAATAATGGCATGTGTCACACAGAACTTTCCGAATGTTTTGGAATTCAGAACTTTTAAAATTTAGTGGCAAGAGAATAACCAATGATTTGTCTGATATGTGTTAATAATATTCATTGTTGTTTTATATTCTATTGTTTCACACTGCTTTTTTAAAAAACTATTGCTCATCTAAATGACTCATATACAACACATTCTGATGCAGATACAAATCTCCATGGAACGCATTCGTAAAAGTGCAAAATGAGAAGCCGTGATATGATAGATTACGAGTTCATTACACTAACGGATCTAGTCAATGATATGAATACGTTTAGGTTTGGATACATTGGGTTAACTATGTATAAGTGTGTGTGTGTGTGTGTTAAGACTATATTTGGGCAGAGTAACGAGATGAATTGGGAATAAATGAGAACTGTTAATTAGAAAACAACTTATAGGGGTATATATAGATGATGAGCTCATCCGTTACACTCCCTAATGTATGAGCCTCATTAGCTATCAGATCACATATGTTACCCTCATTCGTTAACATCTCCTAACTAATGAGGATGAATAAACACACAGAGCTCATTCGTTAGGAGCTCATTCGTTATTAACTGCTCTAACGAATGAGTATTACATTAGCTAATGTAACTTTAATACAATTACCAAAAGACCCCTATACATTATGCTAATGACAAAATACTTTAATCAAAGACCAAGATGTAAAATGATGTATCAACAAACCCCCCCTCATCTCGAGCTCTTTGTATCATCATTTTCTGAACCTGCTAGTCTTCCATTCAGCACAACTATGTATCCCAAATGCATAACATACACGTACAACCCCCTAGAACTACATAGCTTGCTCGTTGCCATTCACGTCCGCCCATCTAATACAATTCTTGTATAACACTTCATTATCGGACTCAGACAAGTTGACTAGCCACATAGGATCAATAATCCTTTAAACTCGGTTTTCAAACCCGTAGCCAATACAATTACAGCTTCGTCGGTCTTGTTATCGTAGTACCACCGATTAAAATTCTTATAAAGACTTTGAGGAAAAGTCTTTATAGGAAAATTCTTCAACGTGCATGGCGACTTTACATTAAGTACCAGCTTCCTCCTACCGGTACATGGATCGATCTCATTGACATACTTACACGTTGGTACATGCGATTTTAAAGAATTTAAAGCCATAATATTCCCCGTGTACCAAATGATGGTAGAAATAATCAGATAACTAATTTCCTCCCCGGTTCATAAACACCTTGATAGCTAATGCACGAAGATCCCAACATGGAAAGGTAAGCACATCAATAATATGCTTGAAATACTAACCCCGTTCTCCCACTTCACGATGCATACTTTATGATCAGATTCGTACATCCGCGAGATGATATAACCTTTGACTGTCTTCCCCGCATCAAACTTCTTCATCTGGTATGCTGATTCTCGAGCCTTTGACTACTTATAATCTTCACGTTCAGCATATCTCAAGGTCCTGATCAATTTTAATCATTCTTGATATGTTGTGTGTAAACATACCATCAAATTCTTGTGATTCGGTCTCTGATACTTTATCTTTCCGCTTTTCTTTCTCTTTCTCCTTCCTTAGACATTGTTCAGCTGCTTGAAAGTGCTCAGTTGTGAAGAATGGAACCCCATCGTCAGAGTTGTTGGACTGAGTGTATATATCAAGGTATTCTTCAACTGTCACGTCTTCAACCTCAACATCATCATAATTAAAAGACGTATTCCCAGATGGAACACTCTTATCAAACCTCACCTCCTCACTATCCATCACCTCAACATCCTTCTATCTCTCCAACTCATCTACCGCCTCTTCATTTAAATTAAGAAGCAAGACGATTTGTTCTTTAGTTAACCAATGGTCAACACATTCACCTTCTTCTATATCACCGGCATCCAGCATACTCATTACTATCCCTATATCATCCACAACCATCACCATATTTGCCTTGATAGAATCCACGGGCTACACATTAGTGGAATCATGAAATACCACTAATTGCTTATCTGACTCCCCCTCAGCTGCAACATTCCTAGATGATGAGGCATCACCACTTGGTTACGGATCAAAACCTCCAACCTTGAGATCTTTGTCATCATCATTATCTTTCAACTTCTTGAGCATATCATCTTTGCATGTCAACTGGAGGATAATCTCGTTCTGCTTGTTCAGTCTCTCCCCCTAAGCAGTAACCAGGACCTTTAATTCCTGGTTCTCATTCTGAACATATTGCAAATGTCTCATCATTTTCCTTTGATCCGCCCTCATCTACTCTTGAAACTGCATGTCAACAGCCATATGAGTTTCTTGAAGATGTATCAAGTTCATCATCTGGAACATTTGTTGTTGTACCGGTAGCTTATATAAATTCTGATGAATGAGCTGCATAGGACCAGCAGGTATGTTGAATGACATAAATGAGAAGTCTGGCCTCTGCATCGGCCGTGCAGGAATTGTTGGACTTGTAATAGCCAAGACTTGTTGCGGGGACGACATCAGAGATAACAATGATTGAGAAATCGACATGAAACATGGATCGGTCGACGCCATTGTCAAAAGGGTAACCGCCGGTGTTTGTGGAGTAGATACATTACATAGAACAGGACCAGACATCACAATCCTCGGAACTTGATGTTGTATCTCTTGTATCTCAACATCAGAACCTCTATGGGTTCTCTTCTTCTCAGGTTTGTCAATAGCAACAGCCTTTCCATTTGCCTTACGCTTACATACTGCCACCGCAGCCATCACCATCATCACTTCCAGGACCACCATCACCACCTTCATCATTCCCACCTTCACCAGATTCACGTTCCAAATCTGAATCGTCATGGATTCAACGATCATCGGGTGGAGATACATAGTCTTCACGAATCAAATGTCCAATCAAACGCTTGAACCATGGCTTTGTCTGATCTGTCTAACCACGTTAAACCCCGATTTCTTCTCATCGAGTCTTCATTTATATGTTACAACACAATACGATCAGCTCGAATAGCTGGGTCTTTGACTAAATCGAGCTGTAAATGGTTGATGAACATCTGGAGGAATCTTGGATACATTAAGAACTTGTTCTTCCTTGTTGTGTAGTTCTCCTTCAAATGGTAAAACATCATTTCCGAGAAGTTGAATGGTTTGTTCAATACAAGTGCAACAAAATTCGATTGTATCATCACCCTGCACTCATCGTATCCACCCTTTCGTCCGCTGAGGTAGTGAATAAGTTAGTGTAGCAAATACTTATAATGTTCACACAAGGTCTCCTTTTTGTACGTCTACTTGTTCAAGTCTCCCTTATACTTCAGCCACCTAAATAACCATTTGATCAAGTCACAATCAAACTCACAATGATCATCCACATCAACATCAACAATTATTATTGTGTCTTGTATCTCAGCAACAATGTGATCTTCGCTTGACACATATTTAGCCTTATCCTAGAATAGTCTGATTATACTGTAGTGGACGGGAAGATTAATAGATATAGAATGATAGATTCTCGATCTCTTCATAAATTCTATAACCCCACCGAACATCGCTCCGCCGAAGAAATCATCTTTCAAATAAGCACAGATGTTGTGCTTTTTGTCAGATACAAGCTGGACAGTAGGAGCTTCTTCTTCATGTTGTGCTTCGGGATTCTCAATAGGTTGTTCAACTTGAGCTTCTTGTAAGTTGTTCTTGTTCACCCTCGGGAACAATTATCTACAGTATTTCAACCATTTTTGCGAAAAGCTTATGCATTAATCTTTGAAATTTACTTTAAAATGACAAATGTGTCCTCATTCTTTATACTATAAAGAATAACGAATGAAACACATCTAACTCGTTAAGGATTATTAACGAATAGACACATTCGTTAATAACTTAAAACGAATGGGCACATTCGTTAAGTCATTGCAAAAAATGGCTCTCCTTAATTTCAACAAAAAAAAACTTTACCGAAACTCATTGTCACTACTTTCAAATAAGTTTCAACCAAAAAATTATAGTTCTCAGATCGTGGCACACTACAATCTACCCCCTTACTTTAGCATACCCAGATCCTATGTCAAATATAATCATTTCACTACCAGGCGAGGCGAATCCTCGTGAATTCAACATTCTTACAACTCTTAATGGGGTCATATGGAACCCCTAACAAGCGCATATACAACTCTACCTACACAACCACTAGAGGAATTTTCAACATACGATCTGACACTGTTGGATTGTAGTTACAACATTCAAATGAATATACCCTCCTACATGTAAAACTCGACTGTGAGAAAACAAAATTATATACATACGCTCTAGAACCAGAGGTCGGGAAAATAGTTGGAACTCTACACGAAAATCGACGAGGAACAAAGGACCATCAATGGAAATCCGTAACATTTAATAACAGAGTTTTGTACTTTGTTGTGAAACCCACATTTTTAACACGACGTGTTCTATTGTTGGCTTTTGATACTCACACGGAGAAATTCAGTAACACAACCTTCCCAAAACTTCCAACAAAACCCTCGGTTGTACATTTTCTTGTCATTCACAATGACCTCCACATATTTGTTACTCACGGTTTCCGTACTAGACCGTAGATTTATGGAAGATGACATCTCATACATGGACGAAAGTATTGGTAGTCCCCCCTAAAAAGTCTATACTAATAGGCATGACCATAACATACATCACCACAACCGGCAAGTTTATGGTCGTATCTGATGATGGATTTACTAATGAGATAGACACAACTAAGAATGGCGATGACTCGTATTATTCTTTGCAGTACTATTAAATTGAACAAGCCATTATTCATACAAAGACTCTAAAAACCCCATAATGATTTTATTTCCATACAAACTTTGACTTTCTACCTTTATTATCCCCATTATTATTTTAATCATGCAAACTTAGAATTTTGTGTTCTCAAGTTATCCTTATTTTTTAAGTTCTTTTATGTTTT
Organism: Bidens hawaiensis; assembly: GCF_021521415.1. Taxonomy (NCBI): domain Eukaryota; kingdom Viridiplantae; phylum Streptophyta; class Magnoliopsida; order Asterales; family Asteraceae; genus Bidens; species Bidens hawaiensis. Next base: position 8,035,217 of record NW_027491017.1, read on the forward strand.
ATGTGTTTTACTTGGTTTAATGAAGCATGCAATTGGATTTGTTTATCTTTATAGTTAATCTGAACCAATAAATATACCTAACATGTCATTTACCATTACTTCTACGATTACAAGGCATTCACATCTTTAATTATATACGACCTACATGGAACTTAAAAAATATAATAATCACAATAGAGGTGATAACCTGCGCAAACCCGCAGCAACGCGCGGACACTTTTACTAGTTTGTGTAACGTTGGGATGCTATATTCAAACATCACTCTATAGTGATTTATAGAGCTATACGGCTCGTACAGGTGCTATACGAGTCGTATAGATATTGTATGACTGCTAAATATACGAATGGAACATGATGACAGCTTTTTGCAGTCTATACATGTTGTGTGGATGCTATACGAGCCGTATAGGCTTCCTAGCTTATATAGCCCCTATACGACTCGTATAGGCGGATTTTTTTAACATAAAAAATATAGGAAATAACATCCGACATGGTTATAAAATAAATATTTTACTCCATGGTACCCCGAAACGCTCCTGTTGTTTGTAGGTTGTTTAATCAGTATGGAGCAAATTATAATTTTAAGTTACGTGTTTTTATTTTATAACCATGTCGGAAGTTATTTCATATATTTTGTATTTTTTTAATTAAATATTTTTAAATCTGTCTATATGAGACATATATGGGCTACAAGAGACAATGAAACATAACCAGACATTTTCCGACACATGCTGGCATAATTCTGGACATGTACGACTCGTATAGCCCCATATACAAGTCGTATATGTCCACCTAGTGTCCGAATAAACAATCTGATGTGGATATAACACGAGGCATAATATATTTCATCTAATATGTATCAGTTATGGATTAATCATTTCCATTAAGACATGCGTAATGGTTACTGTTTCTTAATGGCCATTTTCCGTCACATTATCATCATTTTTTTTCGTATTTTTAGTAAATAACAAGTGTAATGAATAATGCCCCATGAATTATTACAACTTCAAGACACATATGAGCTTTTATTGTAAAAATCTTCATACATTTATAACGCCCCATAATGCCCATTGGGATGGTGTAAGGGTCCATCTATTGAATGCCCCATTACACATAGTGGTAGATCTAGAAGAAAAGTTCAAGGGTATCCCATTAGACCTAGAGTATCCTAATATTTGTTAAAGAGAATCCGAATACATAAAACGAATAAAAAAAATGTTGCACTATTTTATATTCCGCCTCGGCCCATGGGATGGTGTAATGATCCTTGAAGCACTTTGTACAGGTGCACATCTTGGAGATAATCTAAATCGATGAGAATTATTTCATCTTTTATATTCATGTTAAAAATTAATCACGTCCATAAACAAGTGAATGCGTGATCGGCTATAGGCGTGTTACGTGCTTTAACAACAAAGCGTTAGAGATGTTCTTATTTATATAACTAGCTTTTATCCCTCGTATTACGAGGTTGTTTTACATTATGCATTTCCAATTTATATATATTTTTGGATTTTAATTTAATTTATTGTAATTTTTTTAATAAGATACGCAGGGTTTGAAGATTAAAGAGTTTCATAAATAAATGAGATTTTATAACTCGGTTTTAAAAACTATGTGGGTTTGGCGAGACTCATGACCCGCTTATTTGTTTTTACTATAAAATTATTTCTTAATTATAAATAATATATTTCTTTTTTAAATCATATTTTAATTTTTAGTGTGTCCCTATTTTTTAGAATTTTCATATCAAATATTTGGTGAGATTAATTTGTAATTTAATGAGATGTTATACCCTGTTTAAAGGCTATCTGGTTTTTGTGAGACTCATACTCGTGAATTCGGGTCAAATGCATGAGAAACCTCTATATACCTATATACTATTAAAGCAAGACCATTTTTCCATATGTCATTCGATTAAACCTTACACCTAGGCTGCAAGTGTATAAGTTTTCATTTTTACAATTCCCCCATGAATGAAAAAATGAAAAATATGTTGTTGGTGGAAATCGAACTCACTATGTTGTTTTTAAATGTGTGGGGCTTACCAACTCAACAAAAATGAATTGATGTTAGCCTTTTATTTTTCTTAATTGGTATAGATTCATAACCTTCCATTTTGATTTCTTTTAAATTATAAATACAAATTATTCTTACTAATCTATGTATTTTTGGAAATTATGTTTATCTTATGAATCAATAAGATATGTTATTTTGTATATTATTACATTTAAGTTTTTATTTTATTTTTTTAACTACCCGTGTATCACAAGGACTCTATCTACTTTTGACAATAATATATAAAAGAAATATCGTTTACTTAAGGATGTGTTAATATTTAGTTAAGTTAAATAAAATAATAGAGTGTGGGCTTGATCAATAAAATATGGAATAAGGAATGATGATGGGCCTTAGGTCTATGGGCTTAAGGGTATATAAACCCCTTAAACCTCCTAAAATCCTAAAACCCTCATTTCCCTCTTCTAGCCTCCGTACACACTCAAAACACACAAACACACTCTCTTCTATCTCGGATCGAGATCCGGGGAAAAGGACCCGAGCTTGTTGGTGTTAGAGAATCTATACAAGAAAGACATACACTAAGACTAGATCATGTTCGTTAAACAGATCATCTAATGTACGTTTCATAGCGAAAGCTTGTTCATTTATGCTTGGCTCGTTTAGTATTTCTAGATCTAACGAAACCGGGCTTTAAAATTTGATAAAGGATTGAACTTTATAAAAAACGAGCTTGATCTTGGTTAAGGGTGATGATAGGATAATAGTAAATAATAAATAGGTGATAATTGTAAATACTAATAATAATTATAATGTTAATAAGCGGTGATAAAATATGTAATCGTAGTAATAATGATAATAGTAGTAAGAATGGCGGCTACTGCAGCTTTGAAATGAAATGAAAGGAATGGATGCATAAATAATAACAATATTAATAATATTGATAAAGAGCTTCAGCGGCAACGCTCATATGAAAGAAAGAATAGAAAGAAGGAAAACGGTCCATTCGATTACATCCATTAGATTAAAACAAGGTTCATTCGATTCGATTAGAAAAAGGCTCATTCGATTCGATTAGAACAAGGCTCATTCGATTCGATTAGAAAAAGGCTCATTCAATTCGATTAGAACAAGGTTCATTCGATTCGATTAGAAAAGGGTTCATTCGATTTGATTAGAACAAGGCTCATTCGATTCGATTAGAACAAGGCCCGTTCGATTCGATTGAGGATCCATTCGATTCGATTACATGACTCGATAAGATCAAGACCCATTCGATTTGATTAAGGTTCATTCAATTCGATTAAGTCTCATTCAATTCGATTAAGTCCCATTCAATTTGATTAAGTCTCATCCGATTCGATTAAGACTCGTTCGATTAGTACAATTCGATTTGATTAGGATTCATTCGATTAGAATTTCTGATGAAATTTTAGTAAAGGACTATTATTAAAAATAAAAATTTTCCAAGCTTACCTGGCAGCTCGACCTAGCCAGGGGCTCTACCTCTTGGACCCTACTAGGGGCTGCTACTTCTAGACCCCTCTGCCAGGGGCGCTGCCCCCGGACCCCCGTAGCTAGGGGTTACAATAACTTAGAAGTATGATATAGTTAGAACTGGTTATTGATACTATAATTGTTACAGTTAGCCGTGCGCAGCTAAGGAGGGGTATTACTGTAAACTCAGCAAGGAACAAGATACATGTGAGTTTCTAGCCCCATTTTCCTTGTTATGTTTTCGGGGATGTGTGTATACTCAATGTGAATAGTTAGTACACTTACCTTAAGTGGTAAGTGTATGTTATATGAATGTGTATGAATGATATATGTATGGTTGTATGGAAAGAAGGGACCAGACCCTAATAGTATCTAAGATAGCGGGTACCAAACGCTAATAATATCTGAGACAGAAGTGACCAGACGTAAGGCCCCGGTCCCGGTGCCCTACATTGGATGTGGATTTACTCATAAACACAGTTCTAAAATATCAGAGTTAATTAAAACTTTTCCCGGAATAGATAAATGTCAACTATTCATTACATAAGTCTCAAATTAAAATAATATAGAACATGTCTTTTTAGTTCAAACATTAAAAACTAAGTCTTCAGATGTCAGCTTCTTTATTCATCTGCCATGTGTCCCTCTTTAAGCCAACTGTCTCATCCTACTCACCTGTGTGCATACTAAAAGTCAGCTACGCTGAGTGAGTTCTAGTTAATCAGGAAACATACATTCATACACTTACTTTTATATACGCGTCTAAAGATACATATTATGTACTTTACTTGTTACTTTCTTTCGTACTTTCATACATTCTATCATACCATCACACTTTCATACTTTCATACTACATACATAATTATCTGTACCATCTCAGATATTTGTAGGGTCTGGTCCATTTCTTTTCTATCTCAGATATTATTAGGGTATGGTCCCTTTTATCTCAGATATTAGTAGGGCCTGATCCCTTCTTTCCATACAACCGTACATACACTTCTTTACACATACACATTTTATTATATAGTTTCATACATACTCTTAACCATTCATGTATCATTCATACATATGTTATAACACTCACCTTTCCTGGCGATACATGCAATATCCGAATATTGTTCACGTACCGACAAGCATTCGTTCATAACCTCAATCACTATCGCATAAATCATATAAGGCACACACTTACCACTTAGGGTAAGTGTATTAACTAATCACGTTGAGTATGCACACGGCCCCGAAAACATAACAAGGAAAAGGGGCTAGAAACTCACCTGAACCTGGTTCCTCTAAGAGTTAATGGTAACTCATTTCTTTAACTGGGCACGGCTAACTGAATAACAATTACACATATCAATTAACTATCACTACCCAAATCGTAATTCTAGTTTATTATAACCCTCAATGAGAGGGGGTCTGGGGGTAGCGCCCCTGGAAGCAGGGTCTATGGGCGGCAGCCCCTAGCATGGTCTAAGGGGCAGAGTCCCTAGCTGGGGTCGAGCTGCCAGGTCAGCTTGGAAAAATCTTATTTTCCTTAACTGTCTTAACACATTTTTCATTAGAATTCTTAATTTATTATTTTATTCGCTAACTCATTCTTTATAACGAATGGCCTCTGGTTGAGCCTTATTCGCTATCTCATTCGTTATGATGAATGGTTCCATTCGTTATCTCATCAGGACGAATGAATGTATAACGAATGAGTATGCTATTCGTGCTTTCTTTGAGACGAATGAGAGGTTCATTCGTTACGAGTGCATGGAATTGTATCCTATTGCTAATGGCTTGATTCGCTGTCTTACATGACGAATGGTGGATAACAAATGAAGAATGCCATTCGTTATTTCTGTAAGACGAATGAGACGCTCATTCGTTACAATACACGCAAATGTGTCTTATTCTTTTATCTTTTTGACAAATGACCAGCGATTCATTTGACATGACGAATGAGCATCAGTCCTTATCCTATCTTTGAACAATTAACAGTCAAGAGCCACCAGCTCTGCAATAAACCTTCGAATCTCGTTGAAACAACAAGATTTTGGTATCAATATGCTCGGAATCACACCACTTACTAACCCTAATCGTCCAATCATCTAAACATCGGGTTTTAATGGTGCATTTGATCGTTATAAGTACACAACTCATTATTAGATTGATTAACCAGTTCAATGTTAACGAATTCCAACAAGAATTGTTGCGTTTGATTCGTTTTTACAACTTATGTATAGATCTAGTAATACCAAACGAGCCAAACAAATTATCATAACGAACGTACCTTAAACGATTCGGTTTACGAACATGATCTAGTCTTGATGTAGGTTGTGTTCGTCACGACGTTCTAGCACTATCAATCTCAGGTTTTTTGCTTTTGGATCTTGGCTCGGGATATAGGAAGTGTTTGTGTGTGTTTTTCAAGGTGTAGTCTATGGTGTAGAGATTGATAAAAATGGAAAGGATCAGGGTTTAAAGGGTATTTTTACTCCCTTAAGCCCATGGACCTAAGGCCCATTCCATCTCTTATTCCATCTTTTAATGTCCAAGCCCACATTCTATTAGTTTATTTATCTAAACCGATAAACGACACACTTTTAAATAAACGAAATTCATTTTATTTATTCTTTTCAAAAGCAGGATGTTACACCAGACCCTAATAATATATGAGATCAGTGTTGTAAAAGTCGGATTCCAAGGCCTTGGAATAAGCGATTCCAAGGTCCTCGGACATCAAGCTTGCCGCCTTTTTCCAACTCGGCTACCATTACTCGCCAAGGTCCAACTCGGTCAAAAGTTGGAGTACTCGGGATTACTCGGCCTCTAAGGTCAACTCAACCACATTTTTTTTATTTTTTATGTTTTAGTATATAATTAAAAAAAACAACAAAACATGAATTTTTTGAATTATGTTTTTTTTTTTCATATGAATTATGCTTATTTGACATGAATTATGCTTATTTTGACATATATAATATCCAATAATTATTTTATGTTATATTTATCATGTCCGGGTACAAGCCGAGTACTCCCTACAAGGGGTTCAGCCGCCTAGGGACCGCTTAGCGAGTTTTAACAACATTGTTTGAGATAGAAAGGACCAGACCCTACTAATATCTGAGATGGTAAAGATATGAAAGCATGAAGGTATGAAGGTATGAGAGAATGTATGAATGTATGTATGTACGGAATGAAGGTAAACAGGTAAAGTATATAATATGTATCTTCGAATACGTATATATAAGTAAGTGTATGATTGTATGTTGCCTTATTAACTAGAATTCACTCAGCGTAGCTAACTTTTAGTATGCACGCAGGTGAATAGGCTTAGGCATCTCGCTTGAATGAAGACACATTACATTGGACTGAAGATACTGGCATATTGAGAAGAATGCTATGTTGTCATATCTAAATATGTTTTTATTTTGAAAGACAAATTTGAATGATGTTAAGACAAGATTTGAAAGGTTATGTAGTATGTGGTTGACTTATTATGTTCCGAGAAAGTTTTAATTAACTCTGATATTTAGAACTGTGTTTATGAGTAATTTATCCAACGTCAAAGTAGGGCACTGGGACCGGGTCTTACAAGTTGAGGAGCAATCAGAGAGTTTTTAAAGGTTTCGTTTATATATATACTAGTTTTATCCCCCGTATTACGGGGGGTGTTTTACATTATTCGTTTCTAATATTTATATATTTTTTTGGATTTTAATTTTATTTATTTTAAGTACGTTAATAATATACTTATGATCTGATGATAAAATGGTTTAATAAATAAAAGAGATGTTATAACCCGTTTTAAAAACTATATGAGTTTGGTGAGGCCCATGACCCACTTATTTTTTTTTACTGTAAAATTGTTTCTTAAATAATATTACCTCCGTCCCATTATAAGTGTCCACATTTCCTTTTTTATTTGTCCCATTACAAGTGTCCACTTTCAAAATTTATTAGCCAATTTGCAAGTTTACCCTTAAACACAAACAACTGACATTAATAAACAATATTGATAGACCCACTTTTCAAAGGCATTATTGTCATTTAGTAAGAAAAAAAGTAATCATTCAACCCACCTCAAACTTTGTGTTTTTCAAACATGTGCATTTATAATGGGACGGATGGAGTACTTTTTTTAAAAAAAAAATCGGATATTGATTTTTAGTATATCCTTATTTTATATGATTTTCATATTAAATATTTGGTGATATTAAATTTTAATATAATGAGAAGTTATAACCCGTTTAAAGGCTATTCGGGTTTGGTGAGACCCATACCTGTGAATTCTGGTTAAATGCATGAGAAGTCTTCATTTACAAATAAAGTAATTTGATGGCTTAAGATAATGCATAGAGTAACCAGAAAACTTTTAAATGTTTCATCCATATATATTTAAGATTTAAGATATAGATTTTGAATGTGCACTTTTAACAACTCTTCACTTATTAAATTAGTAACTATGTTAAACTAATTATAACTTTTGAATTTGTTAAAATAATAGTAAACATTGAAAAAAAGATGAACAAGTAACAAGCAACTTGAAACCCAAAGTAGTTAAATCTAGCTCTACTCGTTCTTTATCACCCAAAATCCAAAGTCCAGCTCATCCCATTAGACGTTCCACAATTAATATTATTCCTTTCGGTGACAAATGAAAGACACCAAAAGTTGAAACCTCGGATTAATATGCGCCACAACTACTTAGCCCATACCCAGCCGCCACGTGTCAAAACCTAATCTTAATATTATAGAGAACATACCACTTAAACCCCTACACTCTTTATTATACGAACGACTATACTAAACCTTTAGAGCCATCGCACTGTTAAGGTTGCCTTGATTTGTAAAAAATAAAATTTTAAAAGAAACTAAAGATTGTTGAAGGAATTAATCTCTTAAACCTGAGCGTTATGTTGAACATTTTATAACATAACGAGTAGACGTGGAAAAAGCCAAAAAGGGGTGGGACGTGTCAGAGGTCGAGTCAAAACGAGTTCGTGTCAACGTAAAAGTTTACAAAGTGGTATTTTAGTTCGGGTCAAAACAGGTTTAAATTAAATGAAATTCACCTGAAAATTTTTTAAGCAACTATACGGCGGCAACAGAGGCGTCAGGGACGACAATGTTGGTGACTTTGATCGGCAAGCCGATTCAGTTTACAGTTTAGATTTCTCAAAGACTGTATATACTGATTCGGCCCATATATTTTTTATAAATATGACAGAACCAGATTGTGAACATTAAAAGCAACTAGTAATTGGTGATGAAAAACAATAGATGGTAGCATTGGCGGATCCAGCTAGTAAATGGGTGGTTCCCCGGAACCACCAGAGTTTCGAAATAATAGTGTACGGATATATAGAAATACGAGAGGAACCACCTTATATATTAAGAGGGAACCACCTAAAAAAAATTCCTGGATCCGCCACTGGATGGTAGCTTTGTTTGTCCATTTAAACTCATTTTAAGTTCACAAGCGTTATAAAAGTACTAATCTTTACTTATTGTTAAATTTAAATAGACCCAAAAGAAATTATTAAGCACACAAATTTAATATTGATATAGTTGAGGGGGTTGTATATGTAATATTCCGTTGAGAGCCAGATAACTAACAGTTCAACATGCACAAAGACAATATCCCAACCCATAAATCCTCATCCATCTTCTCAACCCCACAAATGCACATCCTAAATGTTAGCCATCGCCGATGCCGACCAGAACCCGCTCCCAGAGAAGACCGAGCCTGATGCCGCCACCCCACGAGTCCTGTCAATCTTATCCTTAGTTATGGAAAGACTGGTGGACCGCAACGAGTTGTTGAGTTTAAGTGGCAGCAATGGGCGGTTGGGCAAGAACTTGGAGGTGTTTCACGGCATTAGACCGCCAGCAATCACCATACCCAAGTATCTAGACCGGATATACAAGTATACCAATTGTAGCCCCGCGTGCTTCGTGGTCGGGTATATTTATATAGACCGGTTGGTTCACAGGCACCCGGGTTCATTGGTGGTGTCACTTAATGTTCATAGGCTTCTTGTTACAAGTATTATGTTGGCTGCCAAGATTCTAGATGATGAGTATGTCTCTATTTCTCTCTCACATGGCTTTTATTACTCTCATTTTATTAAGATATACACGAATAGTCCATGCAGCATGTTCAGAATTCGGTTTTGAATAAAAGCTACACTACTTGAGTTGACTATTGACTAGTGTATTAAAACCTAGAGTCTGAATATACCACATGGACCATTTGTGTAATCATTTCTTTTTTCTCTTATCTTCTTTCGATTTTAATATGTTATCTGACTCTTTTATTTCAAACAGGCATTACAACAATGCTTTTTATGCTCGGGTAGGGGGAGTAACAAATGCCGAGTTAAACCGTCTTGAAATAGAGTTCCTTTTCATGTTAGATTTTGATCTTACAGTTACCTCTCGGGTTTTCGAGAGCTATTGTTTGTATCTGGAGCGGGAAATGATAATGTGGAACGGTACAAAGTCAAACAATGAAAGCGGGAACCGTACAAACACCATCGAAGACATTGCGGAAATTTCCGTAGAAGATATGGAAAGTTTTTCGTCATCTCTCTCCAATGGTGGACTTGCATGAAAACTTATTTTTATAGATTGTAACGTTGAAAATACAACAAAAAAATGTGACACTATACCCATGTTGGAATTTTAATGTATTCTTTTGTTGAAAATATTTTCCATGTAATTAAATAACTTACTAAGCGACTAAACGCGACTCGTCACTATCGGGGACAACAATATCAAGCCTCATCATCGGTCTATACTTATGAGGAACAGGAGCCCCGGCTTGAACACAAATTTCAACCACGATAGGGGCCTTCCCGTAAAACCGTTTAAGCGAACTTTTTAACGGTGGCCCATTCGGATCCCGAACGTGCCACACGTAATTTGGCGGGAAAACCTCGTCCACCGTGGCATCTTGCCACCCGTGCTTCCCGTCTCTCCATTGGTGTTTAAACTCTCCACAAAGCTTAGCATCGTGGCCCCATGGGCCCACATGGACCTCGGGGCAGTACCCGCACGCCTTCACCGTGTACTTCCTCATAAGTTTGGTCACACCCCATCTCACTTTCTCATATGCGCTCAATGTTGACTGTGCGATGTTGACCACGTCCGAGTCAACCGGGGCCGGGAACCGTTCACGGGCGCGGTGCGTGTCGAATTCCAAAGCCTCACTAGAACATGTTGGCTCGGGTGGGACCACAATTCCACCTCGGTCAATTATTTTCTTGCCTAACATTCGGATTGGTTGGGTTCGTCTCCGTGAAGGGTATTGTGGTAATTTGACACCAGCTTGAATGCAAAGCTCTACAATAGCTGGGATTCGGTCATAGTTGAAACGTGTTTCGTGTTTGATATGGGTGCCAAACGGGTCATATTGATGGTATGACTCGATAGGGAGAAGTACATCGTCAATTGACCCTTTTACCCATAAGTGAAAGCTTCTACGGTCTGCACTGTTTGGACCGTGACAGTTTTGAATGTCATGGGCCGTTTGGCCCACATGAACCTCTGAGCACTCGCTGCATAAGAATTAAGAACAAGTTGTAAGTGAAAGCAAAATTAAAATCGAAATTTAGAGTTGATGGAAATGGGTTGAATAACGAGTCAGATGGGTTCAACTGAAAATATGACAACTTTTTGTTGGGTGAAAACGAGCGGGGTTATTATGCAAAATATAATAAGCAATTCGACTAGCTAGCCAAAAAAATGTAACACAAATAACATACAAGTATTTATAAACTAATAATAAGATAAAAATATTATTATCACATAAAAAACGAAAACTTACAAAAAGATAATAGCGTTACACCAAACACAAAGAGCCTTTGTGTATCCTATTTAGAAGAGGAATTTAAAAAACTATAGTCATGTAGTTTGACAAACGTGATGAATTTAATCCCTAAGTATGAAAAATTACACCAGTTCTCAATGTGGTTTAAACTTTCTCACGGATTTGTAGGCTGCAAATGAACTAAATGAACTGATCGGCAAAAAGTTTATTTATTTAATAACATGAACTCACGAACACAAAGGGGCTAGTTTTTGTTCATTTATGTTCGTTAAATTACACACACACGAAAATGCCCATTTTCTTAACGAACAAACATGAACAAAAAAGTTTGTTCAATTATATGTTCATGTTCGGTTCAAGTTAAATGAACGAGTCAACGAACACAAACATGCCCTCATTCGTGCTTATTCTGTTTGCTTACAGGCCTACGGATTTGGTCCTTTTAAAAGGGTAAAATGGTCATTTTGAACAAAATAAAAAACCCTTTTAAACTTCCATCCAAATTAAGGACCAATTCCATGACAAAGTTTAAATCACAGGAAGCACTGGTCTAACCTCTTATACCTGGGGACTAAATCATAACTTTTGGAAAACCACAAATCAGTTTTGCAATTGGAGTAATCTTGTATACATAGTTGTCAAACAATAAAATTAATGTGTTTGACAAAACTTTTTCAAAATAAAAAAGAATCAAGATAGAAGTTATGTGCTATTTAATTTGAAGCCTCAAATCCAAAATTAAATAGTTAAAACAGCCTATGCATATATTTATTAACTATTGAACACAAAAATCATCAAGATGATATTAATATTGTTTATTATAATACCTGCAAGCATAAACCGGGATTACATGAAGAAGTTGCGAAAGTCCTTTGATCAACATTTTCCAAGCATCAAGAACTTCATAAGCTACAGGAATGAGTTCAGGAACAAGTAGCCCATTTTTTGGAGGCTCAAGTCGCTTCTCGATTCCCATTTCTGCAAGCTTTTTGTCGGCTCTAGAAGCATCCAATATCTTCTTTAGAGGCATTGGATACGGTTTCTTCTTATTCTTAGGTAATATGGGAGGGAGATCTGTATTTTGCGGGCGGGTTAACCGTTTGTTTCTGTAACGCCTGTTGTTAGCAGGTGTCTGACAAGCAAAAATGGAGGTTTTTGATGCTTGTGGCGTATGCCGTTCTTGTGTGTACTTCAACTAAACAATATGTGTTAAGTTCAAAAACGAACAAAACGAACATACATTAACTTGAATAATAAAAACCAGCATTGAGCAGTAAACAAAATCATCAAAATTGAATATAAATTATCTAAAAATACTTGACATAATAACCTAAAAGTTAAAAAATTTTTAAAAACCTTTAACGACCAAACTAAATGAAATAACATTAATGAACGCAAATGAACGAACACGAACACAATTGAACGAACACGGCCTCTATTCATGTTTGTTCATTCAATTAACCGAACGGAACTCCTTGTTCATGTATTAAATGAACGAACGTATACGAACTTCCAGCCTAACGGCTCGCTGAACGTTTGGTTCGTCTACAGCCCTACTTAATTATTTTTAGAACTTTTAATTCACGAAACACTGTTATATGCATATAAATATAATTCAAAAATACTTATTGCCTCATAGGCTCATATATGCATCTTTGACCCATAAGACTAATTAACATACAAACAGGAACAAAGCTTAATCATCATGGTCAACTGAAGTCAACACCAATGTTCAAAACTTGTTTGAAAAACTAACAGTGAATGATGGTTAAGAGTACCTGGTGACATCTATCAAAGAAGAGGGAAGATATTCACGCGTGTGGAAAATGATCCCAGAATTGTTGCGGATGGACCACCTAAGCTTACAACATGCTCCATTATTTCAAAAATCTTCGGTCCAAACCTTCATTTTTTTAAAAATAAAAAAATAAAAAAAATTAGGACTCATTGATGATATATAAAGGCACTCGGCAGAAAGATAGGTTTGTGATTCAGGTAGGTTTCCTTTGTAGAGTTATACCAGGGTATACAGGGGTTAAATGTATATCATTATCATAATTAGAAAGATATGATTTAATTAGGTTTTCTTATACTCATTCTAATACTATTATACTATTATTTAGGGGTGCAAACGAGCCTAGCCGCTCGAGATCGGCTCGTGAAAAAGCTCAATCAAGCCGAGCATAAACGAGCCCAAGCTGGTTCGCGAAACAAGCCTAGTATTTATAAATTTTTATAATATATATATATAAATTTAATAATTGCTATTAATTAATACATATCAAGGTTGCAAAAGTCGCTAGGCGGTCGACTGGGGGGTTGGGAGAGTACTCGGCCTTAGTCGGTAGTCGGAGAGTACTCGGGGATGGCTCACCGAGAACTCGGCCTAGGCGAGGATTACTCGGGCATTACTTGCTGAGTACTCGGCGCCTAGGCGCGATTTTTACAACCATGATATATACAATGTTATGAAAAATAACTAAATAATGCACATTATGTAATATATATATATATATATATAATTTAAAAAAATATAAAAAAATAATTATAAATATATAAAAATTAATTAATATTTAGTGAACGAGCCGAGCTCGAACTTGAAAAACCACTCACGAGCTGAGCTCAAGCTCAAGCTCAAAGTCCTTGTAAGTTAAACTAGCCGAGATAGCTCGGATTTGCACCCCTAAATTGTGTATTAATAATTGATAAATGTTACCTATTATTTAATAAAAAGCATCCAAAATGAAATAAATCCTAGAAACATGAGTTCAGGTATACCAAGATGTATCATATATATAGAACAGCAATAATATATCATATTAGGTCGAATCAAAGCAAAGTTTGAAATTACAAGTACTCAGGAATAACTCCAACGGAAATTAAAGCCGGCAGTGAAACAACGATATCAGATTTTCCTTCCGATATTTTCCAGTGGAGGTGCAAGCTTAAATTAATGAGGGATAATTCCCAAAAAGTCCAAAACAATGGAGTGAAGACGAAATTAGTCCAAAAGTGATTTTAATTACCAAACTAGTTCAACTAAACTAATCCGGAACGTGAGATTGGGAATCGTGACGTGAGATTTGTTAACCACTCACAGTGTGACACGTGTAAAGGTACGTGAAAGTTACTCCTAAATCTGTCTGCGCCGATAGTTTTCTGGCCAAAATTCCTCCAACGCATTTCAGGTGAATTTCGTCTCCTACGAGAAATTTCAAAAATATTGCAAAAGAACGATACTTTTCCAATGAATTTAGTCTTGTTAGATGATTTTCAAAAAAGTTTAAAAAAATGATAATTTCCCAACGAATTTAATCTCCTTAATGACTTTTATAAAAGTTTTAAATATATGGCAAGTGTTAAGAATGTGGTGGGTGGTGGTGGTGGATGATGGTGGTGGGTGGTGGTGGATGATGGCAGTGTCACACTGTGAGTGGTTAACAAATCTCACGTCACGATTCCCAATCTCACGTTCCCGATTAGTTTGGTTGGACTCGTTTGGTAATTAAAACCACTTTTGGACTAATTTGGTATTCTCTCTCCTATTTTGGACTATTTTGGGGATTTTCCCCACATAAAAACCCATGTATTATATATGACCCCCTTACGCTCACTAGTTTATCATTATAGTTCCATGTATGCACCAAATACCCGGGTCCGGACCCACCGGTTTTTATCCGGCCTTTGGGTACGACCTGCTATTGGGTTTCTCCACAGACCAGTATCCAGAACCGGTTCCGTCTTTACTCGAGAACAACCAGGTCATATACCTGACTTATATGCCCGGAACCGGTTCCTACCAGACCGGTTTTGGCTTTTGTTGACCATACCCAGAACCGGTTCGTACCCGGTTCTATTTCCTAAGAGTTTGTGCACGTCTACATGTATGTGATCTGTATAAATGTATTTGATTGAATTTGAATTTGGGTAGTGTTGTTTAACGAGTGACACGAGTATTAGCTCGGGTTCGAGCCAAACAATATGAACTGAAGTGGATTGCCAAAGATGTTAAAATCAGGATTTTTTTGTACATTTTCTATTTAACATTCTAACACGTGAGAATATGACACGCACTTTTTATGCATTGTTTTCGGTAAACATACAATCACATATATTAGTGTAGTGTTGAAGTGGTTTAGTTACATAAACTTTTCCAAATATATTGTTTCTTTGATCCAACCTAAAAGTACTATCTTTGAGCTTGTAGTTAACCCGTGCCAATGAGTTGGCTTGTTTGCATTAAGTTTTAATGATCTTGTATGTTTTAATACAAAACTAAAATAACAAGCACACTTTTAAGTTATACAAAGCCTAAAGTCACAGTATCATGCACCAATATAGAAGAAAAACCAATGATGACTTGCCAATCATAGAGTGACTTTTCTTAAGACAAATTTCTTTTATTGGATGAGACTTAAAGGGTGTTTGTTTTGGTCTGAATAGTTCTATTTAGATGCATATCTCTGATTCGCTCATATTAAGAGTGTTTGGCTACATTTCATTCAACCTCTTCATGGAAATTTCAACCTTTGAATCGCTCAGTTGAAAAAAGACGTTGAATGAGAAAATAAACGACAATAACCCTAACCTAATACATATTTCTTTCCCATCTGCAATCTCTCCCAAGTCCCAACCCTCAACCAAACAATCGATCCCAATCGACTGTTGCCTTTCTCATCTGCCGATCAACCATTTGCAAGTAATTATTTTCTCTAATAAATAGCAGTTTGCGAATTTTACTTTCAAAATTGATGAACCCTTCTTTGTCTGTTTGTATTTTATAACATGGATTAATTAGATAGATAGGATTGTTCATAATTGTTAGAGATTAGGGCTTTTGGGGTGTTCTTGGGTTGTTCGGGAAGATGTTAAGGGCGGGGTGCAGAATTTTAGGGTTAAGTGTTTGGCTGAAAGTGGTGTCCAAAGCACCATAGTTGTTCTTTGCCAGGTCCGGTTTCTTAGCTAATTAAGCCTTCTGCTAAATAGCATATTGATGTAGGTTTGAGAGTACATTGATGAAGTTAGTTGTGTAGTAGGAAAGCAAATTAATCCATCTAACATATTGTTATCTAGGCTTACTTGTATCAGAGCCATCGCTTAGGGTAAAAAGCTTTGAACTTTGATATAAGAAGAATACTAACATTCAAAAAACCGAATCAAAACAAATATGCAAATTCAAGACACATAATATAATGTTTTTCAGTTACTCTGACCTAACAATGAGATGCATACTTACGTTACTATGAACCTATGATACATTCTGTATGTTACCATGATAAAATTGTTGGACTGATCAAATGAAAGTAATCATTCAGGAGTAAAAATAGAAGGAATCTTGCAACAGGCTGCAGATGTAGAACTTGTTGAGCGTCGGATTCAAGATTACGAACAGGGTGTGTAACTTTGGATCCTTATGTGTGAATACATACATATAAAACACACGTGCGTGCACGCGCTCACACGCATATATGAATGTTTATTATCCTAGCTTGTAGCATTCGTCTTTTTCGGTTATTTTTGTATTTGTATCAAAACCCGACCCGATTGTAACCGAATCTTTCGAAAATATAAAATCATGGACTTTTATGTTTCATAATCATCTCACACTTGTCGGTTTTCGAAAATACTTTTTAACGGTCTTTTAAACGCTTAAGAAGCCTTGAAAACGACCCGAAACGACTCGAAACAATTCGCGAACCAAACTAGACCCCCCCTGGAGGCTCCCCGCCGCGCGGACCAAGAGGGGAAGGCCGGTCGCGCAGCATCTACTCCCACCTGCACACATATTTCGGATTTTGGCCCTTTTGTTTGTATTATTTGACTTGTTTAACCTTTTTAAAACACATGAAAGCCTTGATATAAAACATAGAAAACAACTTTGACTACTTCCCTATATAAACAAGCCTATCCTCTTCATTTCTTCTTGCTCATTTCATCTTCTTTCTCTCTCAAACTAAGAACACCATCCTCTAACCTTCAAGGTTCATAATTATCAAACAACAACCTTCTTTAATTTTTGCTTTGTTACTTACTAATTCATATCTTGTGGTACAACATATATATAATATGCACCCCTTGTTTCCTTCGGCTTTCATCTTCTTCGGGAGGTGATATGCTACAAGGAAAGGCTTCATGGAGAACTCTTTGTAGTTCTTGATTATATTATTTTCCTTTAGTGCTTTACTAATCTTGTTTATATTGTAAGTAGTTTAGTTTTTAATTCATGTTTAAAGAGTTTCATGGTATTGGGTATGAAGTCACTAGTCTCGGTTTTTTCCCGAGATTAGACCCGAATCAAGACCGAACTCTTGTTTACTAGCTTTTGTTTTAAATAGTTTTGTTTACAAGTTTTGTTTGAAATAGTTAAATAAACATGTTTATGTAAGATTTGAACCTTTTAACTTCTAAAATCATTTTTATAGTTCTATGGTCTTTGGGTATGTGACAACCATCCTTGGTATCATTCCGAGTCAAGGACTGAACCAAAACCGAACTAAACCGAGTTCACTTGCTTAAGACACACAAGTGTGTTTTTGGCCACCAAAACTCATCTTTTCTTCAAGAATGTATTTTAAACAAATTTTAAGTATTTTATCAACTTACTTGGTGTGTCGGAATCCAACTTGATCTTATAACAAGTTTGGACCGGTGAAACCAAATACTCACTTAACGGACGTTAAGGTTCTTCATAATAGAACTATATACTTGGTTAAGTCTTTTGATTTTATTGAGTTATCTCGAAACAATTTGGAAAGTAAACTTTGAGTTTAGTTAATTATCTAGACCCAAATTAACAAATTCGAACACTCGATTAAAACCTTGTTTTGGTATTTATATAACCAAAGGTCTTGCATTAGTGCATTATAACCCACATAAGTTACTTAACATAGGTTGAGTAATATTTATGAATTAAATACCAAGACCCGGTTTCAAGTAAACTTACTTTTTAGAACATGTCTTTAATTTCCCAAATATTTACATTTTAAACCATAAACTTCATTTATTTACTTTACTTGTCATATTTTACTTTAAACCCTCCAAGACTACATACTAACTTAAGACCCGTTTAATCTAGGTCTTGCTCATTAACCCTATCTCCGATTATTCACTAATCAATATTTCAAGTTACTTAGTTAACGTGAGTACTTTTCATCCTCTGTTTTCGCTTTTATATTTTGGGGGTAACATGCATACTTATTCAAAACAAGAATGATTTATTGTACACATTTCTCAATCACAAACTTTAGGGTGTATGATACTTAGAATACTTGCTCTTTTGTGTGTTATATATCTCATATGCTTTACGTGCACGAGTGTTTATTTTATGTTGTTGTTGAGCCTCATTAAGTATGATCATACGCTCCCCTAACTAGTTAGCCTTGTGCTAGTAGAATAGGGCCTCATTATCCAAGTATGTCGGTTGTTACCGAATAGAAAGGATTCTCATTTACATATGTTTTATATACCACGATTGATGCTTTTATTAATAGTCTCATATACGTTTGTGGATTTCTCTCATATTATATATACTCAAACTATGAAATTGCTCACCAACATACGTGTTGACAAATATTATTTTATGCATTGTTACAGGTTTGATTATTACTTGAGTTGGAGTTTGAAGACATCATTCTATTTTGATACCGCTAGGTTATTAGAAGAATGAACAATATTTATTTCTCGTATTTTGGTGTTTATTTGTATGAACAACATGTGTTACTTTGGTGATTGAATGAAATTAATGAGTTGATTAAATATTGTCGCTTTAATAGTGTCTTGTGTTATTGGGCAATCCGTTACACCTTGGCATGTTTCGCCGCCTTTGGTCGGGGTGTGGCATAGCTGCTTTAACTAATTTTCATACTCAATGAGTATCATAGGAATTGCAAAAGAGAAAAATTAGTTCTACTGTAACCACACATTATATATTAAAATATGGCTGGTATCCAAGCAAATATATAATGAATGTGAGCATTACGATATAAATACTGACATTCAAAAAACCGAACCAAAAAAAATATGCAAATTCAAGACACATAAGATAAATAGTTTACTATACGGTTTTCTCACCCTTTGTTATATTTTGCAATGAACATTAAAACAAAAAGGGTGACGTGTAGGGTGCAAACAAGCCAAGATCGGCTTTTTAACTTACATAGAGCTTGAGCTCAGCTCGGCTCGACTCGTTTAGAGATCTATTTCTAAAGCTCGACCTCGACCCGGACTTACTTTTAAGCTTGAACTCGGGCTCGTTTTGTTAGGATTAAATACACACACGAACCGAACACACACACGAAAGCAATAAACGAACACTAGGATTTAACGCGGTTCGGTCTAAACTGACCTACGTCCACGGGTGGCAACTAGATATTCTTTTATTGAGTGACAAATGCTTACAAGTACATAGCATTGTTTAAATAGAGACTAGTCTAGGGTTTGTAAATTATTGAACAAAAAATCTAAACCAGGCCAACAAGGCCTACGAACCCAGCAATCTCCTACTCGGAGGCCTTGAGTACTATCGTCTGCACTCATGATTGTATTTATGTAATCCGAACATTAAACATATTCTAGTTGCCACCGCCTTCTCATCAATTAAACTGAAGGCCCATTGAAGCTCCACGGAGCTCCAACATGTCAGTCACGGCTAAAACTGCCCCTGACCCGTTCTTTGTCCATACTGGCTCCCACTGAAATAAACTACCGGATCCTGAGATACCCTGAGAACAAACACTCTCCATATTCAGCAAGTAATCCACTGGAGAGAGACATTTACAGCTGGAATACTGGTTTTCTTAATCCACTGTCGACCTGGTACTGTAACTGAAACACGACATGTGCTCCCAGTGTCACGATGTACTATGACTAATTTAACCTTCCTAGCGCGTTCATCCTGAATCTTCACTCTGGCTATGGGTTTGTTACTTGCAAAACGAACCTTCTTCTGCCCACGAGATTCTGTGAACCGGATTTTGTCTTTCACCAAAACTGGATCCACTCCTTTCAGTGACATATCGACCATATACAACGAACCCATTTTCTTTCCGTGAGCAACCACGAGATTCCCTTTGACTACTTTCCATTGCCCATTCCCGAACTTAACATCGTGCCCCTGGTCATCCAACTGCCCAACTGAAATCAAACGTTTCCTCAAACTTGGAATAACCCTCGCGTCTTTCAAAGTCCAAGAAGTACCGACTGAAGTTATCAAATCAACATCTCCCATGCCCGTAACATCTAGTATATCATCGTTCGCAAGTTGAACCTTTCCAAAATCCCCAAACTTAAGATTCTTCATCGCTTCACTATTGTGAGTGGCATGAAACGATGCATCAGAATCCATCACCCAAGCATCAACGAAACTCTCAACACTACAAACCAAAGCCTCATCACTACTGACTCTATCATCTGTGTCATCTTCTGTAACGTTCACCTCTTTCTTACCATTCGGACACTGATTCCTGAAGTGCCCCTTCTCTTTATAACCCCAGCATTCAATATCTTTACGAGTGTTAGACTGACTCCTCTTCCTGCTCCCACTGGCTCGTTGTTTTCCCCTACATCTACCATTTGTGACTAATATATTACTTGATGATTCACCTAAACTTCTATGTCTTGAATCTTCTCCAAGAATCAAATCCCGAATCCCATCAAAAGTAATATTTGTAGATGAACTACAAACCGTTGTCATTGTTTGCGACCAACTGTCGGGCAAAGAGGATAACAACAAAAGACCTTGAACTTAATCATAAAATTTAATGCCGGCTGACACTAAGCGGGAGAGATCCGAGTTAAGATTATTAATATCTGTTATAACTGACCGACCCTCTTTCATTCTAGTTGTCACTAGCTCTCTGGTAAGATTGACCTTATTCGCTGTCGAAGGCTTCTCATACATGTTGGATAGTGCCTCCATCATACCACGGGTTGTGGTTTCTTTCATGACGTTAAACGCCACGTCTTCCGGCAACGATAGTGTAATACAAGCCCTGACTTTCTTGTCTAGCTTCTTCCACTCTGCTTCTGACAACTTTTCTGGTTTTTCATCCTCAAGCACTACATCCAAATCTTTCTGACAAAGTAAAGCTTCAATCTGCATCTTCCACCAACCAAATTTCTATCCATCAAACTTCTGTATCGAAACCTTTCGGTCTTCTGCCATAACAATGACTAAACGAAAACCTGGATAAAACAGAGACATACACAGCAATGGCATGGGCCTGAACTTAACGACTGTTCTACTGAACTCTATTAAATAATCAACCTATTTAAACGCAACGGAATATGAACTTTAAATCGGAAACTGAAACTTTAAACTGAAATGATAAAACCTGACAAACGTGGTTGGCACTGGTTCTTTGTTTCTTTAAACGATTTATTCTGACTTGACAACTGTTCTTCAACAAAAGTAGGATCTTGACTCAATGGTTCTTGGCTCTTTCTATGCCTTTTGCAAGATATGATCTCCACCCAATATATAAATAAATATATTATTACTTTCTATTTCTATTTCTTAAACCTACCCCAAAAAATTGAGCCTGGCAATAGCCAAAGTCACGGCCCAACAGCAAACAAAAAAATTTACTAGACCACTTTGAATTTGCTAGGCCAACATGGGAACTGGTTCGAAGAAAAAAAATATCTTGGTCTCCAACAAAAGTGAAATTCACGTTCCAGTTCAAAACAAAAGTACCTTCTTCCTGTAACGCACGCGATGGCCGATTACTTTCAAACAAAACCCAGGTCGTGATCTACGGACTGGCTTATTAGCAGCGAAACGGCGGCATAAACCTAATTACGATCGGAAAACCGTAGGCGGCGGAACCCTAACGCAGTAGGGTGGCGGCGGCTGGATGATTTAACGGCAACTCGGCTTGTTCTCGTGTTCTTCGTGTGAACCGAACCTAAGCTCTTGATACCACTTGTTAGGATTAAACATACACATGAACCGAACACACACACGGAAGCAATAAACGAACACGAGGATTTAACGTGGTTCGGTCTAAACGGACCTATGTCCACGGGTGGCAACTAGATATTCTTTTATTGAGTGACAAATGATTACAAGTACATAGTATTGTTTAATTAGAGACTTGTCTATGGTTTTTAAATTATTGAACAAGAAATCTAAATCGGGCCAACAAGGCCTACGAACCCAACACGTTTTAATATTACTAAATTCTTACCTGCCCGCTTTAATCTTTACTAAATTCAGCGAATACCTTTTTCAATTACTGCAAATCTTGAATCTTGATAGATTTTTAAGATTGGATCCATATTCAATATATACTACATATTAATAAAATGATACAAGGTAATTAACTAATTAAGACTTTGCCTTTTTGTTATTTGCAGTGAAAGTGTAGATTGCAATTTTCAACAGTGTTCTCTTTATAATTATGTTATTCAATTCTAGACTGTCAACTGCAAAATGTTTTGTTGAGATTAGTCGGATCTTTTTTTCTCTGTAGGCTGTCATAATCAGGTAGCAACACCATGCTTTAGGATTCGGTTTCGAGGGCAAATCATGTCATACAATTCGTGGTGTTTGGCAGCTGCGTGGGAGCTATTGCTGGTAAGAACAGATGACCAAATAGTGGTGCTGGTGGCTGCCAGAAAATTACTACAAATGGGACATCAGGTTTGAGTATTTCGGGCTCGGTCATGGGGTTGAATCTAGGTGCACAAGCTGCGTGTTCATAGGTTATTGGTGAGAATGACCAACTAAAGCAGGTTAACTTTGGTGCACAAACGAATTCAGTTTAATCCGATCAGAATGGGTCGATCTAAAGCAGGTTCTCTTTGGTGTATAAACGATATTTTATTTTGTATATGAAAGTGTTTGGTAGATTGTATTTTAAAGTTGATAGTTAAATAACCGGCTATTATGGTTTTGATGTATCTATATAATTTGTTTCTTTATGTATAACATTTGTAAAGAGAAATGTTTTATTTATGCTGTTTATAATATATTATTTCATAATTCATACAAGGCTTTTGCATCATCCCAATTTTTTTTTTGTGTTAATGTATGTATTATAATTTATTATAATGAGGCGTTTGATGAATGGTCATGATATAAGACACCTTTGTTTGTGAGGTAAAGATATGCAATATGTTTACTACTATGGTGATTTTTTTCTTCATATTTGATACTTTTAATGTGTCTTTACATTAGATAATGATGATCGGATGTTTGTTTTAGCATACCAGACAACAACAGAGTAGCAGTTGGTCGTGTAGCAGGTCTAAAATGTTGGCCTTTTGTTTTTGAAGGATTTATGTGTAATATGTTTTGTATTTGCCTTTTATAATTATTCACCATTTAGAGTTCTAACCAAACAGATACATTTCATTTAGCATGAAATAGCTCAGAGGTAAAATAGTCGTTTTCCATAGTTATTCAGAGGTCCAACCAAACAGACTTAGGGGGTGTTTGGGATTCCTTATTTTACCTCCTTATAATTTTTCATTAAGTTAGTAAGTTGCAAAAGTGTAACTTATGAAACTTTTCCTCTCACAGTATAAGCAATCCCAAACACCTTATTACTTTTCAAAAAGTTAATAAGTTAAGCTGGTAAAAATAAGCAATCCCAAACACCCCCTTAACAGGTTCAACACTTAGAACGACGACTTTCTTGTGTTTTTAGGTCGCCACATTCTCTAAATTGGAGAGTCCCACTGTCCCATTATGGTTATAATATGTTATTTTAATCGGGCTTACGTTGGCTTCAGAGTTTGACTTGGTCGTTCCTCGGGAAACCATACCTCTGGCTACCACTTGACAGTCGTTGTACCGCAACAAGAGCATAAAACTATGACGTAACACCCGGTGGACACGGAATTCAAACTAACAACCACACAAGTGTTAAAAGTTGTCGCTCCACCAACGTAATTGGTTTTAGAGGTGGATAAAAGAACCAATTAATTGAACCGACCCAAAATCGAACAATTTTAAAACCGATTATAGGATTCTTTTCTTCCTTCACTTTCTATTGTGACATTATCCATCGCAATTCATCAATCAAACACCCTATTGGGAAACCCTTGAGAGCTTAACATTTTGGTAGCTGTCTCTACGGCCATGTCCGATAACTCGAATATCAATTTGCTACATCTTATTAAGCGAATTGGAGCTTATATTTCCACCAAGATTTCTAAACTCTTCCTTACCCAGGTTCCAATCTTCTAATTTAACCACCACTTTCAAGACTCAATCTTATTGTTTCATCTATTTATTTAGGGTTTAATTGACTTTGTTTTATCTTCTTTTTATTAAAGATTGAATTTTTAGTATGTTGAATTAGGTTTTATCAACCCTTGCATAAATACTAGGGGTGTCAATTCGAAACCGACACGGAAAAATATAAGTTTTGGGTCTGTTTTCTTAAACAGGTCAACCCAGCCCGTTAAAAAGTGGGTTGACCTGTTAACCGGGTTATCAACTTCAGAGAAGTTAATATTTTGATTTTTGAAATAAAGAAGTTTTAAGTTTTAATGTTAAATGCTTAGATTTATACTTCATATATCAATTATTAACTTTTAAAAGTAAAAATAATTTCTTTTTACACTACTTTTATCTACTCTTTTACTTCCAACATTTTCATTTTATTAGTTTTAGTTGTCTATTCTCTGATTATTTCATTCGTTTGCACTTATCTTGAGCTAACTAAGTTTGTTAATTGGGAATGAAAGATAAATACACAAAAACAGTTAGATAATTTATCAGAGATTATTAACAAGTTTATATGAATAAGAGTAATTAATTGTTTAATTTATTACTAAGTCATTAGGTATTACTCGTATTCGTATATGAACATAAAATGGGTTGACCCCAAACACAACACGACAAGACACGAATAAAAATATATGGGTTGGGTTATGGTTGAAGAATCTCACCACGCTAACCCGCCAACTTGTCAACCCACCAATCCGACACGATTAAATATATTATGCCAAGGGAATATTTCATAGAATAGTAACCAAGTTTCGAAAGTGTTCCAATTAGGTCACTTATTCAATTTTTCTCCAAATCAAATCACTAAATCTTCAATTATAGCCTCGTCGGATTTTTTGTGCGTCTAGAAAGCAATGGAGAACATGCGAGGGGCGGGATTTGCAATATATGTAATTATATTTAAAAAACGTTAATTATATTGAAAATCAAAAAACAAAAATAAAATCCACGTCAGCACTCCTCATCAACATCAAAAGATAGATAAAAAGATTTCCTCATTGAAACAAAAACAAAACAAGATAAAAGAACGTGTAAAACCTATAATTTAATAAAATACAAAATGTTTGAACACGAATTAATCCTTAAACAAGTAAGCAGATCTCAGATCTGATACATGTATGAATACGATTAAACCTAAATACGGATCTAGTTCATTATTACGTTTGATTGTATGTTATATATGTATATATATATATATTATCAGTTGTAAGTATGTGTATAATATTAGTATGAAGCTTGAGTGCGAATTAGGCAGAGGTTCGATAATTAAAACTCCAAAATTTTTATTACCAGTGAACAGTGTTCACTATATATAGAAGATAGACCTAGTTCGTTAACATTCCATAACGAACTAGAGTCTACTTCGTTACATACATTTAATGAAATAAACTTAACGAATCACTCCCTGATTCGTTTAACATCCTTAACGAATCAGGAGTGATATAACTTAGATATAGTTTGCTAAACATCTTTATCGAACTAGACATTACATTAACGAACTACAAGATAAAATAATTGTTTATTACATTAAACAAAAACGACAAATACGTTAACAATAAATACAAAGACTCGAGACGCAATACCGTGTACTAACAGACACCCCCTCGTCTTGAGCTCTTTGTCTTTACTTTACTTGAAACGCTTGGACTGCAAGTCTCTGCAACTATGAATTCCGTTCTCATAACATACACGCACAACGCGTTGGAACTGCGTAGCCAGATCATAGTGTTCATTGCGCTCGAACAATATCTTATTCTTGTGTAGCACGTCGTTGTCGGTCTCAGTTAAATTAACTAGCCACATCGGATCGATGAACTTGATCAGCTCGGTCTTCAAAACTTTGCCTAGGACAATGACGTCCTCGCCAGTATGATTGTCGTAATACCAGCGGTTGAACAACATATGCATGTGTTGATTCATCGTCTTCACTGGTACCCGTTTCATGGTCTTCTGCGGTTTTACTTTAAGAACCAACTTTTTCCACCCCGTCTTTGGATCGATCTCATCGAGACACTTACGGATTGGAATCTGTGGCTTGAAAAATTTAAAACCGTGGTTTACCTCAAACAATAAATGTTGGTGAAACCATTTTGCATGATGATTCCCGCCACGATTAATAAATGGACGATACGCCAGAGTACGTACGTCCCATCTTGGTAATGAGAGAACATCAGCCATCCTTTTGTAGTACTAGACGCCCTTCTCCCATTTAATAATACATACTTTCATATCTGAATTATAAAGCCAAGAAATAATATCACTTTGAACTTTCGACACGACCTTGAATGTAGTCTTTTGGTTGGCTTTGGCACGTGCGATGGCTTCTTGCAAATCTTTATCAACGTACCTGTGCGTATTTATAATCATCCCAACCCTTTTGTCTTGATGATCAAACCAGCTCCAAATATCTGCAAGATACGGATCGATCTTCGGGTCGAATCTTGTGTCAACAACATGTTTACCCTTAGATAACTTATCCAAGTTATTCTCAGCTTCTTTAAACGTTTGCTCGGTAAATACAGGAGCACCTTGATCAACGTTTGTGTATTGAAACAAGTCAGGATACTCCTCAGCAGTGACGTCTTCAACCTCGACTTCCTCATCTTCATAGATAAAACCTGTACTCATCTCAACCGTAGGATCATTTAAGAGCTCATAATCATTAATTACCTCAACGTCATGTTCAGTTTCCAACACGGTTATCTCGTCTTCATTCAGACCAAGCAAGGTAGCAATCTGCTCTCGTGTCAGCGACTTTTCCACAAACTGCCCACATCTATCTCATCGTCATTCACCATACTTCTAACCATCCCCTCACCATCAATAAAAATTACCGTATTGGCCTCGATCATCTCAATTGGTTTCGCAGCCGTATAATCATGATAAATAATGATCTGCTTGCCTGAATCGTCAACAGAACTCGTACCCGCACCAGAAGCTGGGTCTTGAGTTTGTTTAGTCTCACCATCAGCACCAGACTCATCCGGATCCTCATCATCATTCTTAAGCTTTTTCAGCGCGTCATCTTTGCATGTAAGTTACAGAATAAGCTCCTCTTGTTCCTTGATTTTCACCCCATGAGACTCAACAATCTCACGAAGGGCCTTTGTTTCTTTCTGACAGTAAGAAACATAGCTGAGTAGCTTCTTCTGATTCTCCATCATAAGTTCTTGATTCATACGATCAGCAGACATTTGGTTTTCATACAAATGCAAGAGACTCAATACCATACTCATCTGCTGATCGTGCGGTGAAGCAGCAAAAGAAGGAGAAACTGGCTGAACTGGACCCATTGGTCGACTGAGCCTCAGGAATGAAATATCTGGTGGAGGCATCATCATTGGTGTAGGATGAATCACTGAAGTGGCAGTCGTCGGTCTTGGTATAGGATATAAGACAGAATAAGGAATCATACCAAGTTGTGGATCTGACGTAAGCGTAGTCGTCAAAGTAAGCTCCAGGGTGCTAGTAGTAAGTGGCACCGCCGGGCATTGAGGAGTGGACGACCTTGGAGGTTGAACTCCAAACGAGATGCCAGCTCCAGCCGACACTCGACGCTCTGACGAACTTTTAGTTGCCAGCTCTTTACCTTTTCGTTTACGATCTCGTTGAGCAGCAATAGTAGCAGCTAAAGCAGCTTCAAGTGCAGCTTGTTGTTCTCGAAGAGCTGCATCACCATTACCACCATTTCCACCATCATCACCATCATCACATACATAATCAGGATTTGCAGGATGACCAATCAATCTCTTGAATCTGGGAGGAGGAGATTGACGGTACTGTTTCATTCTTCGCATTGTATCTGCCTTCATGTTATCCAATTTAAACTTATCATTCTCATCATTCGGATCAAACACCAAATCCCTGATAGCATCATTGACAAACAATTGGACGAAACGTGGATACCTCAAGAACTTCATGCGTCGTTTTCTAGGAATACAATTTTCTTTCATATGATCGAAGATCATTTCAGAAAAATTGTAACGTTTGTTCAGAACAAGTGCAACAAATGCCGATTGTTACGCAACGCGGCGTTCGTCAAACCCAGCCTTACGTCCACCAAGGTAATGAATAAGAACATGAAGTAAATACTTGTATTCGGGACACAAGTATGCCTTGTTATACATAGACGCAGTAAGACTGCTAGCATAAAACAATTGTCTAAACAATTCCTTGATCAGTTCTTTATCATATTCGCTAGGATCATCAATGGTATCATCAAATTGTAACATTCTTCGAACTGTTTCAGCTGAGACGACAACTGGTTTGTTATTAACCACAGCAGAAATATGATCCTCAACTTCTACATATTCAGCAGTGTTCCAGAATTGATGAACAATGCTGAATCTAATATCCGGATTAGCAGTAACAGCGTAATGGATATGAGAACGGCGTATAAATGCCAGCATCCCACCAAAGACATCCTCATCAGGAAAGTTTGTATTAACGAATGCACACACATTATGTCGTGGGTCATAAGGAAGTAAAGGAACGTCCTCCGCTGGTTGATCAGCATCTTGAACTTGTTGTGGTGCATCAACAGGAGAATCTTGTTCCATGTTATCAGCCATCAGTCTAAAAATAATGATAATGGGAATCAGTAAAATTCAATAATCATAACAAAAATACTTTATTTATCAATTGTAACATTAATAAGAAAAGTAATTTGAAAATTGAATTTAAATATGTCATTCGTTAGGGAAATAATCTGATTCGCTACAAAGTGTCTAACGAAACAGCAAAGTTGCTATCAAGTAAATTAGAAACGAATTAGAAATAGCGAACTACTATTGAGTGTTGACGAATTAAACTCTATTTCGTTATAAAGAAACGAATTAAACTTTAGTTCGTTAAAAAATTAACTAATACACAGCTGATTCATTAAGGGAATGAATCACTATTCTGGTTCGTCTGCAATACTTAATGAATTGGACAGGGAGGAGTTCCAATTTGCTAAGGTTAACGAATGGTCATAATATGACTTAATCTTTGACTCTCCTGGTAAAAGTCAAAATTAATCAAGAACACTGAAAGTTAACAGGACGATTCCAGTATCGATTATTCCACAATTTCGTTGAACAACCGAATCGACAGTCGTAAAGATCTCGGAAACACAATGCGAAGAAAATGGTGTCGATTTGAAGTTCAAAATAATGAAATAAGTTAGGTTATTAAGGGTTTGAACACAGCATAACAACCCGAAAACAACAATCAATCACTAACCCGGCAATCAATCAATCAAACTATGATTAAAGATCACCAAGGGTCTCGGAAATCCATTCCGATTATAGTGATGTCAAAATACAATACTATAACCGGGTATTTAATCAGATAATGAAGATTTTATAAACCTTAAAACCCCGATATCAAATTCTCATAATTAACATAGCAAATCATTGCCATTTTTTTAACGAAAATCACAAAGATGTGATCTTCTTTACCTTATGAACACAATGGTATACTCAAAAGTATGAATTTCGAAGATCGAAAAATTTGGAAAAATTTGAGCAGAGTAACTTTATGTGTAAGGAAGAAGGGTGAATAGTATAGGACGTTTCGTATGCACGCCGTCCTATATACACTGCCATGCACGATACCCAAGGTAACGAATCAGCTGATTCGTTTGAAATTTAATTAACGAATCAGTTGATTCGTTATGTTAAAATACACACATGGCATCACGAATTAGAAGTTATTCTTGTCTTGATTCGTTAAATATGCTAACGAACTGGGTGTGTTTCGTTTCAGAGTGCAAAGCGAATTAGGTGAACGAACTAGAATGTAGTTTGTTAAAAACAACCTAATTCGTTATCCATAATTAACGAAATAAACTTTATTTAATTTTAACTTTAAATAAATTAAAATCAATGAATTTTAAATACTAAAATAAATTAAGGCATTAATAAAGTTAAATATTTAATTATTAACTTAAAAGAGTTACCGAGAACCTTTTATCTCGATAATTAAATACCTTAAAAACTGTTTCACGTTTTGAAACCGATAACTTAAAAGAATTAAATAATCTCAATTGGTATCAAGGCAGGAGCTGCCTCGATACATCATTTAATTTAAAATAAAATATTTAAATAATATGTAAAAAGAAAAATGTAAGCTCTTTTTGTATTTTGAAATTTTTGACATAAAAACTAAATATTTACCAGAAAATTATCCGAAAAATAAAATGTAAAATAGGAAAATCTTTTTGGGTTTTTGTATGATAATTCAAAAGCAGTACATATTTTTTTTATAGATTTTTGTCGAGTTTGAGCAGAGAATCATATTGACCAAATTGCCCGACCATCACAGCTTTATATTTCAGCGATATTGTGACTGATGTTAAGTCGGTCGTTGGTATTATTGTCCACTTAAATCTAATAAAAAACTTTCAAGCGTTTTTTGTGATATGATTAACGGTTCAATTAAAGCACAGAATATTAGAAACTATCAGCCTATGTTGGTTCAAGCTTAATTTGATTTTTTCCATATTACCCCAACTTGACTTAAACCATTATATTGCTGATCAAAAATTTGAATTTTATAAAGGTTTATGAGCAATGCATTGAGTTTTTGTTACTATGAGTGAATATGCACGAGTCCATCTTTCGGCTTAGACACATTGTATCCCCTGGGGTCCGTTTCTTAATGGTATTGAGACGCGCGCAAGGGAGGAACAATGTATGACTAACAACGGATTTTGATCAAGTCAGTAATTTGGATTTGTAAGAAGTACAACAGTGATCAAGTTTAATAACTTTGGGTTTGCTCTAAAAGCGAGTGAAATATCCATGCATATGAATACCCAGTTGATTAAGCCGCATAAAAACTCACAGTGTCCGGAACCTCAAAGCTTGTTATTTGCTTTATTTTATTTTTGAGTGATCAAACAAGTATAAGGCTTGAGTATGACAGGTTATTACATTTCTGCCATCCTCATCGAGACTTTTACTAGAGACTAACACCTATTTCAATTTGGCATATTTTTTTTATGTTTATATCACATACTTTACTCTACTTGTTTGTTTTAAGACCTACCAATGCACCAATGCAATTAAGCACACAGTCTTTTAAGCTTATTTCTTGCCGGATTTGGGGTCAAGATAATCAATGTACTATCATTTTCTCTTTTTTGCTTCAAAAACTCAAAATTTTGAGGAGCAGAAAACAAAATAAAGATAAATTTAATCGCCCCAGTTAACTTAAGTCTATAAATAAATGGCTGTTCTATCAATTCAATAAGTGAATAATAGGACCAAGACATGCAAGTATGCTTCACAAACATAAATAACCGACATAATTTTCAGCGAGAAAATAATCTAAAACGCATAACGAACGCCCCAACTACCTTCCATTATCAGGTGAATGGCTAACCCGAACATTTACAAGTAAATATCAGGACCAAACATATACAAGTATATGTCCTTCAAATATGAGTAATTGACATACTTTTCAGCGAACGTATGCAAAAATCTATTTGGTTTTCTCTATACATACATTAAAACCACAGTCTTTTTGAATTTTCGGATTTTTCTGTACAAACTGAAAACACGATCTTTTTGGCTTTTCAAATTTTTTAAATGTTTTTGATTTTTCAGAATATTTTAAGAAAAACAGTAAAGACAAACAGTAAAGAAAATAAATCACAATATTTTTGATTTTTCAGGTTTTCTAATGTTTTGGATTTTAAAATTTTTAATGTTTTTGGGTTTTATCTATACAAACAAAAAGCACAATATTTTTATATTTTCTACTTCTTCACCCCCTAAAACCTAAAAACCAAGATAAATTTTAAAATAAAAATTAACAGAAAATAAAGATAGTCATCCCTGTTACAGGATATCAGCGAGGGTTTTCAATCCATTTAAACCAAGCAAAAATTTAAAACGCGTTTTGTCAAAAGCTTTGGTAAATAGATCGGCTTTTTGAAAGTCAGTATGTACTTTCTCAAGGTCGATTAATTTCTTCTCAAAGCAATCCCGTATGAAATGATATCGAATTTCGATATGTTTTGTTTTTGAATGTTGTACAGGATTCTTTGTGATAGAAATTGCAGCAGAATTATCAATTAATATAGGAGTAGTAAGAAACTTCAAACCATAGTCGCGAAGATGTTGTTGTATCCACAAAACCTGGGAACAGCAACTTGAGGCTGCAACATACTAGCTTCGGCGGTTGAAGTGGAGACCGTTGTTTGCTTCTTACACTTCCAAGAAACAAGCCGGTTTCCCAAAAATTGACATCCTGCCGTCGTTGATTTGAAATTGATCTTACAACCTCCATAGTCCGAGTCTGAATAAGCAGTAAGATCGAAAGT
Source organism: Bidens hawaiensis (assembly GCF_021521415.1). Lineage (NCBI taxonomy): Eukaryota > Viridiplantae > Streptophyta > Magnoliopsida > Asterales > Asteraceae > Bidens > Bidens hawaiensis. The sequence continues at coordinate 8,068,103 of NW_027491017.1, forward strand.
ATCATCCTTGGGATACCACAACCCGATGTCTGGATTTCCCCTCAGATACTGAAGTATTCGCTTAACCGCAGCTAGGTGAGTCACTCGTGGACTTGCTTGAAACCTAGCACAAAGACAAGCAGCAAACATAATGTCGGGGCGAGAAGCCGTTAGATACATTAAAGAGCCGATCATGGCACGATAGAGGGTAGGATCAACGGTATCCTCCAATTCATCCGGTGATAAATTGTGACCCACGAGGAGAGGAGTAGAAGGGATTTTCCGGCAAATATCTTGAATCGGCTCAAGACATCGTTCACGTACTTGGTCTGGTGAATGAAAATTTCATTTGCATACTGGTGAACTTGCAACCCTAAAAAGATATTCATCTCCCCCATTGAGCTCATTTCGAACTTCATTTTCATGTACTTCTCGAACTGCTTACACAACGTGTCGTTTGTAGACCCAAAGATAATGTCGTCGACATAGATCTGAACTAGGAGAAGATAATCACCAACAGTTTTATGAAATAAAGTGCAGTCGACAGTCCCTCGTTTGAAGCCATTATCAGTCAGATGGTCGGCGAGTGTGCCATACCAAGCTCTCGGGGTTTGATATAGACCATACAGGGCCTTGTTTAATCGCTAAACTCGGTCCGGATAATCAGGATCTTCAAAGCCATGAGGCTGTAAAACAAACACTTCCTCGTGTAGTTCACCATTGAGAAAAGCACTTTTAACATCCATTTGATAGACCTTGATATTCTTATAAGCAGCATACGCCTGAAAGATTCGAATCGACTCTAATCTTGCAACTGGAGCATATACCTCTGTATAATCAATTCCCTCTTGCTGATTAAAACCTTGCACCACTAAACGTGCTTTGTTTCTGACAATCACCCCTCGATCGTCTTTCTTACACTTAAATACCCACTTAGTCGGAATAGCTTTCTTGACTCTAGCAGGTTTGTCGATTAAATCCCAAACACCCAAACGTGCAAATTGCTGTAATTCTTCTTGCATGGCTTCTACCCAAGAAGGATCTTGAAGTGCCATACGAGGTGTAGTTATCTCAACTTGGGATAGAAAGCAAGTGAATTTAGCAACATTTACAATTCTAGATGAATGTAAATCAGCATAGGCACATAATATATTATTCTCACTTGACGAAGCAACTTGATGGCGTGTTTGTACTCCCACATCAAGTTCTCCAATGATGTTTTCCTGTGGATGATAGCCATGAATCCGAAGAGTAGGATTCTCAGGAGCAACAACATTATCAAATAAGTTAGTGTAATGTTCACCAAGTTCTGGAGATGAAACATTATCACTGTCAAGTTCAATAACTGGATCATCAGCTTGATTATCATCAGAAGAAGTGGATACATTATCAACCTGATTATCATCACATGGATCTTCAATTGGAGCAGAAGTTGTAGCTTCAACATCATTAGAACTTGAAAATATTGGAATAGCCAAATGATCTTCAAAGTATGCTCGAACCAGATCTTCATCGACATGCTCAGTTGAAGGAGTAAATGAATTAAATAAGCCATCATAGTCAAACATCCAGTCGGGACCTTTCCCTTGAGGAGGAGTGGTGTACTTTTGACAGTCCACATGATACCATTCCTCAACACAACCAGAAGTGAAATTAAATACACGTTTCTTTGGAGACGCATATCCCATGAAATAACCTTCGATAGCTTTTTCTTCAAATTTACTCGCATTCTTCTTCAACATTGTACAAGGACACCCAAAAGGTTCCAGGTATTTTAAGTTAGGCTTTCGATTGTTTAAAAGCTCGTAACTTGTTTTCTTGAGTCATTTAACAGTTAAAACTCGATTAAGCATATAGCAAGCTGTATTCACCGCCTCATTCCAAAATTGGACAGGAAGCTTAGAATCAGCAAGCATAGTTCTTGCAGCTTCAATCAAAGTTCTATTCTTTCGTTCAACAACACCGTTTTGTTGTGGTACATATGGTGCACTGTATTCTCGGTGAATTCCTTTTTGAATGCAAAAGAAATCCAATACAGTATTATTAAATTCAGTACCATTATCACTACGAATTCTCCTCACCTTGTGTTTGTATAGTGATTCGATCTTAGTGATAAGATTTTGTACCAAAACAGGCGTTTGATCTTTCGAACTCATAAATAACACCCATGAGTATCTTGAATAATCATCAGTGACAACCAGACAATACCAATCCCCGGAAATACTCGCACGATTCACCGGACCAAAAAAATCCATATGAAGTCGTTCAAAAGGAGTATTAATGGAATTCAATAACTTAGAAGGATGAGACTTTTTCTTCTGCTTTCCCTTTTTGCATGCAATGTAGTGATCAGATAACTTAAAGTTCTTCAACGAGACACCTTCAACTAAGTCATTAGGCATTAAATAATTCATATTACGAACATGTATGTGACCCATTCTACGATGCCATATAATAGAATCCTTCTCGGTTGCTTTGGAGACAAAACATGTTTCGATGGACGTTGATACTTTAGAATTCATATTTAAGACATATATATCATTTGATCGTGGTGATCGCATGAAAACCATGTCCTCGGGTATCACATATCCCGGTTTCAAAATAAGACACTCTTTATCAGTAAATACAGTGGTGTACTTCTTATCGCAAATTTGCGACACACTCAATAAATAATGGTCCACCTTGTCACAGTAATTGACCTTTTCAAAAGTAATGTGACCATTTGAAACTTCACCTTCTTGTGTGATCATGCCCCAAGAATTCCCAGCAAACACTACATAAACCCCTTGAATATTTCTCACATTTGTTAAGAGGTTGAGATTTCCAGTGATATGACGAGAACATCCACTATCCATTATCCAGTTTTCACCAGACACAGTCTTGGATGTACCCTACACACAAAGTAAAAGTGATTAGTTCAAAAAGGCAGCCCAGGCCTCAGTCTTGGGCACCTTTTGGTTTTCTCTTTGATCATTAATTTGAACAGATTTCAACTGTTGTTCAGCAACTTGAGAATATGTTTCCGGCTTCCTAGAATTTCGTCTTAGATAAGCAGTTTGAATAATGTTTGAATCTGTGTTCTTACATATGGGCTCAGTCGGAACGAATTTTGGTCTCACATGACCATGAGTTTCTTTCACATGCATTACGTTACGAGGATGCACATTTGAAAACATGATATATGTATCATCCTCACATGACACAGGTCGCTTCAAGATCTCCTTTATCACAGGAACCGGTTTTGAATAGTCCTTGACAAAAGGATGGAGATTTTGAGTTTTCTATTGACCATAGTTTCTCACTACATGACCTTGTTGACCACACAAAAAGCAACTTCGCATGTCAACATGACCACGTTGAGGTCTGGCAGAAACATATGCAACCGAAGGTTGATCACTTATATTTTCAGTGAAATGTTTGGCCAAATCATCAGACGTGACAGACTTCTTTTTCATAGAAAAGTCAAGATTAGAACAATTTGAAAAACTTTTCAATGTATATGTTCCCGTTGATTTAACAAACTGAACCTTTTTAGCTTGTTTTAACAATTGTTTTGCTTTAAATACCAGGTCTGATGAATTTGATGTTTTGGCACAAACATATTGACGTTCCAACTCTTTCAACTTGTCAGTTTCATTGTAAAAGACACTCTCAGTTAGTTCTGGTTTAATGATACTAATCGGGATATCTTTTTCAGTGAACATTGTGTCCATACCCTTCAACTTAAAAACTCTAGCAGACGATGGATTAGAACTAAGAGGATTAATGAAACGCATCAAGTCCTTATCAGAAATATTCGGTTTTTCTGACTTCTTTACCCTCATAGGTTTAACTTTCACTTGTTCTGTCCTTGTCACATGAGGATTGTGTGAACCATACACAGCTTCCTCAAATTCATGAGGCTCGCAAAGAATATGATTAGGACTAGGAATATTCTTGTTCTTGTGTATAACCTCTGGTTCAAACACATCCTCAATAATTACTTTGTCTACATTTTCAACAAAGACTTTGTTGCTTTGAACATGAGGTTTCTGAATTGAAGGTTGAGATTTAACAGTTTCAGAAACAGTTTCAGTTTTAACTGATTTTGCTTTTTCAGAAATCATATTTTCTTTGACAATCACATCCTCTTCCTTTCTAGCAAAAGGTTTTGGTTTGTAATCATTATGAAAAGGTGGAGGAATTTCAACAAAACCTATTCCTTTCTTTGAATCTTTTTGCTTACTTGAGACGTCAATTATCTCATTTAATAAAAATGACGAGTTTCTAAATTATCCCAATTTGTTCTTTAACTCCAAAACCACATTTTCAAGCTCAGTTATCTTTGATCTATGTTTCAAGATTTCTTGAAACTTTTGATCATTGATTGTCATTTTAACCGATAACTCAGCCTTAAGATAATGATTACTTACCGACAGAGCTTCAATCTTCTCTCGAGATCTCATTTGAGATTCAAGAGATTGTCGATAAGTATCCTTAAGTGAAGCAATTTCTTTCACCAAACAGTCATTTTGGTTTTTCAAGGATTCTAACTTAGGTTTGTTCGTTTCACATTCACCACAAGTTACTTTAACAGATGAAGTAGTAGAGATAGAATGACTAACCTCATTGATCTTATCCATACAAGCAAAGACAGTTGGAGACTTGTCACATGAGCCGTCAGAATCATTGTCAAATGACATCTCACTTCCACTTGCATCTTGAAAGTCTTTAGTTAGCCCAAACATAGCCAAATTAGCTTGGTTATTATTACACAACAATCGTTGTGACCAATCATTTCCATCAGCTAACATTGCTTGTGACCCAGAAGTAGACGGTTTCTTTTCAGCATCATTACCTCGTGGTGTTGAAGAATTTTGATTTTGACCACGAGGACCAGTATACTCCTTTTTCGGCTTGTCACATTCTTTTGCAAAATGCCCGAACTCTTGACAATTGTAACATTTCACTTTTAATTTGTCAAACCCCAATTTCTTGTTCAAAGTAGGAAGATTTTTGCCAGTCCTTTGCATGAATCTCTTAACTTTACGAACAATCATAGCCATATTCCACTTTAAATCCATAATCTCTAAATCATCTGGATCAATCTGATCATAATCCTCATCGGTCATATCACTTGTGGCTATCTTACTACTTACTAAGTTTTCATATGAGGACATGAAATCTGTTAGAAAAGCAAAATTCTATTCAGCTTCCTTCATGTTGACACTAGGTGGTGAAGCAAATGGATTAGAAACACCAGGTAATCCGGAATTACCAGCTGTGTAAAAACATGCTCTTGGATCATTATAAACTGTTGTTTCATTTTCACCTGCATGCTGTGTGAGAAAAGCAGTGATAGGGGAAATGGTAGAACTTAGAGGCATACTACCACCATAGAAAGCAGGATCTTGACTATCCTTGGAGTATTTCTGACACTTAAGATCATATTCTCTTGCTTCAATCTTTTTGCAAGAATTCAGTGGCAGTCAAATCTTCATTTGCAAAATAATTATTCTCTTTTAAAACCATTAGGAATGTTGAATAAGAACTTGGTAGTGCACTCTTAATCGTGTCAATCTTGTCAACTTCAGAAGTCTCCAATCCCATTTTGTCCATCTCAGCAATCAAGTGATTGAACCTAGTAGTCATCTCCTTTACTGTTTATCCTTTTAACAAATTAAAATTTCGAAATTGAAACTTAAACATCACCTTCTTACTCTCAGCTGTATTTCCCATACTCCTCATACGAATATGTTGAAATAAGGAAGCACGGATCTTTATGCTACCCACTTGATGAAAGACGTGTTCGGGTAAAGCCATAGTAAGAGTAGAATAAGCTTTTGTTTCAATCTCTAATGCTTTCTTCTCTTCTTGTGAATATTGAGAAATAGCTTTAGAAGTAAAACCAATAGTGTCATCTCCAATCATTGGAACAATATATACCTCATCTAAGCAATATGAGCAGTCAGGATGAACAGAACCCAAATGAGCACGAAAACGGGGTTCCCATTTAGCAAAATCGTAAAATTTCATCAATCTTGGACATTTCGAATGTGATCCTATCTCAGTATCAAGTTGCAACATTTGTTGCATTAACATGTTCTGTGAAGCTAGTGCATACATACCAGCCATGTTTAAGAAATGATAAATTTCAAACTCCAAGGGTTAAAGTTGAAAATTTTAATTAACGAACTGGGAACAGTTGTAACTAACTGTGAACAGTTGTAACGAACTGTGAACAGTGTTAGACGAATCACACCTTAACGAAGTTAAGATTGATCAGGTAACGAATCAGAATTGAAGTTAATGAATTGATCAACGAATCAGATGGTCAACTAAAAAGTCAACTAACGAATCAGCTAAACGAATCACTAAGGATAGGCTTAGCGAATCAGAAAGTTATCTTTAACGAATCACTAAGAGAGACTTAGCGAAGTAGATAATGAACCGGCTACAGTTGATAACGAATCAACCTATAGCGAATGAGGTGGTTACAACGGTTTGAAACAAACTTTGACAACGAATGCCACGTGGCAAAGGTTGTTATAACTCAATTTGTTGGATCCCAATTTGATTCATATCAATAACAATTATCACAATCTGATCTCAGATCTACGTTTATACTATTAATACGATTAAAGATCTAGCTCATAATTAACTTTGATTCAGTGTTATATATGTGAATATATTATCAATATATTATATGTATAATATTAGGTGAAGCTTTGAGAGAGATCTGGATTGAAAAATACTTTAATTAGCTCAAAAACTTACATTAAAAGTGAACAGTAGTTCACTATATATAGAGGGTAATATGGTTCGCTAACATCCCCTAGCGAACCAGCTTCCCCTTCGTTACATAAATAATCATAGCGAAGCACCCCCTGATTCGTTAACTTTCCCTAACAAATCAGGAGGGAATACATTGATTGGCTATTTCGCTAACATCCCCTAGCAAACTAGCCTTTAACTTAGCGAACTGATTAATAAATAAACTATTTATTACATTAAACATAAATAAAAACGTTAACGATAAATACAAAGACTCTAGACGCAAAACCGTGCACTAACAGACACCCCCTCGTCTTGAGCTCTTTGTCTTTAACTTATTTGAAACGCTTTGACTGCCAGTCTCTGCAACTATGAATTCCATGCTCATGACACACACGAACAACTCGTTGGAATTGCATAGCCAGGTCGTAATCTTCTTAGTGCTCGATCAAGATCTGCTTCCTGAAGAGCACGTCATTGTCGGTCTCTGATAAATTAACCAACCACATCGGGTCGATTATCTTGATAAACTTAGTCTTCAGACCTCTTCCCAAAACAATGACGGCCTCGCTGGTGTGGTTGTCATAATACTAGCGGTTGAAAGACAGATAAATATCTTGTGGCATTGTCTTCACAGGAACCTTTTTCATCGTCTTTGGCGGCTTCACTTTCAAGACAAGTTTCTTCCAGCCGGTCCTTGGATCAATCTCGTCAATGCGCTTACGTCTTGGGACCTGGGGCTTGAAGATTTTGAAGCCATGATTGACCTCGAACAGTAAGTTTTGGTGAAACCACTCAGCTGTTCGGTAACTCCCACGATTGATAAATGGACGTCTCGCGAGGGTACGAATATCCCACCGCGGTAATGTCAGAACATCCATTATCTTCTCGTAGTACTGGACACCCTTTTCCCACTTGGCTATACATACTTTAAGGTCAGAATCATAGAGCCAGGAGACAATATCACCATGTACCTTAGAAACGGTCTTGAAGGAGGTCACTTGATTTGCTTTGACCCATGCAGCAGCAGTGTCTTTCCGTTCTCGATCAACATATCGATACACACTAATAATTTTACCCACCTTTTGATGTTTAAACCATCGTGCAATATCATCATCCGTTATAACTTCAAGTGAGTGAACTGTCCGCTTACACTTCAAGATCTTTTCCAATTCATCTTCAGTCTCTTTAAACACCTCTTATTGAAATGCCGGAGCACCTTGATCAACGTTCGTGTGTTGATACAAGTCCGGGTACTCATCAGCAGTCACATCCTCCATCTCAATGTCCTCATTCTCATAAATAAAATCCGTATTCATAAACAACGGATCCTCATCCAAATCCTCCTCAGTTATCACTTCGACATCGGGCTCAGTCTCTAAAGCAGTCAACTGATCGTCATTCAGCCCAAGCAGAATCGAAATCTGCTCCCGTGTCAAGGATCTAATCACAAACTCACCAACCTCTATCTCATCTCTGTTTACCACACTACGAACCACCCCTGATCCATCAACAAATATCACTGTGTTAGCTGCAATCATTTCAATTGGCTTGGCAGCTGTTGGATCTTGATAAATAATTATTTGTTTGCTCGAATCATCACCGCCACTAACACCAGCACCAGAGGATGAACCATGCGATTGTTTAGGCTCACCTCCTGCACCAGATTCATCAGGATCATCATCGTCATTCTTGAGTTTCTTGATGGCATCTTCTTTACAAGTTAATTGTAAAATCAACTCTTCTTGTTCCTTTAATTTCACCCCCTGAGACTCAACAATCGTACGCAACGACTTAGTCTCCTTCTGATAGAAAGAAATATAACTCATCATTCGTCGTTGATTCTCCATGAGTCGTTCTTGTGTTTGACGGTCAGCTGCCATTTGATTTTCATATATATGTAGCAGATTTAGCAGCATTTCAGTTTGACGACCTGGTGGCAAGTTGTATACGGACGGGTGAACAGGTTGAACAGGTCCTTGAGGCCGAGTAATTCTCATAAATGAGCATCACTAGGCGGAGGAGGAGTAATTGTTGGCGGAGGAGGAGTAATTGTTGGCGGAGGAGGAGGTCTCATTGATGTAGTAGGAGATACTGTAGACAATGCAGCAGGAGGTCTCGGTATCTCGGTTAACGCCATTTGAGGAATAAGACCGAGCATCTCGTGTGACACCAACGTCGTCGTCAAAGTAAGCATCGGAGTGCTAGTAGTTAGCGGCACCGCCGAGCTTTGAGGCGTTGTATGACGTGGTGGTGGGGTTCCAATGATTACCCCAGCCCCAGCAGACACACGGGGCTTCTTTGATGGTTCACCAGTAGCTACAGCTTTACCCTTTCTTTTTCTTTCCAGCTGAGCTTTCATGGTGGCAGCTAGAGCAGCATAGACTGCATCTTGTTGTTCTTTAAGAGCTCGTTCACCAGCTCCACCATCACCATCATTCCCAGCATTATCACCATCATTGTTCCCACCTTCTCCCCCTTCACGCTCGGAATCCGAATCATCGTGGATCCAGCGCTCATTAGGAGGACATACGTAATCCGGATTGATTATATGACCAATCATCCGTTTGTCCTGTGGCTTTTCCTTTCTATAAATTAACATTCGATGCACTGTCTCAGCTTTCATATGTTCCATATCAAGAACATCATTCACCAACGTCCGATCAATCACCAAATTTGGAATCAAATCTTGAATAATTAGCTGTAAAAAGCGAGGGTACATCAAGAACTTCTTTGACTGTAGAGTTTGCTGAACCTGTTTTTTCAGATGATCAAAGATGAGTTATGAGTAGTTGAAGGGCTTGTTCAGGATTAGGGCAAAAAATTCCGACTGCAAACTTAGGCGACACTCATCAAACCCACCGCGACGTCCACTCATACAATGAAGTAGAACATGCAACAGATACTTGTATGGTGGACACAACCCGTTCTTGTTCAGCATAGATTTACGAATATCACCACCATAGTTCAAGCGTGTGAATAAACCTCTAACCAATGTCCTACCAAATTCACTCGGGTTATTATCATTATCGTCAAATTGAAGTACCCGGCGAATGACCTCAACATCAATCGTAATTGGAATCTGATTGATTGTAGCTCGAACCAATTTATCTGCCTCAACATATTTCGCCGTGTTCCAAAATTGTCTGATTATACAAAGATACACTTTAGGTTTAGCAGTGATTGCATAGTGTATCTTTGAACGTCGTAAGAAAGTCAACAAAGCTCCAAACGTTTCCAAATCAGTCACATCTTGATCAACATAAGCACAAATGTTGTGCTTTTTATCAAACGACAATAAGATCACTTCAACTTGTTGATCTTGTTGAGGTGGTTGTCCTTGTGAAGGTTGTTCTGGTGATGGTTGATTTTGTTGTTCTTGATCAGCCATGTTTTACTGTATAAATAAAATCGAATATGAGAAGAGATATCAAAATATATAATTAAAAGATATGTGTAATTAATCTATTTACGCGTATTAGACGATTTAAATCCTTTAATTAAATTAAATGAATATTGAAATTAATTTATTTAATAAATGTCATTCGTTGGGAATCACACTGATTCGTTACAATAAGATAACGAATCAGGCGATTCGCTATCAAGTAAATACTTTAACGAACTGAACATAGCGAATTACTATTTAATTTTGACGAACTAAACTCTAGTTTGTTATATTTTAAGCGAATCCATATCTGATTCGTGTAACATCTTATTCGCTTAGCTAGTTCGTGTAAGATCTTAAAGAATTGGACACGAAACAGTCCCAATTCGCTAAGATTAACGAATGGTCAAAAAATTAAGACTTTCTCTTTGAATCGCATAGTCAAGGTCAAAATCAGGAAGAACAACAACAGTCAACATTATAAACCCATATTCAATTAGGCCATAACTATCGTTGAATCATCGAGATAATGATCTCGTTGTACTCGGAATCACGCTCATAAGCTAAGATCGATGAGATTGAGGCTCAACATCTCTAAATACCTAAGTGAACTAACTAAACATAAACACCGAGACCATGAACACATAATTAACCCAGCAAACAATAATCAAATGTTGATTAGAGTCCACCAAGGGTATCGAAATCACATTCCGATCACAATGACAGCTAAATCATCAAGTTATTAACATAGATTATACATAAATAGGTTTATAAACTCGGAGACCCTTAAACCCTTAAAAGTTCATAATTTAACTATCAAATCGTAGCCATTTTTGACGAAAATTATATCGCCATGATCGTCTATACCTAAGAAATTCAAATCTATCCTTGAAATGTCCAAACAAGAAGGTCGAGATTTCAGAGAAAATTTGAACAGGGTTTCTTTAAGGTGAAGGAAGAAGGCAAACAGTGGAGGACTGTTCGTTATTCTTGTCTTTTATAACCTTGCACGCAACTCGAGGTACAGCTGGCACGAAGTAGGCACTTCGTTTGAATAAAGTTAGCGAATTAGCCCATTCGCTAATTCATTCGTTACCTTAGGTTAACGAATCACTTCCTGATTCGTTACTTTAAATTAGCGAATCATGATATGATTCGTGGCTTGATTCGTTAAATATGCATAACGAAGGGATGATTCGTTACAGAGTGCGGAAGCGAATTAGGTTAGCGAACCAGAAGCTAGTTCGCTAAAGAATCACCTAGTTCGTTATCCATAAATAACGAATTAGATTCTAATTAAAAAATCTTTTATTTAATTTTAAATTAAATAATTAAATGAAATAAATAATTAAATAAAATAAATAAATTAGGATATCGAGAATCTTTTTATCCCAACAATCAAATACCTTAAAACAAATTACCGAGAAACTTTTATCCCGATAATTAAATACTTTAAAACAAATTACCGAGAAACTTTTATCCCGATAATTAAATACTTTAAAACAAATTACCGAGAAACTTTTATCCCGATAATTAAATACTTTAAAAACGTTTCAATTTTTACGAAACATAACTTAAAAAATATTTTTTTAAAAAAAGAAAGAAAATCTTTTTGGAATTTTGTAAAAAATAAAAAATAAAGAATGTATTTACAAAAGAATATCCGAATCATAAAAATAGACAATATTTTTGTGTTTTCATTAATTTTAAAAAAAAAACAGAACATATTTTTGTATTTTTGTCGAGTTTGAGCAGAGAATCATATTGACCAAATTGCCCTTCTATCACAGTTTTATATTTTAGCGATATTACGACTGGCGATAAGTCGGTCATTGGTTTTGTTGTCCACATAAATCTAATAACACACATTCAAGTATTTTTATGATATGATTAATTTGTTCAATTAAAGCACAGAATATCAGAAGCTATCAGCCTCTAATCTCGGTTCAAGCTTAATTTGATTTTTGCCAAATCACCAACTTGACTTAAACCATTATAATGTTGATCAAAATTTTTGATACCAATTTTGAAATTTTGAGCAATGCATCAAGTTTCCTTTACTGCGAGTGAGTATGCACGAGTCAATCTGTCGGCTTACATACATTGTATCCCCTGGGGTCCATTTCTTAATGGTATTAAGACGCGCGCAAGGGAGGAACAATTGTATGACTAACAGCGGATTTTGATCAAGTCAGTAATTTAAATTGTACGAAGTACAGCGGTGATCAAGTTTAATGACTTTGGGTTTGCTTCTTGAAAGCGAGTGAAATATTCATGCTTATGAATACCCAGATGATTAAGCCGCATAAAGACTCACAGTGTCCAGAATCCTAACGCTTGTTATTTGCTTTATTTTATTTTTGGGTGATCAACAAATATAAGGCTTGAGTATGACTGGTTATTACATTTCTGCCATCTTCACCGAGACTTTTGCTAGAGACTAACACCTCTTTCAATTTGGCGTTTCTTTATGTTTATATCACGTACTTTACTCTACTGGGTTGTTTTAAGACCTACCAATACACCAATGCAATTAAGCACACAGTCTTTTAAGCTTACTTTTTGTTGGATTTGGGGTCAAGATAATCAATGTACTATCATGTTCTCTTTTTGCTTCAAAAACTCAAAATTTTAAGGAGCATAACATAAAGAAAAGATAAATTTAATCGCCCCAGTTACCTTAAGTTTATAAATAAATAGCTAACCATCAATTCACAAGTGAATAATAGAACCAAGACATGCAAGCATGCTTCACAAACTTAAATAACCGACATAATTTTCAGCGAGAAAATAATCTAAAAACGCCTGCAAAAATCTTTTTGGTTTTTTTTTCTCTATACAAACTTTAAAAACACAATATTTTTGTCTTTTTCAATTTTCTTATAAACAAAATAACCTTCACAATCTTTTTGGATTTTCGGATTTTTCTGTACAAAAAGAAATCACATTCTTTTTGGTTTTTCAAAATTTTAAAATGTTTTTGGTTTTTCTAAATATTCAAAAGAAAAACATTAAAGAACAGAAATCACAATATTTTTGAATTTTGAAACTTTTTAATGTTTTTGGATTTTATCTATACAAACAAAAAACACACTCTTTTTGTATTTTCTAGATTTTCACCACTAAATCAAAATAAATTTTAAAAGAAAAATATGACAGAAAATAAAGATAGTCATCCTTGTTTAAGGATATCAGCGAGAGTCTTCAATCCGTTTAAATCAAGCAAAAATTTAAAACGCGTGTTGTCAAAAGTATTAGTAAACAGATCGGCTTTCTGAAAGTCTGTATGTACTTTCTCAAGGTCAATCAACTTCTTCTAAAAGCAATCCCGTATAAAGTGATATCGAATTTCGATATGTTTTGTTTTCGAATGTTGTACGGGATTCTTTGTGATAGAAATTGCAGCAGAATTATCAATCAAAATATGAGTAGTAAGAAACTTCAAACCATAGTCGCGAAGATGTTGTTGTATCCACAAAACCTGGGAACAGAAACTCGAGGCTGCAACATACTCAGCTTCGGCGGTTGAAGTGGAGACCGTTTTCTGCTTCTTACACTGCCAGGAAGCAAGCCGGTTTCCTAAAAATTGACATCCCGCTGTAGTAGACTTGAAATTGATCTTGCATCCTCCATAATCTAAGTCTGAGTAGGTAGTAAGATCGAAAGTATCATCCTTGGGGTACCACAACCCGATGTCTGGATTTCCCCTCAAATACTGAAGAATTCTCTTGACTGCAGCTAGGTGAGTCACTCGTGGACTTGCTTGATACCTAGCACAAAGACAAACAGCAAACATAATATCAGGGCGAGAAGCCGTTAAATACATTAAAGAACCAATCATGGCACGATAGAGGGTAGGATCAACGGAATCCTCCAATTCATCCGGTGATAAATTGTGCCCTACTAAAAGAGGAGTAGAAGGGATTTTTCCGGCAAAAATCTTGAATCGGCTCAAGACATCGTTCACATACTTAGTCTGGTGAATAAAAATTCCGTGAGCAGACTGGCGAACCTGCAACCCTAAAAAGAAATTCATCTCTCCCATCGAGCTCATCTCGAACTTTGTTTGCATGGACTTCTCGAACTCCTTACACAATGTGTCGTTTGTAGACCCAAAAATAATATCGTCGACATAAATCTGGACTAGGAGAAGATCGTCACCAACAGTCTTATGAAATAAAGTGCAGTCGACAGTCCCTCGTTTGAAGCCATTATCAGTCAGATGGGCGGCGAGCGTGCCACACCAAGCTCTTGGGGCTTGATGAAGACCATATAATGCCTTGTTTAATCGGTAAACACGTTCCGGATACTCAGGATCTTCAAAACCAGGTGGTTGTTGAACAAACACTTCTTCGTGTAGTTCCCTATTGAGAAAAGCACTCTTAACATCCATTTGATAGACCTTGATATTCTTATAAGCTGCATATGCCAGAAAGATTCAAATCGACTCTAATCTTGCAACTGGAGCATATACCTCTATGTAATCAATACCCTCTTGTTGATGAAAACCTTGCACCACTAGACGTGCTTTGTTTATGACAATCACCCATCGATCGTCCTTCTTACACTTAAATACCCACTTACTTGGAATGGCTTTCTTGACTCTAGCAGGTTTGTCTATTAAGTTCCACACACCCAAACGTGCAAATTGCTGTAATTCTTCTTGCATAGCTTCTACCCAAGAAGGATCTTCAAGTGCCTTACGAGCTGTCGTTGGCTCAACTTGAGATAGAAAGCAAGAGAATTTAGCAAGATTTACAATTCCCGAAGAATGTAAGTTAGTGTCAGCACACAATATGTTATTATCACTTGACGAAGCAACTTGATGACGTGTACAAACGCCCACATCAAGTTCTCCAATGATGTTTTTCTGTGGATGATATCCATGAATCCGAAGAGTGGGATCCTCAGGAACAACAACATTATCAAATAAGTTAGTGTAATGGTCACCTAACTCGGGAGATGAAACATTATCACTATCAAGGTCAATAACTTGATCATCATCAGAAGAAGTAGAAACATTATCAATAGCAACTGGAGAAACAACTTGAGGTTCTTCAGTTGGAGCATCTGGTTGAGCTTCAACATCATTAGAACTTGAAAATCTTGGAATGGTCAAATGATCTTCAAAGTATGCTCGAACCATATCTTCGTCAATGTGTTCAGTCGAAGGAGTAAATGAATTAAATAAACTATCGTAGTCAAACATCCAGTCTAGACCTTTCCCTTGAGAAGGAGTTGTGTACTTTTGACAGTCCACATGGTACCATTCTTCAACACAACCAGATGTGAAATTAAAAACCCTTTTCTTTGGAGATGCATATCCCAAGAAATACCCGTCGATAGCTTTTTCTTCAAAATTACCCGAATTCTTCTTCAACATTGTACACGGACACCCAAATGGTTCCAGGTACTTTAAATTAGGTTTTCTATTATTTAAGAGCTTGTAGCTTGTCTTCTTGAGTCGTTTCACAGTTAGAACTCGATTAAGCGTATAACAAGCTGTATTCACTGCCTCATTCCAGAATTGGACAGGAAGCTTTGAATCAGCGAGCATAGTGCGTGCAGCTTCAATCAGAGTTCTATTTTTCCGTTCAGCAACACCGTTTTGTTGAGGTACATAAGGTGCACTATATTCTCGGTGAATTCCCTTTTGAATACAGAAGAAATCCAATATAGTGTTTCTGAATTCAGTACCATTATCACTTCGGATTCTCCTCACCTTTTGTTTATACAATGATTCGATCTTAGTAATAAGGTTTTGTACCAAAACCGTGTTTCATCCTTCGAACTCATAAATAAAACCCAAGAGTATCTTGAATAATCATCAGTCACTACAAGACAATACCAGTCTCCAGAAATACTCGCACGATTCACTGGACCAAACAAATCCATATGAAGTCGTTCAAGAGGAGTATCAATGGAATTCAATAACTTAGAGGGATGTATCGTCTTCTTCTGCTTGCCCTTTTTGCATGCAACGCAGTGATCAGATAACTTAAAATTCTTTAACGAGACACCCTCAACTAAGTCATTTGCCATTAAATAATTCATCTTTCTGACATGTATGTGACCCGTTCTACAATGCCATAGAATCGAGTCTTTCTCGGTTGCTTTCGAGACAAAACATGTTTCGATCGATGTGGATACCTTAGAACTCATATTTAAGACATAAATATCATTTGATCGTGGTGATCGCATGACAACCATGTCCTCGGGAATAACATAACCCGGTTTCAAGATAAGACATTCTTTGTCAGTAAATATTGTAGTGTACTTTTTATCACAAATCTGCGATACACTCAATAAGTTATGATCAACTTTGTCGCAATAATTCACTTTCTCAAACGTAATGTGACCATTTGAAACTTCACCCTCTTGTGTGATCATACCCCCAAAATTCCCAGCAAACGCTACATAACCCCCTTGAATATTTCTTACGTTGGTTAATAAGTCGAGATTCCCAGTGATATGACGAGAACATCCGCTGTCCATAATCCAGTTTTCACCAGAGATGGTCTTGGATGAACCCTACACACAAACAAAAGTGATTAGTTCAAAAAGGCAGCCCAGGCCTCAGTCTTGGGCACCTTTTGGTTTTCTCTTTGATCATTAACTTGAACAGATTTCAACTGTTGTTCAGCCACTTGTGAATAAGTTACCGGCTTCCTAGACTTTCGTCTTAAGTAAGCTGCCTGAACAATGTTTGAATTCTTGTTCTGACATATGGGTTCAGTTGGAACGAATTTTGGTTTCACTTGACCATATGTCTCATTGACATGAAGAACCTTCCGAGGATTCACATTAGAGAACAAAATATGAGTATCATCAGCATACGACACAGGTCGTTTCAGGATCTCCTTGACCAATGGAATTGGCTTAGATTTGTCCTTGATAAAAGGATGATAGTTCTGCTGACTACAATTTCTCACAACATGACCCTGTTGACCGCATAAGAAACAACTTCGCATGTCTACACGATGTTGTTGCGAGGTATTTGGAATGAATGATGCAGACGGTTGATGATGACTCACATTTTTGGTCATACTTTTTGCAAACTCATCAGATAATTCAGATTTTTTCTTTAGGTAAAAATCTAAATTAGAACAGTTCGATAAACTTTTTATTGTATCTGTCCCATTTGACTTCACAAAGTTAATTTTCTTAGCTTGTTTTAAAAGTTGTTTTGCCTTGGTCAATGGGTCAGATTGAACTGATGTTTTTGCTTGAGCATACACATGTTCAAGTTCTTGAATTTTTGAAGTTTCATTGACAAAAACACTCTCAATAAGTTCAGGTTTGATGATACTTATTGGAATATCTTTTTCAGTGAACATCATGTCTATTCCTTTTAACTTAAAAACTCTATCCGATGAAGACTTAGAACTCGAAGGATTAATGAAACGCATTAAGTCCTCGTCAGAAATATTTGGTTTAACTGACTTCTTTGCCCTCACTGGTTTGGTTTTCACAGTTTCTTCCTTGTTCACTTGAGATTTGAATGAATCATACACAACTTCCTCAAACTCTTGAGGTTCGCAAAGAATATGATTAGAACTAGGAATGTTCTTATTCTTGTGTATTATCTCAGGTTCAAACACATCTTCAATAATCACTTTGTCAACATTTTCAACAAAAACCTTTTTACTTTCCAAATGAGGTTTTTGAGAAGCAACTTGGGGTTTGACAATTTCAGGTTTATCCAATTTAGGTTTTTCAGAAATCATAGATTCCTTTTGAATCAAATCCTCTTCTTTTCTTGCAAAAGGATTAATTTTATAGTCGTTGTGAAATGGTGGAGGAATTTCTACAAAACCTATACCCTTTTTAGAGTCCTTTTGTTTTCCAGAAACTTCGATAATTTCATTCAACAAAAACGAAGAATTTCAAAATTTACCCAACTTGTTCTTCAACTCAAGAACCTCATTCTCAAGCTCATTTATCTTAGAACGATGTTTCAAGATTTTCTGAAAATTTTGGTCATTAATGGTCATTTTCACAGATAACTCGGCTTTGAGATCGTGGTTACTTGTCGACAATGCTTCAATCTTTTCTCGAGATCTCCTTTGAGATTCAAGAGATTGTCGTTAAATATCCTTAAGAGAAGAAATTTCTCTTATTAGACTATCATTTTGATTTTTCAATGCTTCTAACTTAGATTTGTTAGATTCACAGTCAACACATGATGCTTTAACAAATGAAGTAGCAGAAATAGAGTTACTAACCTCATTGATCTTGGCCATGCAAGCAAACATTGATTCGGAAGGCTTGTCGCAAGAGTCGTTAGAATCAGATCCAGAATCATTATCGGAAGACATCTCACTACCAGTTGCATCTTGACAATCTTTATGTAACCCAAACATAGCCAAATTTGCTTGAACATCATTGCATAGTAACCGTTGTGACCAGTCGGTTCCATCTGCTAACATTGCTTGTGTTGTAGAAGAAGATGGTTTCTTTTCAGCATCACTTCCTCGTGGTGTAGAAGCATTTTGACTTTGACCACGAGGACCAGTATATTCTTTCCTTGGTTTGTCACATTCCTTTGCGAAATGCCCAAATTCTTGACAATTATAACACTTTACTTTTAATTTGTCAAAACCCAACTTCTTGTTTAAAGCTGGAAGATCTTTTCCAGTTCTCTGCATAAATCTTTTAACTTTACGAACGATCATAGCCATGTTCCATTTTAAATCCATGATTTCTAGATCATCTGGATCTATCTGATCATAGTCCTCATCTGTTAAATCACTTGTGGCAATCTTACTACTCACTAAGTTTTCATATGAAGACATAAAAGCCGTCAGAAAAGCAAAGTTTTGCTCAGCTTCCTTCATATTAACACTCGGTGATGTAGCAAATGGATTTGTATTAGTTGAACTTCCAGAACCACCCGAATTACCAGCAGAGTAGAAACAAACTTTTGGATCTTTAAACATAGTTGATTCTTTTTCACTTGCAGCATGAGTAAGAAAAGCAGTGATTGGAGAGATCTTTGAACTAAGAGGCATACTTCCACCATAGAAAGTTGGATCTTGATTTTCTTTGGAGGATTTTTGACACTTAAGATCATACTCTCTGGCTTCGATCTTTTGTAAAAATTCAAGTGCCGTCAAGTCTTCATTCAAGAAATAATCATTTTCTTTAAAAACCATTAGAAATGTTGAGTAAGAATTTGGAAGCACACTTTTAATAGTGTCAATTTTATCTCTTTCAGAAATTTCTATTTTCATCTTGTCCATTTCAGCAATTTAATGACTAAATCTTGTAGTCATCTCTTCAACTGTTTCTCCCTTCAATAGATTAAAGTTTCGAAACTGAAACTTGAGCATCACTTTCTTACTCTTAGCTGTGTTTCCCATGCTTCACATACGCAGATGTTGAAATAAAGACGCACATCTCTTGATACTACCAACTTGATGAAAGATATTTTCTGGTAATGCCATAGTCAAAGTAGAATAGGCTTTTATCTCGATTTCTAAAGCTTTCTTCTCTTCTTGTGAGTATTGAGAAACAACTTTAGGAGTATACCCAATAGTATCATCACCAATCATTGGTGCCACATAAACTTCATCAAGACAGTAAGAACAATCAGGATGAACAGATCCCAAATGTGCACGAAACCGAGGTTCCCACTTGGCAAAGTCACTGAACTTCATCAATCTTGGACATTAAGAATGCGAACCTATCTCGGTATCAAGTTGTAACATTTGTTGCATCAACATGTTTTGAGACGCTAATGCATACATGCCGGCCATTTTTGAAAAGTTTTAAAAAAAATTAAAGGTTTAACGAATAAGGATTAAGATTTAACGAACTGTAACTGTAGCGAACTGCAAACAGTTGTAGCGAACTATAAACAGTGTCTAACGAATCAACCCTTAACGAAGTTAAGATTGATCAGTGGCTAAGTAACTTAACGAATGAGAAACTTGTTTAGCGAATCACAAGTCAAGTTAACGAATCAGTGAACAGTTATAGCGAACTGTGAATAGTGTAGCGAATCAAGTCTTAAAGAAGTTAAGATTGAAAGTTAACGAATCACAAATAAGGTTAATCAACCAAATGACGAAACAGATAACGAATGACAAGTCAACTTAACGAATTGACCAAACGAATCACAAAGGATTAGTTTAGCGAATCACAAAGGATTGCTTAGCGAAATAAGATAACGAATCAGCTACAGTTGATTAGCGAATCACACTATAGCGAATCAGGTTGTTACAACCGTTTGTAACAAACTCTGACACCTTATGCCACGTGGCAAAGGTTGTTATGACACAAATCCCAACGTGGACGCGTGTCACACGAATCAGTTAATCTATTTCACGAACTAGATAACACGAACCAATAACTCACACGAACTGATTAACGAACTAGGTAGCGAAGTAGCAAAATTGATAACGAATCACAGATAAACATATAGCGAATCACCATACAGATGATAGCGAATTACGTTCATTTTCAAATCTTCAAACATTCAAAGCAATTTTCCAGAAATTTTGAATATCAAACCCAGAAACCCAGAAATACCAGATTTGTAATACTACTTCGTTTCTCAACCAAAACGCACAAATAACCTATCAATCTTCTCGTAATCAAATTCCGAATCCAATACATATCATCTCGTAACCGATTAACATCAATAGCCAAACCAATTTTGACCAAAACACAACCCTGTTACGGACTTAAACCGAAATCAATACCAAATAACACAAATCCAAACCACACCTCAATTCCTCTAATTTTAACCTCTACAATACCTTAACCAACACGAATTCAATCCAATTCGTTCATAATTCAACCAATTCAAACCAAATTCGATTCAAAAACTCTAAAACAGAAAAAATTAATAAAAACGATAACAATTAAACCAAATCAAGTGTATGAGCACCAACAGCTTTGATACCACTTGTTGGATCCCAATTTGATTCGTATCAATAACAATTATCACAATCTGATCTCATATCTACGTTTATACTATTAATACGATTAAAGATCTAGCTCATAATTAACTTTGATTCAGTGTTATATGTGTATATATTATCAATATATTATCTGTATAATATTAGGTGAAGCTTTGAGAGAGATCTGGACTGAAAAATACTTTAATTAGCTCAAAAACTTACATTAAAAGTGAACAGTAGTTCACTATATATAGAGGGTAATCTGGTTCGCTAACATCCCCTACCGAACCAGCTTCCCCTTCGTTACATAAATAATCATAGCGAAGCACCCCCTGATTCGTTAACTTTCCCTAACGAATCAGGAGGAAATACATTGATTGGCTAGTTCGCTAACATCCCCTAGCAAACTAGCCTTTAACTTAGCGAACTGATTAATAAATAAACTATTTATTACATTAAACATAAATAATAACGTTAACGATAAATACAAAGACTCTAGACGCAAAACCGTGCACTAACACAATTTTCGAGGGAAGACACGTGTCACACGAATCTGTTGACATGAATCATAACGTATAATGAATTGGTTAACGAATCAACCAAAACTCATAGTGAATCAACCAAAAATATGTTAACGAATCAAGTTAAAAGAGGTAACGAATTAAGCTGAAATTAACGAATTAGACTTGAATCTTCAAATCTTCAAATCTTCAAACAAAGATATCCAGATTTCTGGAAATTGAAGAACATCAAACCCAGAAACAAAATCTGTAATGCTAACTCAATTCTCAACCAAATCGCACAAATAGCCAATCAAAACACTCAGAAACAACACACGAATCCATTCGTATCAATCTCATGAAACCATTGACCTTAATTAGATACCAATTTAACCAAAAACACACCTCTGTTCTCGGCTAAATCCAAATCCAACCACAATCAATCCAAAAACAAATTGACAACCAATTCCAATCTTCCAAACCTCACAAATACCTTACCAAACACAAATCTAGTCCAAACATTCCATAATCAATCCAATTCAACCTCAATTTGATTCAAAATCAAACCGAACAAAAACGTAATCAAGTTTCAAACAATTTATATCAAATAACAGTCAAATCAAGCGTAATTGAGCACCGAAAGCTCTGGTACCACTTGTTTGAACACGGATTAATTCTTAAACAAGTAAGCAGATCTCATATCTGATACATGTATGAATAAAATTAAACCTAAATACGGATCTAGTTCATTATTACGTTTGATTGTATGTTATATATATATATTATCATTTGTAAGTATGTGTATAATATTAATATGAAGCTTGAGAGCGAATTAGGCAGAGGTTCGATAATTAAAACTCCAAACTTTTATTACCAGTTAACAGTGTTCACTATATATAGAAGATAGACCTAGTTCGTTAACATTCCATAACGAACTAGAGTCTACTTCGTTACATACATTTAATGAAATAAACTTAACGAATCACTCCCTGATTCGTTTAACATCCTTAACGAATCTGGAGTGATATAACTTAGATCTAGTTCGCTAAAAATCCTTAGCGAACTAGACATTACATTAACGAACTACAAAATAAAATAATTGTTTATTACATTAAACAAAAACGACAAATACATTAACAATAAATACAAAGACTCGAGACGCAAAACCGTGTACTAACACAAAACTTGAATAATTTAATTGGAAAACTTTTTAAACATAGTTACTATTTTACAAAGTGATCCCGATTATTAAAGTTATAGTTACATTGCAGACTGAAGTAAAGCATATGTTTTTAAATATATTTCAATATCTGGTTTCAGAATTTTCGATCTGTTTGAGCTATAGCAGGATTTGCTGTTGCAGTCATTTATACATGGAGGGCATTAAGAATGCCTCGAAGAAGTCAACCTGGCACTTCTGGATTCAATAGTGAACCCAATGAAATTTGTTACCTTCTGAAGATTTAAGAGCAAATGATGGGTTGTTACAACCTGGAAAAGTAAATTCAAATTTTATAAAAAAAATTGATTTTTTGTTTTGTTTTCGTATACTAATTAATATGTTGTTTTTAATTTTGTTCGTACAGCTTACATTGGGACACATGGTCAGGCAGAAATTAAGTGATGGAAGAAAGGTGTGCTTTTTATATTACTACTTAATTGTTTTGCAAGTTTTAGGCTTGTAAACAAACCAAACGAACACAAACGGAGCGTGTTTGTTTAACCTTAATTGAACAAACGATCGAACGTGAACAACTAATGAACAGGTTTTCTTGTTCGTTAACGTAATGCAATTAACGATATTCTATAAAATCCTAGACTACTTGGCAACCCCTTGTAGCTAGGTGGCGCTAACGTAATTCTATTAGCGATTGTCAATTTATCCAAATTGTTTCTTTTATTTATTGTTTTGTATACAAGTTTTGTGGCTTTCTTTTATTATTATATACTTATATGCTCAAACTTATGAATTGCTCACCAACCTTTGTGTTGACAAACTTTATTTTATGAAATGTTACAGGTTTGACTTTTGTTGACTCGAGGACTTGACGAAAAATGTTACCAAGACTATTAGGGTATTAGTAAAACGAACAATATTATTACTACTTGTTTTCAAATTTGTTTATATGAAAGAGATGTGTTGTTTATTGATTTATGAAATAAAATGAGTTGATTAAATATTGTCACTTTAAATAGTGTCTTGTGTATTTGGGCAATCGGTTGCACCCCGGCATGTTCCGCCGCCTTTGGTCGGGGTGTGACAATTAAGTTCGCCTAATAACAAGTTTTCCGCAGTATGTTCGCGTATACATAAGTTCACCTACTCCTAAGATCGCCTCCTTCTAAGTTCGCCTACTTTAAGTTCGCTTACTTTAAGTTTGCCTACTTTTAAGTTCAGATACATCGAGACTCGGATACATGGTGAACCGTACATGTATACGTGTATACATTTGATGGCAAGTATGGTATAGGCCAAAAAGGATATAATACTAGAACGTTAAAATGAATGATAACCCTAAATGTACGAAGTAAAAGAAAACTAATACTAGACCACTAGATTAGATCAGACGAGTATTTATACATGCACCCTGTATACAGTTAGCATGGCACAATTAAATAAGGGAATTACGATAAACGGAGAAAGGAACAGAATCCAGGTGAGTTTCTAGCCCCATCTCTATGTTATGTTTTCAGGGTTGTGTGCATACTCGATGTGATTGTTAATACATTTATCCTAAGTGATAAGTGTATGCCTTATGTGATTATGTGAAGGTTAAGAATGAATGCTTGTCAATACGTGAACGATCTTCGGATATTGCACGTGTTGACAAATTTTAATGCTATGTATAATGAAGGTATGGTATGTGTGTTTATATGCATGAATGTTATAAATAAAAGAAGGTTAAGGTATGGTTGTATGGTACGAAGAGGGAACCGAGCCCTAATAATACTCGAGGAATGAGGGAAGCGAACCCTACTAATATTCGAGAACTAGGGAACCGAACCCTACTAATATTCGAGGAAAGAGGGAACCGGGCCCTAATAATACTCGAGAAAGGAGGGAACTGGGCCTTAATAATACCCGATGAAAGAGGGAACCGGGCCCTAATAATACTCGAGGAATGTAGGGCATAATGCTCTTTATAACGTAAGATATGAAGTGAGTAAGGATAAAAATATGAAAGTATATTAAGTATGTATGTATTTATGTTGTATAATTAACTAGAACTCATTCAGCGTAGCTGACTTTTAGTATGCACGCAGGTGAGTAGGATGAGGCAGCTCGCTTGAGGGGAACACGTGGCATTGCATAAGAGGCTGGCATCGGAAGACCCAAGACATTTAATAGTTTATGTTTTAAAGACACTGTGTTTATTAAGACAAGTTATGGATTAATATGTATGTTTCATGAAAGTTTTTATATTCCGTGAATGTTTTTATTAACTCTGATTATTAGAACTATGTTGATGAGTAAATCAAATACCCAAATGTAAGGCACCGGTAACGGGGCCTTACAGAGTCGTGTAAAAGTATTTGATTGAATTTGAATTTGGGTAAGGTTGTTTAACGAGTGGCATGAGTATTAGCTCGTTTTTGAGCCAAACAATATGAGCTGAAGTGGATTGTCTAAAAATCTATTTGAGCTGATGTTAAAATCAGAATCTTTTTAATACTTTTTTTTACTTGACATTCTAACACGTGAGAATATGACACACACATTTTATGTATTGTTTTAAATAAACACACAATCACACATATTAGTGTTGAAGTGGTTTAGTTACAAAGACTTTTCCAAATATACCGTTTCTTTGCTCTGAGCTACTAATACCATCTTTGAGCTCGTATTTAACCCGTGCCAATTCATTGTTCAATGAGTTAGCTTGTTTGCATTGAGTTTTAATAATCTTGTATGTTTTAATACAAATCTCAAATAACAAGCGCACTTTTAAATTATGCAAAGCCTAAAAGTCATAGTACCATGCACCAATATAGAAGAAAAACAAATGATGACTTGCCAATCAACGAGTGAGTTTATTAAATGACACTCAAACCAAGATCCTTGGGTGTTACCGAAGAGAGGTATAAGGGAGTTGTTTAACTCTTCTTAGAACGAGGACTGTTTGTCTTTTTAGGTCACCAAACTTTCTAAATTGAAGAGTCTCGCTGTCCTACTCTAGCCAAACTATGTTATCTTAACCGGGCTCACACTGACTTCAGAGTTTGACTTTGACGGGAAATCATACCTCGAGCTGCCACTTGACAGTCGTTATACTGCCACAAGAGCATAACTCTATGGCGTAACACACGGTAAGACGAAAATTTGAAAATTTGGATGGGCTCAGGATTCAAACTGACAACCTCACAAGTGTTAAAAGTTGTCGCTTCACCAAAGCAGTTGGTAATTGGTATTAGAGGTGGGCAAAAGAACCGACCCAAAAACAAACCGAAACCTAACCACTTTAAAACCGATTATATAAAAACCGATTAAAATCATAGGTTTGTAACATATTTGTAGTTTTCTCCACTGGAACCGATGAAAACCCAAACCTAAATCTAGTTGTATTGGAAAAGTAAAAAATATAGTTCCTATTTCCATTCACGTTCTTTCTTTTCTTCCTGCACTTTCTTTCTATTGTGACATTATCCATCGCAATTCATCAACAATTAAACACCTTCGTGGGAGCTTATCATTTAGGTAGTTGTCTCCACGGCCATGTCTGATAACTCAAAAACCAATTTGCTACAACAGCTTATTAAGCGAATTGGAGCTTATCTTTCCACCAAGATTTCTAAACTCTTCCTTACCCAGGTTCCAATCTTCTAATTTAACCACCACTTTCAAGGCTCAATCTTATTGTTTCATCCATTTATTTAGGGTTTAATTGACTTGTTTTATCTTCTTTTGATTAAAGATTGAATTTTTAGTAATCTCATTTGGGTATGTTCAATTAGGTTTTATCAACACTAGGGGTGTCAATCCGAAACCGACAAACAGGTCAACCCGACCCGTTAAAAAGTGGGTTGACCTGCTAACCGGTTGAAACACTTTTTAAACTTAGTTACTATTTTACAAAGTGATCCCGATTATTAAAGTTATAGTTACATTGCAGACTGAAGTAAAGCATATGTTTTTAAATATATTTCAATTTCTGGTTTCAGGATTTTCGATCTGTTTGGGCTATAGCAGGATTTGCTGTTGCAGTCATTTATACATGGAGGGCATTAAGAACGCCTCGAAGAAGTCAACCTGGCACTTCTGGATTCAATAGTGAACCCAATGAAAATTTGTTACCTTATGAGGATTTAAGAGCAAATGATGGGTTGTTACAACCTGGAAATGTAAATTCAAATTTTATAAAAAAAATTGATTTTTTGTTTTGTTTTCGTATACTAATTAATATGTTGTTTTTAATTTTGTTCGTACAGCTTACATTGGGACACATGGTCAGGCAGAAATTAAGTGATGTAAGAAAGGTGTGCTTTTTATATTACTACTTTATTGTTTTGCAAGTTTTAGGCTTGTAAACAAACCAAACGAACACAAACGGAGCGTTTTTGTTTAACCTTAACCGAACAAACGGTCAAACGTGAACAACTAATGAACAGGTTTTCTTGTTCGTGTTTGTTGGTTAAGAAAACGAAGATGTTAATGTCCATTTATGTTTGTTCGTTTAAAGTGTAAACGAGGGGTTCACATATGAAATAACTGAACATAGATGAAGTGATGAACGTACATAACTGGGCTAAAAAGTTATTAAAACTAGACTAAGTCGTAATGGGCCAAAGATTTAATGAATATATTAAAAAAACTGACTTAAACAAACGGAAACTAATGATTTTATAATGAACATACGTAAACGAACGTTCACAAACTTAAATTAACGAATGAAACATGTGATAATGTTCGCTCGCATAACTAAATGAACTAAACTTTTTGCTCATGTTTGCTCGTTTATTAAATAAACGAACTTCTCGCCAAATGGTTCATGAGCTGTTCACTGAACACTTGGTTCGTTTACAGGCCTTGCAAGTTTTCTTACTTACATTTAGTAAATTCGGTCGTTGCAAGTTTTTAAGCTTGTCATCAAGAGCATTTTGGACATGTACTTGATATTTAAACATTTTCATTAAACTACTTACCAAGCCAAATGTTTCATTTTTTGTATGAAAAGATGGAGTGTGGTAAAAAGGTTAAATTAATAATTTTTGTTCAAGCTTGTAAGTAATTTAATTAAAATTCTTAAGATTACTCAAACATTATGTTATTCTTAATTTCAATGAATTTTGTGCAGGTAACTTGTCGGTTGCTTGGTGTTATTCTGGAGGAAAACACTCCCGAGGAGCTTCAGGTTGTGATAATTTACTTTTTCTGCATATATTAATATCTGAATAAAGTTAATTTATTTCTAATTTTCATCATATCCGGCAGAATCATCATCATCATCATCATCATCATCATCGTCATCGTACTCAGTATATCCCACCAATAGCAAAGCTATAGTAGGGTCTGAGGAGGGTAAGATGTAGACAGCCTTACCTCTACCCCATAAGGATAGAGAGGCTGCTTCCAGTGAGACCCCCGGCTCGATAGTAGTTTTGCATCAAGCCTTGGACATAAGGCACATAGCACTCAATCATTGGGACACCGGCTGATCGGTGCATGTACCCTTGTCTTTCGGCTATCAACGCCACTACATGATGCCTGATTAACCGTCCGTCACTTTTAACGTTATTTTCACGAGATTAGTAAAATAACGTCAAAATTTGTGCAATTTCACTTTTGCCCACCCGAGGGTTCACACATATATACATCATATGTGCGCACCGCAAGCAGGGCTAATATCCGGCAGAATCAGGCAACTGTAAATCTTCTGTTTTGGAAGTTGTATCGGAGATGACAAAGTATTGTGACCTTTATCTCATGGAAAGAGTTCTTGATGATGAAAGCCAAGTATGCAGGATCTCGTACTTCCATTTATAGAATCTTATAAAACAACGTTTTTAACGGCTTTGGAAATTATGTTTTTTTTTTTGTAGATGAGGGTTTTAACGGCTTTGGAAAATGCCGGGATTTTTACGTCTGGTGGCTTGGTTAAGGACAAGGTAATAATAAATAGTTACTTATTAGAGAATAGATAGAGAGTTTGTTTGGGTGGTGATAGTTAGAACCTGTTACCGGTAAACTTATGGGACTCACAAATACTTTGCTAATAAATTTATTTTATTATGTAATTGTAGGTGCTATTTTGTAGTACAGAGAATGGGAGAATGTCGTTTGTTAGGCAGTTGGAACCAGATTGGCATATAGACTCAAATCCGGAAATCACTTCTCAATTGGCGGTATTTATAATTAGATAATAAATATGGTCAATAACTAGTATGAGACTAGAATTATTTTGGAGATAAAAACATCTGCATCTAATTTAAATCTGTAAAGCAATGTGGTTGGTTTAGATTTTAGAAGTCTTTGAAGTTTGTATTCTCTAAAAAAACACGCCGCGTTTACATAATGCGACTAATACATGCTGATATTTATCTTGTTTTTCTTTATTACAGAGGTTTATCAGACACCAGCTTCACATTGCAACAAAAACGGAACGGATTGCTTCAAATGTTCACAGTTCTTCATCATTGGAACAGTTTTTCACAGTTTGACTTTTTAAAAGGTCAACACAACAGCAGTCTCTTGTCTTGCATAATGAGCTTATGTGGTATGATGAATCTGGTCCCAGAGATTTGTGTAACTTAAGCTAGTTCTTCATTCTTGTGTCTAGCTTGTAATGTCTTAGGTAGTTCTTTTGTTAAGCAAAGAAAAATAACATGGTACATAACCTGATCAAATGAACCTTTAGATAATGTTTTAAAACTGCTCGAGTTCATTGTTACTTTGTTTATCTTGGGAAGACGAAAAGCTAATGTCGAGACTTGAAGAACATCTTCGTTAGGGGTGGATGCAATTACCGTCCCCTTATTATGTGTTTCATAGCTTCTTATATCTGCATATGTTGTCTAGGCTACATGGTCGACACTTAAGATAATTTAAAAGCCTGGTGATGTAGTGATGTTAGGGCAACCGTGGCACTAAGAAGTTAACATAGTGAGGTGTCTACTCTACCTTAAACATGAACATGCACCTAGGGTAATAGAATGGACGATGGAATGAAATGGAAAGAGCGAGGGAATATAATGCACTAGGTAATGGAATAGATCATTACCATTCCATTGAGATATAATAAAATAAATAAGGATAGTGAGTGGTGGTGGGCGGGCGAGTGGTTGGGGGTGGTGGTGGTGGGTGGGCTGGAGCGATGGGTGGATAAGTGGTGGCGATGGTGATTGGCGGTAAGCGGTGGTGGTGATGGTCGAGCGATGGGTGGTGAGGGGGTGGGGGTGATGGTGAGAGGGATTTCATTCATTGACCAACCAACATTTTTTTTTTGTCATTCTGTCATAATGAGTTGTTTCTTTTCGTTTCTCATTACTACATACCCTAGTGTTCCACATTACAGGAATATGGTCAATATAGATGCTTGGATCTATAGTTTCACAAAGAGAGAGAAACTTGTGATAACAACGTCAATCGACTGGTTGTTACGTCAACGATGACTTAGAATAGGGAGACTAAGGGGTGTTACATCAACAATGCCTTAGAATAGAGAGACAATGACA
This sequence comes from Bidens hawaiensis, assembly GCF_021521415.1. NCBI lineage: Eukaryota > Viridiplantae > Streptophyta > Magnoliopsida > Asterales > Asteraceae > Bidens > Bidens hawaiensis. The sequence goes on from NW_027491017.1 coordinate 8,098,297, forward strand.
TTCTTAACTTGTTTGGGCCTTGATGTCATGAAAATCACAAACGATCGCCAGGCCCGGCCCAAAGGGAGGGCTAGGAGGGCGACTGACACTATGCCCACTCTCCCGAGAAGCCCTTAATTGTTAAAAAAATGTTTATATTTTATATATAATTTTATTTTAAAACAAAAGCCTATAAAGTGACTTATTGGTTGAATGAAAACAATGTTTGGCTATGGAACTATAGGGTCATTGGTTCAATTCTTACAAGTGGTGTTTTTTTAATGGAAAAAAACTTCATTTGTGTTTTATATGAGTAATTTTAGTAACTTTATTATTATTATTATTATTATTATTATTATTATTATTATTATTATTATTATTATTTGTTTTGGTTCGTTTTGTGCTTTTGAAAGGCAGTCATAATGGTAAAATTATCAAATTATTTACACATAATTGAAAATGCAATTTTAGGAGCCTGTTTTTTAACTCGTACCCAGGCCCCAAAATTTTAAGGGATTCTTGGAGACGACCCAAACAAACGCGATAGTGGTTTTGTAGGATTAAGTTGGGGGTGGGTTGCAATGTAGTTTAATCAGTCAATGGGTGAGAAATAGTTTTGTCACTATTTTTTTTTTAGCATAATGGAACTCAGAGTTTAGTAAATTAGTAACTGCTACGTAAAGGTACCGGAATGGATAGATGATAGTTTAATAAGTACATTCTAAAAACTTTTCTCTTTATTTATATTTAGTCAACGGTCACCTATGATGTTGACTTTTCTTTATCATGGCATTCATTCATTCAACACCTCTACCAATCAACGCCCCATGGTCAATTTAATCAAGTTGTAAACAACCAATCAACAGGTTACGCCTCAATTTTACCCAGATGAACTCAAAAGTAAATAACTCAATTGTGACGGTGTTTTCAAACTACTTGATTTCAGTTTTCCACACAAAGCAATGCTTGTTCTTTGGCAAACATTTCATGTTCACTAACCCGATTCCAATAACCAATTCATAAGGGTGGTTCCCAAACTACCCGACTGGGATTCCCCCAAGACTACCCGATTATGTTCCCAAGAACATTATTAAGCCTAATAGCGCTTCAACGACGGTTTTTTAAGTCTAGAACCACACAAATGACAATATCCATGTGTTAGATGTGTTAGATTAATTACATACTTTTTTATAGCTTGTTTGTAACTCTGATATAACTATTTCTTTTTTATAGATTTAATCAAATTGTTTAAATCAAAAGCTAAAAACAATAATTTCTTGGTTTCATATCATAACCTCTAATCAATAAATGTTATTGTGTTGAAGGTATATTGTTAGTTACCTGATTTCGTTGGTTGACAGGGTATTAGCGTTCGTTAGAGAGTTTCCCTATTTTCCAGTCAAATCACCACCTTTTGACTTTGTTTAACTATTCTCCTCCTCTACCTTCAAATCTACTTCAAAGCATGTTCTCAAACTCTTCACTTACACTCCATAACTTGAAACACTAAATCACATTACAAAATCAACACTTAACTTCATTTTGTCAACATCTAAATCTGTACCTTAATTAATATTAACACCCATTTCACCATGAACATGTCTCATTCATTTCCAAAAACCCAATTAAATTCTAAACTAATAAACATCATTTTCATCTCTTCATCTATTGGTTTGATCATTTACCTCTTCTTCTCATCATTCTTCCTTCTTCCCAACACCTGCCTCTTGTCACAAACCCGCCATCAGTTCTCGTATCCAACTTCCATAAACCACATTGTGTTCGGGATCACGTCCAATGCCAAGTCATGGCCCCAAAGAAAAGAATACGTTACAATGTGGTGGAAACCGGATCAAATGCGCGGTTGTGTATTTCTCGATGTTCCATTGAATAGCAGCAGCAACAGCAACAGCAACAGCAACAATACCGCCGTCTCAATTCTCCCACCTGTTTGTATCTCTGGTGACACTTCAAGGTTTCGTTACACATGGCGTGGCGGTCCCCGATCAGCCATACGAGTGGCTCGGGTCGTGTCTGAAACGGTAGCATTAAATCATACAAATGTCAGGTGAGTAAATGAGTACATTATTAACTTGTGTTTAAAATGCCGTGGGGTTGGTAGCCTAGTGACGGAGACAAAGTCTCTTAATTAAGTCTAAGGTTCGAGTCTCATAAAGTAAAAAAAAATGTATATTTGTATGTAAAAAAGATATATGTTTAAAATCTTTAGTCTTTGATAATTTAATTTGTTACTATACGTCTTTATATATATGTTTAGATGGTTTGTGTTTGGGGACGATGATACGTTATTTTTCACGGAGAATTTGGTGAAGACGTTGTCGAAATATGATCATGAACTGCCGTATTTTATTGGGACAAACTCGGAGAGCTTTGATCAGAACAGATTGTTCTCGTATTCAATGGCGTTTGGTGGAGCTGGATTCGCGATCAGTTATCCGTTAGCTAAAACGTTGGCGAAGGTGCTGGATTCTTGTTTGGAAAGATATCCGCATTTGTACGGAGGTGATGGAAGGATTTGGTCGTGTTTGGCTGAACTTGGAGTTGGGATTACTAGAGAATCTGGTTTTCATCAGGTAAAAGTTTCTAAATATTTCAATGAATGGTTTATTCATTTTACACTGAATTAGGAAAGAACTCACCAATGTTAAATTTAGTTTTTTTATTTTTTTTCAAAAAAGTATTTGGCAGCGGTACTATCAAATTTTGAAATTACAAAATGGTACTTCAATATTAAAATTAAACTAAGGACTTAAATAAACGCGTAAATTTTGTCAATAAGTGACATACATATTTTCGACTAAATTTGATTAAAGTAACATAGCATTGCCTTCTTAAACACGCAAGTTCTGTCCTGAACTAATATATTCACTTGTAGTCAAAGTTATGCTCTTTATAAGTTTGATCTTTTCTACTGTGTTTTCCTTTATCTATTATAACTAGGTAAAAGTATATTAACTCTTGTATCAACTCGTCATCGGTTTCTATTAACAGTGAGATTCATGTTTCAGATGGATCTGGCGGGAGATCCGTTCGGTATAGTGGCATCACATCCAATGGCACCATTAGTAACTCTTCACCATACCGACTACTTAGACCCAATTTTCCCTAACATGACAAATCGAGACGCGATCCGTCATTTATACAAAGCTGCCAAACTAGATCCTCACCGGATCTTACAACAAACAGTTTGCTACGACCGTTGGTTTCAATGGACGATTTCAATCTCATGGGGATACGCAGTTGAGGTGTTTGGAAAACATGTGTTCTTGCCAGACGTGCTTCGTGTCCCAACAACATTTAGGCCATGGAGAAAAGATAACATGTTGAACACGTTATTTAGTTTTGACACAAGGGAACATGATGAAGATCCTTGTAGAAGACCAGTAGTGTTTCATATGAACACAACAGTACTTGATGGAGATGAGACCATAAGCATTTATAAATTAATGACAAAGGGGAATTGTACATCTACTGTTGGATCTCCAAGAGATATTGAAATGATCAAAGTGCATGCCCAAAAAATGAACCTAGGCATCAAACAGGTAACACACGCTTGCTTTATTGTTAATTATAGGTTGAGAGAGATGCGATTTTCGTCATTGTGGTTTAATCAACTTTGTAGTTTTAGTCAAATGGTTTCAAATTTGCGGTTTTCGTCCAATAGTTTTGTATTCGCTTGCAATTAAACCCGACCCTACTACGTTAACTCTGTTTGTTGAACCCACCAGCATGCCCCTCACGTGAGAGGTAGTTTTCGCTTTTTTTTTATCCCAGATAAAACCCATCCCTAATTCCCAAATCTCATTTTCGTCTTCGTCTTCCACAAACCCTACACTAACGAACAAGGATTACGATTAATCTATGGTGGCCTCAATCATGGCGCTTAGTCTCTGGTGGGATTTGAGAATTAGGGTTTGGGTTTATTTGGGTAGAAAATGACAAAATTGTCACTAATGAGTTTAATGACCATAGTTAACGGGGTTAGACTTAATTGCAAGTGAAAACAAAACTAGTGGACGAAAACTGCAAAGTTGAAACTACTGGACTAAACCCGTGGATTTGGTCAATCCACAATGACAAAAACCGCAAATCTTTTGTATAGAGTTAAGTGCTTCAATTTATAAATAGGGATGTTAATAAATCGTTAACACAACCAACACGAATGGTTTAGTTTGTTGTATCTTAAACCATAATTAAGAGATCGAACAAATTTTCATTGAATCTAGTTTCCTTGCTAATATATATACCTTTGTAAAATTACACAAAATGATTGAATGTTATATATAAGAATTTCTAAAAATGTAACTATATGTTTTTTCTTTTAAATAGTTGTTGACGCCAAGACGACAATGTTGCGATGTACTACCATCATCACGACGTGAAAAGCTGGAAATCGGCATAAGAGAGTGTCATGAAGACGAATTGATTCGGTAGCTTTCATTGTGTGTAAATAACACATTTCGTAAATAATCATCCATTAAATGAATCAAGAATGGATCATGAGAGTTTGGGGGGGAATAATAATCATGGAAAGTGATTTTTGTTTAATTTACAGGTTATATATGTTTTAAAGTTTGTTATTTGTTAATTGAAATTATGTTTTCTTAACTACATGTTTTATTTATTGCTGAATTCTTATGTAAACACGTTAAAATTTTAAAATAAAAATACATAAAAAGCCCAATGCAAATTATGTTATGCGTTCTTAAAATGCAAAACAGTGATAGTGCCTACCGTGTAGAGGTGCATGTGTTGGATATTAGGCCCCAAACTCAAAAACAAAACACACGACACTTAAACAACTTGTTCGTCTCTTTTCAATTTTATTATATAGAACGAAAACCACACAAAATACGTTATCATAACATCTCTATTTATGCTAACATTAACTTGTTTCTTAATTCTTACTTTAACTCTAATTCCTAATATACTCAAAGCATAATTAATAAACTCTATCTCTAACTCTATAAATTAACTCCTTACAATTTATTAATTATTTAATCTAAACTCTAATCTTTATCTTCAACCAATTCATTCAATTAACACCTTGTACTTCTTTCTTGGTTGTTCATATTAACCCTCTTCTATACGTGAACTCAAGATTATATTCTTCAACACAAGACCGTTTTTGTGCCAAGCAAGATTGGTTTGACAACTAGAACGGGTCGAGTCAAAGCTAGTCAAACCGATTTTTAAGGCACAAACCTATTCGGTTTAGAAACCTGTTTGTAAGAAAAAAAATGATTAAATCGGTTTGAAACCAGTTTTAATCTGCTTTGGTTAGGTTTAACCGAATTCAAACCGTTATAGTGAAAGAGTTTTCAAGCCAATTGCAAACTGTCAGATCAGTTTCAGTTTAGGAACCGGTTCTAAATTGATTGGTTTCAGTTTAAAAGCCGGTTCCAGATTCCAAACCGGTTTAGATGTGCACATTGCACCTATTCTACTGCTTTATGATTATGGCCTTAGGGCGAAGCCCAATACTTCTAACAATGGATTATGCAACTGGGCTAGACATTAATTAACTACTAACTCCCTCTCCAAGGTCTCGGGTTTGGTCCGATGGCAAGGGGTGAATAGTACTGATAGTTAAGACTCGGAATCTCAATTTCAAGGTATTCATATGTGATCCGTCAGTAATTACCAACGATTAATTTAGTTTTTCATGTTCATTTTTTGATTGGACTTTCGTTGATCTTCAGTAATTACCGACGACCGCTAGTGATACTAATTCTCCTATTAGTGTTTACTTTGTAAATGCCACACAACCCCAAGATATATCGTACTTGCTAGTTCCCTTTTTCCATTTATGTTTATATCTTGCTATATGGATATGTCAGTTTTGGATTTTGTATTTTTGCTGTTTAATATGACTTCCATTCTCATTCTTTCCTGGAAATTAGTCATGGATTTCAGTTGTTTTAAATATGTTTTTTTTACCCAATAATAAAATATATAATTGCCTGCTTGCAATAAAAGGCACTAAATTTAATGTATTATATGATTTAAATATGATAAACTAGAACCAATAAATCAACAAGATAAGTTTAAGTATCAGAATCATAATTGGATGCACGTCAAACAGATCAGCATGTCTTATGTTAAATCCTTAAACAATGAACATCCCACCCACGATGATCATACGTGCTTTTGAATGGGTTTTCATATTTGCATTATACAATGTAAGATATAAGTTATAATATGTAAATATGGTCCCGACTTCGTAAATTTTGAAAAGAAAATAATACTTTCATTAGTTGTCGGATTGGGTTTGCTATCCAAAAGGGAGTTGCGGCGCAGCTTGTTGTCCGCTTACCTGCCACTTCATTGTAAATCGTTTGGATGTTTCTATGAAATATTAAAGGAGCCAATAAGAAAATTAGGTTATAATTAAAAAAAAAAAAATTAGTTGTCGAGTGTGGGTAAATTTATAACATGCGTTTCGTGATAATCAGTCTCCAAATCAAAGATTAGATTTTATATAATCTTTTCTTTTCAATAACTATTGGAGTGTTATTAGACCATTAGTAAACGCATGTCAGTTATTCGTTGGTGAATAAGTTGTTGATGATCCGTTGATGAAGCATCCATTGATAGTCCATCACGCCATTTTTTCCACATACTTGTATGTTGATGAAAGTAGAAAATGTTTGTCATATATGACATAATCACATACACGAATATTAAATTAGTTAGATTTACCTATAATCACAAAACTAATACATATATCAATAGAACAACAACTACTTTGTACATAGTAGGTTAGCAAAGTCAACACCATCTTTCATCTACCAAATCATTTCCAAAGTCAAAATGGCGACCATGACAGCTTTGGAATCGATGCATGTTCACGTAATAATTGAACACATAAACTAATATAACTTCATATATAAATACACAGCTTCCATTAACTCAACACTCAACTTTCGACCAACAGAACACATTGATGGCTCGTTCAATGATGATGACAATTCTACTATGCATCGTTGCTACAACGATGCTTTTTGAATTGGCGTTAGGCGTGGATCATCAGGTTGGAGGGTCTGGGGGATGGGACCCGTCAACTGACCTCCAAACATGGGCTTCATCCGAAACATTTACAGTAGGCGATAATTTAGGTAACTTATTCATGAATTGATCATAATTATACGTTTCAAGTGGGTCTACTGACTAGTCACATAAATTTGTCATATTGTTTTATAAAGCCTAGGTTTATTTTAATAAAAATATATGAGTTCGGCCTCTTATTGTAATCGATAGAGAAGCGATGTTTATGACTCTCTAGCAATATGTGTGTGCATAGGTTTGTTTGGCTCGGATTTGGGCTTTAACCAAACAAAAACAAGTCTGATTTTGATTTTTTTCTGCTTTCAATTTTTCGGTTTTACCATTTTCGCTTGAAAACTACGGGGAGAAAAAAATGTCCAAAATAATTAATTTGGCCTCAAAACTTTTTAACTTGATTATTTTACATTTGGACCAAAAATTTTTAGGCTACACAATCTAACGTTGATAAAATCGTTTGTTTTTTTTCTTTTCTGATTCAGTTTGGTTTTTGGCTGACAACAATACCCAAATCAAAACAAAAATCGGTTTAAAGAACATAAAATCAAACTTTTGTTTTTTTATCAAGTTCCGTTTTTCGATATAGCTACGTTGCCAGCCTATTTCAGTTACGATTCAGTTATTTTAGTTCCATGCACAACCCTACCAATAAATATTACTTATGTTCCAAAAATTATCACGATCCTTTATCTGTTTATCACACACCATCTAAACAATGTTAACTCTTTTTATTCTTTCAGTTTTCACATATTCATTCAACCACGACGTGCTAGAAGTGACCAAGGACGATTATGATTCTTGCTCGTTAAGTAATCCGATTTCAACCAACAATCCTAGCCCCACCACCATCAAACTAACCGGAGACGGAAGCCGGTATTTCATTTGTGGCACTCCTGGCCATTGTGGTCAAGGAATGAAAGTTGAGATCAAGACAGTAGCTGCAAGTTCCGGATCACCACCGTCATCAGGTTCACCACCAACGACCACCACTCCTCCGTCATCCGGTTCACCAGCACCACCAGAGTCTACCACATCTCCGCCACCATCCGGTACTAAATCGCCACCAGCAGCTTCTACACCTGCAAAGCCGTCTTCGGCCACAACAGTGAAGATGAGTCTTGTTTCTATGGTGGGAATTGGGTTCCTTATGATGATGTAAACGGATGTCTTGTTAATTATTAGTATTTTGTGTGTGTTTTCTTTGATGCAATTTGTAGTTTTTTTTTTTTAATTCTTGTATCAACGTTAGTTCTATGTTTCAAATTTATTTACACGATACTCAAATAAACCATCTATTTTTTTTAATGCAACATTAAACTTATGATCTGTTATGAACGATATATATTTCTAAAAATTTTAAAAATTGACAAATTCAGCAACACACTTCAAATTGAGGCACCCAAATGGATAATCTATGTGAAAAACCATAATTCTAAAGCTTTTTTATCATATGGAAACCAAAAGGTAGTATATACAAATCAAATGGTTTTACAATTTAAAAAAGGCTAGTAGCGTAGCTTGTTTTTAATATGCCTTTTATCTTGATGCAAATACTTATTTTTCTTAGTTTTTAATTATACATGATAATATGTCATTTGACACTCATTCGTTGGAAGAGAATTACACATATTTGGACCCTTTCACATGTTTATCAAAATCAATGGTTAAGCACTATATAGTAACATTTGGCCCGATGTTAACCATTATAAAAATAATTATTGATTTGAGACGACAAAAAATAATGACAAAAACGTACCAACATGATAAAAGTTAATATAATTTTGGAATTTATAGTTGGGTGAAATAACTACATTATTGTAACTTAGTATTGTAAACCTTTTTAAATAGTGTTCGCTTCAGCATTTAATCTTTGAAAACTCTAAGACCAAAGAGAATTATTTTGTGCGCGTGTGTGTGAGAGAGAGGGGGGGGGGGAGTTGTTTGTAATAATCTTGTTTGTCGTTCGACAAATTTCCGTCACATGGAGTTTCAGGTGAATAAGGTGAGACTCTTCCGATTCGAGTCCAACTCGGTGGTTGTGTAAACTGTAATCGTTCGTTATTTATGTAATTGTTGAAAACTCGTTAGAAGGTTCATGGGCTCGAAGCCCCATGTACACTTCAACACAGGGCCACCAAAAGAGAACATAGATGAGTGATGGTATATGGATTATGTCATTAGTAAATAAGGTGTCTTTATGGACTATATATGTAGAGAGAGGCCACATTTGGCTGATCCTGATAAAGTTCATAGTGATGGAGAGAAGTTAGTGCCCCTGCTAATTTGAGTTAATCCGTCATTAATCACTATAAGAGGGAGTTAGCGAAGAAGTAGGTTGACTAAACCATAATGACATTGACCTATTTGAGTTGTAACCTGCCTCGCGTATAGAAGTACGACATACTCTGTAGAGTCATTAATCTATGTTGCCTTTCAACACCCTATGATGATGTATACAAGCTTTCACTTGATCATCATTCCTTCCAAGTTCCAATCTCCAACTTCTCACTTGACTGTATGAACGAACACACTACATTTGTAGTCTCTTCTTATTTTTAAAGGTGCAAATGAGACACCTTGTGTTCTTTTGTGAAACTTTATAAGTGTGTAAACATTTAATCCCTTAGCTTTTGCTTTCTTATTTTCTTCAACTTTTATGTATCGATCATCTGAATATTTATTTTATTTAAGATATCTCTAACTAATTTACTTTGTTGAAAATTTTGTTCATTTAATCAAACTATATGATGACTTCTATATATGAAAATGTATGATTATTCACTTATCCTCGTATTATTTGTCGATATAATATTTCAGCTTGTATTTAGAGTGTCATACACCATAACATATTGAAGAAACACTAAGTGAACCCTAGACAGATTATAGATAATCTGGGGGTTAAGTAATGTTTCCCACGAGGATGAGGTCCAGCAAAGAGTTGTTCTTCAGGGGACCTGCAAAACAAACACCGTAAGCTCGTCACTGAGAAGGGGGGGGGGGGTTCCTCCTTGTGACCACCCTCCGGCGTGAGAATCAGACTAGATTGCTCTGAATATAGTGTATATTAAGAGATTGCTAGATAAGATTGAGATATCAGATGATGTCCTTACCATTCCAAGGTGTTGGAGTATTTATAGCCGAAGGTAGGTTTCCTAGAAGGTACAGCCGGCTGAATAGTATTCCTGTTCCACCAACAGTGGACTACGCACAGGCCATGCTGGTTGGTGGATAGGCTACGGCCAACAGTAAAGGTCGGCTGTATACTCTTCCTTTACTGCCGGCTACGCACTGTTCCACCAACTGTAGGCTGCGCACGTCCCATCGTAAGGGTTGGTGAGTAGGCAGCGGCTAATAGTGACAAACAGTACTAGAGGGTGCTCCTCCTCATATTGTTGTCGGTGAGCTGTCACCCTGTGATTGGTTCATGGGCTGTTCTGGTCAATTTGTCTGTTCCGCCCATACCTTAGTAGGTATAGTACGAAAGACCTTCCAGAAGCATACGGACTGGCTCATTTAGGCGGGAGTATTCCCGCCTTGCTCATTCCTTCATGTGACTACTGAAGTAGCTAATGCCTTGTGCGTGTAGCCTTGCTGTTAGTGCGGGTAGCTGTGACATCTGCCCCGATCCGACCCGACCCAGGTACCCGTTTTCTGATCCGATCTCTTTCTGTTATGATTTAATATTTATTTATACTTATATTTTACTTTTAATAATAATAATATATTTTCCTTCCCGCCTCTTTCTCTCTCTTTCTTTCCGCCGTCCCCTCCCTCTTCCTTCTCTCTTTCCGCCTTCTTTTCCCTCTTGTCGCCGTCCCGCCCTTAAGTCTTGAACCCGTCCTTTGTTCCTTCCCGCCTAAGGTTGTCTGCGCAGCTCCACGCGCCAGACTCCTTACAAGGAAGCCTGCGTGATGACCACCTGTTACTGCGATACGCGAGACGAACTGTCCCCGTAGCGCGCTAAGGATTTTAGTTCTTCCCGCGGCGCGCTATGGATACCGTTCTTCCCGCGACGCGCTAAGGAATATAGTTCTTCTCGCGACGCGCTTAGAATTGTAATTCTTCCCGCGGCGCGCTAAGGATTGTCTCCTCTCTGCCTTCGCCCTCGCGCGAGCGCGCGAAGCTTTCTCGCGCGTGCGCTCGAATCTTCTCGCGCGAGCGCTCGAAGCCTTCTCGCGCTGTCTTGTGTCCTTTCTATTTAATCTAGCCGTTTGCTTTTGTGTTGTCTTATCTTTTGTGCTGTTGACCTAATCTGCTTTATGTCTGAAAAGTTACTTTCGGCGCAGCATGCGTACCAACCCCATTGGTTGGCAGAGAAAGTAACTGACATTATCTTTTGAGATCTGCTTTTTCCATGCTTGACCAGTACCTTTATCTGAACCGCCCATGCCTTTTTACTGTTCCCTGTCAGCCTTTCTCTCTTTTTCCCTGCTGCCATATCTTTTGTTATCTTTTGTTTTGTCTTGTTCTGTTTGTCTTAGAATCTTTTCCCCTTTTTCTGGATTCATGTCTCCTAGGGTTTCTCTATAAATAATAATATTATTTTCTTAACACTACACACACAAACACCTATTATCTTTCTCCTCCTTGCTCTCTCTACCGTCTTCCTCTCTGCCTCCGTCTTCCTCCCTGTTCTGCCCTGCTTTTCCGGTAATATATAATATATACTATATATAATAAGTTACTTATTAATTATGCTAACTTGTAATCAAGACTTAAAACAAATCATTAAAACAATAATCTTACTTATAGGTTAACTTGTGCTTGTTTAAAGTTGGTTCTTGCTTTATCTTACACCGCATCGTTTATCAAGTGAGTAATCTCGTACCTAATCCCTTTTTATTTTTAATGTTTTGGGATGTTCATGTGTTCATACAAACTTAGAGTCTTAAACTTGTTTATAAACTTTAGTCGCGCAGTATCCCATGTGTTGAGGACGTTTACTTGGCTGTTTATTTGTATGTGTGTATCATTAACCGCTTTGTTCGGCCTATTCCGAAGTTTTCATGGATCCATTAGATGAACACGGGAGACCTATCGTTTACGGTTTTCTTTGTTTACACTTGCACAGATGTTTTCTTGTTTTTGTGCTCAATTGGGAGCACGGATTGAACTATGAACTATGAGCTATGATCTATTTAGGCTTGATCACAATCTGATTACACCCTTGTTAAACACCAGACATACACGTGTTGCGCGCAGATTTATTGTTATCTATTATTATCTATTAAACTTGATTTCTCACCAACACGCAAGTGTTTGACGTTTATTTTAACACATGTTCAGGTTTGCAGTAGCTGTTTTGGAGCTTGAGGACACGTAGGAAGTTTTCTTTATTTTGGACCTACATTAAAATGTATCAAGACAAGTTATTGCTGTTTTATTATTATGATTTATAATATATTGATTTATGATGATTTATGTTATCTTGTGTTTACTCTGCGCGTGCGCGAATGAATGTATTTATTAAATATTGACACCCAATAGTGTCACGAGTAATGAAACAATATGTGGCGCCCCGATGTATAATCCGCCTTTGGTTGGGGTGTTACAGATTGGTATCAGAGCTCGTTGACTTTAGGATAGGTGGTTAGACGTAACGGCCTAGAATACCTAAGAGTCCCTTCTCGCGCATGAGAGAAATCTCATGTTTGCGCGCTTATTGTTAATTACTCGTTATTTATGAATATGCTCGCACTTGCGCAGTATATGATTTTATGTTTTATTTCGCGATATTTCGATTTTTGCTGAATTTCGATTTTTATTGATTTTACTTGCATATTCGTTTGTTGGGATTGAAAATCCGAAAAGTCATGGTGATACATGAATAGTTGATTTTCAATTTCCATTTACGATTATGTTCTGAGTTTGGAGACTTGAAAAGTCATGGTGATACATGAATTGTCAACCTCCAATACTCATTTTCTTGTATATTTTATATTGAAGATTGAAAAGTCATGGTGATACATGAATCGTCAATCTCCAATACTCGTTTACTCGTATATTTTAAATTGGGAATTCGGAAAGTCATGGTGATACATGAATTGTCGATTCTTGATTCGAATTTGTTACCTTTATTAAGTCTGCATTTAGGGTCATTTATTTTACTTTAACTTTTGACGGTAACTGACTCCGCGAAACCAAGCTTTTCAAGGTTATACTTTGCGCTAAAACCAAGATATTAACTAAAATTAAAACTTTTATAGAATGCCTCCGCTATCTCGCCGCCATCAGAGGAGAGAAGCCTCGCGCAGACGCAGGCAGCAACGTTCCCAGGAAATGGCCGCCGCAATAGCCCAAGCTTTGAGCCAAAACAATACCAACCCCTCTGGTTACAACATTAAGTCCTTTAACGCGGGTAACCCTCCAAAGTTCACAGGTCTTGAAGGAGCCACCGTGATGCTCCAATGGCTCGAGAAGATAGAAAACACTTTCCTCCACACCCAATGCCCCTCAGACAGACGAACCCTGTATGCTTCCAGTGTCCTGGAATCTAGAGCGCTTACATGGTGGAATAGAGTAGCTCATGCGCGTGGCGCAGAAGCTGCTTCCAGCATGACATGGGAGGAATTCAAAGAAATTCTAACGCGAGAATTCTGCCCTCCCAACGAAGTTAAGCGCCTGGAGGAGGAATTTTGGAACTTGAAGCAATACAGCGGTGAAGCGCGCGAGTACGCGACGCGCTTCCATGAACTAAGCCTGCTTGTCCCTCACCTTGTTACCCCTTCCCGCCGAGCCATAGAGAAATTCCTTGGGGGTCTCCCCATGGAAATTCAAGATTCTGTATGGGCCAGAAACCCAGTAACCCTCTCTGACGCCATCGAGTTGGCCGCTGTGCTCAGCGACAACCATGTCAGAGCAGGAACCCTGTTCCTGCGGGGATCTGAGAAGACCAAACCCACCAAGACTGCCCCTGAACCAACAGAAACCAAACCAGAACCCTCAAACCGTAACAACCTCAAGCGCAGGCGCAAAGCCTATGCGCTTACCAACCCACCCATTGTCCAGCAACCTATCTACCAACCTCCAGTTTACGCGCCTAACCCACTATCAACCTACCCAACACCTCCTGTAGTCCATAACTATGCCTTAACCAATCCCGCACTCCCTGCCCCGCTACCTAAGAAACCTTACACAGGAAATCAACCCTTTTGCCCAACCTGTAGACTTCACCACCCAACACAAACCCCGTGTCGACAATGTAACCGATGTGGCCGCGTTGGTCACTCTGCCGAATACTGTAGAGTCCCTCCCGCCAACCCAATTTTGCCAACACCACCAGTCTACCCGCAGAACCCACAACCAACATACCTTAATCCACGACCCAGATCGTGCTATAACTGCGGTGATCCCAGTCATTTCCGGAATGCATGCCCGAGACTACAAGTTCAGATTACACAAGCGAACCCAGTTAACCAGATTTCGAACCAAGTGACACGCGGACGAGCTTTTAACATAACCGCGCACCAAGCGCAAGCGAATAATGACGTAGTTAATGGTACATTTTTGCTTAACGGATTTTATGCTTCTGTACTTTTTGATACTGGCGCCGATCGAAGTTTTATTTCTCGCGCGTTTGAGCAGAAGCTTGCGCGACCGCGCAGCGATTTAAAGGAAAATTTTTCAGTTGAATTGGCTAATGGCGAAACAGTTTTAATTAACTCAGTGATTAAGGATTGCACGCTTAACCTTAACGAAAACGATTTTCTGATCGACCTCATCCCCATGCCTCTTGGAAGTTTTGATGTTATCATTGGTATGGACTGGCTCTCGAAGAATCGCGCCGAAGTTATTTGCGCCAAGAAGTTGATTCGCATTCCTCGAGGAAATGGTGATCTTCATATCTACGGCGAAAATCCCTCCAGTGGTCTTAAGCTTATGTCTTGCGCCGAAGCCCAAAGACTCATGCGGAAAAGGTGTATTGCATTCTTAGCCCATGTGGTTAAACCCGATGAAGGAAAGAAGAAGCTTCGCGATATCCCTGTTGTGCGTGACTTCGCTGAAGTTTTTCCTGATGATCTTCCTGGTATCCCTCCCGCTCGTGAAGTCGAGTTCCGTATTGATCTTGTCCCTGGTGCTTCCCCCGTAGCTAAATCTCCTTACCGTCTTGCGCCCGCTGAGATGCAAGAATTGGCAAGCCAACTTCAAGAGTTGACTGCTAAAGGATTCATTCGCCCTAGCTCTTCGCCCTGGGGTGCTCCGGTGTTGTTCGTTAAAAAGAAAGATGGATCGTTTCGCATGTGTATTGATTACCGCGAGTTGAACAAACTCACCATTAAGAACCGGTATCCCTTACCGCGTATTGACGATCTCTTTGATCAACTCCAAGGTGCCTCTTGTTTTTCCAAGATTGATCTCCGTTCTGGTTATCACCAGTTGCGCATCCGCGATGAAGATGTTCCGAAGACTGCTTTTCGAACTCGTTATGGCCATTTTGAATTCTTGGTCATGTCCTTCGGTTTAACCAACGCACCCGCCGTTTTCATGGATCTAATGAATCGGGTGTGTAGGCCTTTCTTGGATAAATTCGTGATTGTGTTTATCGATGACGTTCTGATTTATTCTAAGACCAAGGCCGAGCATGAGCAACATCTTCGGTTGGTGTTGCAAAAGCTTAGAGCCGAGCAGCTATTTGCCAAGCTTTCCAAGTGTGAATTCTGGTCTGATGAAGTACAGTTTCTTGGCCATATTGTGAACAAGATGGGTATTCATGTCGACCCATCCAAAATTGAAGCAATCAAGAACTGGATTACGCCATCTACTCCTTCTGAGATCCGTTCCTTTTTGGGCTTAGCTGGTTACTACCGGCGATTTATTTCGAACTTCTCGAAGATCGCTTTGCCTTTAACAGCTTTAACGCACAAAGGTAAACCGTATATTTGGGGCTCGAAGCAAGAAGAAGCCTTTCTAACGCTCAAGCGTTTGTTGTGTGAAGCTCCTGTTCTTGCGCTACCTGAGGGTAATGATGATTTTGTGGTGTACTGCGATGCCTCCAACCAAGGTCTCGGTTGTGTTCTTATGCAACGAGGCAAGGTTATCGCTTACGCATCAAGGCAACTCAAGGTTCATGAAAAGAATTATACAACTCACGACCTCGAACTTGGTGCAGTTGTTTTTGCCTTGAAAATCTGGAGACACTACCTTTATGGTACCAAGTGTATCCTCTACACCGACCATAAAAGCCTTCAGCATATCTTTGATCAAAAGGAACTTAACATGAGGCAACGCCGATGGAACGAACTCATCAGCGATTACGATTGTGAGATCCGGTATCATCCTGGTAAGGCTAATGTGGTAGCCGATGCGCTCAGCCGAAAACCCTGCCAGCTTAACTGTATCTTGCCGCGCACGCAGCTTCACTTCGCGCCGATTCAAAGCAACCTTGAATCGCGTATTCGTGACGCGCAGCGCGCATCCATCAGTAATGGTAACCTTCGCGCCGAGTTAGCGTGTGGCGCGGAAGCGCATTTTGTCCCTAATCTGAGTGGAATTCTCTGCTATCTTAATCGCATCTGGATTCCCTTTGATGAGAATCTTCGCGCTGATATCCTGAGTGAAGCGCACAAATCTCGATATTCCGTTCATCCTGGCGCTGATAAGATGTACAAGGATTTGCGCATTACTTATTGGTGGCCCGGTATGAAAAAGGATATTGCTGTGTTCGTAGCTAAATGCCTAACTTGTTCTAAGGTAAAAGCTGAACACCAACGCCCATCTGGTTTGCTCGAACAACCAGAAATTCCTACATGGAAATGGGAATGTGTAGCGATGGACTTCATTACCAAGTTACCTTTGACAGCAAGCAAACATGATAGCATTTGGGTAATAGTGGATCGTTTGACTAAGTCTGCCCACTTTCTGCCCATTCGTGAAAACTACCGTGTTGAGCAACTCGCGCAGCTTTATGTCAAGGAAATTGTCTGCCGTCATGGTACTCCTTTGAGCATCATATCCGATCGCGATGGCCGTTTTATATCTCGCTTTTGGAAATCTCTCCAATCTGCGCTAGGAACTCGCTTGGACATGAGTACGGCATATCATCCCCAGACTGACGGTCAGTCTGAGCGAACTATTCAAACTCTTGAGGATATGCTCCGATCTTGTGTTCTTGATTTTGGAGGTAATTGGGATTCACACCTGCCTTTGATTGAGTTCTCTTATAATAACAGCTATCATTCCAGTATCGGTATGGCCCCATTTGAAGCACTTTACGGTCGTAAGTGCCGCTCCCCGATCTGTTGGAGCGAAGTGGGTGAAACTCAAATCACAGGACCCGAACTTGTTCAAGAGACAACCGATAAAATCGCCAAGATCCGTGATCATCTGCTGACTGCCAGAAGCCGACAGAAGAGTTACGCAGATCGCAGGCGAAAGCCTCTCGAATTTCAAGTTGGTGATCTTGTTCTCCTCAAAGTGTCGCCCTGGAAGGGTGTTGTCCGCTTTGGGAAGAAAGGTAAGCTTGCTCCTCGATATGTTGGACCATTTAAGATTCTCGCGCGTGTAGGAAAAGTTGCCTACAGACTTGACCTGCCGCCCGCGCTCAGTAATGTGCATCCAACGTTCCATGTATCCAACCTCAAGAAGTGTTTAGCTGACGAGAACCTTCACATTCCACTTGATGAAGTTCAAGTTGATGAAACTATGCATTTCGTTGAGAAGCCTGTTGAGATTTTGGATCGCGAGGTTAAGCAAACCAAGCGCAGTCGCATCCCTATCGTGAAAGTCCGCTGGGAGTCCAAGCGCGGAGCCGAGTTTACATGGGAAAGGGAAGATCAAATGAAGATCAAGTACCCGCACCTGTTCTCTGCGCAACCTACTTCGAGATAAATTTCGGGACGAAATTTCTTAAAGTAGGGGAGACTGTGACATCTGCCCCGATCCGACCCGACCCAGGTACCCGTTTTCTGATCCGATCTCTTTCTGTTATGATTTAATATTTATTTATACTTATATTTTACTTTTAATAATAATAATATATTTTCCTTCCCGCCTCTTTCTCTCTCTTTCTTTCCGCCGTCCCCTCCCTCTTCCTTCTCTCTTTCCGCCTTCTTTTCCCTCTTGTCGCCGTCCCGCCCTTAAGTCTTGAACCCGTCCTTTGTTCCTTCCCGCCTAAGGTTGTCTGCGCAGCTCCACGCGCCAGACTCCTTACAAGGAAGCCTGCGTGATGACCACCTGTTACTGCGATACGCGAGACGAACTGTCCCCGTAGCGCGCTAAGGATTTTAGTTCTTCCCGCGGCGCGCTATGGATACCGTTCTTCCCGCGACACGCTAAGGAATATAGTTCTTCTCGCGACGCGCTTAGAATTGTAATTCTTCCCGCGGCGCGCTAAGGATTGTCTCCTCTCTGCCTTCGCCCTCGCGCGAGCGCGCGAAGCTTTCTCGCGCGTGCGCTCGAATCTTCTCGCGCGAGCGCTCGAAGCCTTCTCGCGCTGTCTTGTGTCCTTTCTGTTTAATCTAGCCGTTTGCTTTTGTGTTGTCTTATCTTTTGTGCTGTTGACCTAATCTGCTTTATGTCTGAAAAGTTACTTTCGGCGCAGCATGCGTACCAACCCCATTGGTTGGCAGAGAAAGTAACTGACATAATCTTTTGAGATCTGCTTTTTCCATGCTTGACCAGTACCTTTATCTGAACCGCCCATGCCTTTTTACTGTTCCCTGTCAGCCTTTCTCTCTTTTTCCCTGCTGCCATATCTTTTGTTATCTTTTGTTTTGTCTTGTTCTGTTTGTCTTGGAATCTTTTCCCCTTTTTCTGGATTCATGTCTCCTAGGGTTTCTCTATAAATAATAATATTATTTTCTTAACACTACACACACAAACACCTATTATCTTTCTCCTCCTTGCTCTCTCTGCCGTCTTCCTCTCTGCCTCCGTCTTCCTCCCTGTTCTGCCCTGCTTTTCCGGTAATATATAATATATACTATATATAATAAGTTACTTATTAATTATGCTAACTTGTAATCAAGACTTAAAACAAATCATTAAAACAATAATCTTACTTATAGGTTAACTTGTGCTTGTTTAAAGTTGGTTCTTGCTTTATCTTACACCGCATCGTTTATCAAGTGAGTAATCTCGTACCTAATCCCTTTTTATTTTTAATGTTTTGGGATGTTCATGTGTTCATACAAACTTAGAGTCTTAAACTTGTTTATAAACTTTAGTCGCGCAGTATCCCATGTGTTGAGGACGTTTACTTGGCTGTTTATTTGTATGTGTGTATCATTAACCGCTTTGTTCGGCCTATTCCGAAGTTTTCATGGATCCATTAGATGAACACGGGAGACCTATCGTTTACGGTTTTCTTTGTTTACACTTGCACAGATGTTTTCTTGTTTTTGTGCTCAATTGGGAGCACGGATTGAACTATGAACTATGAGCTATGATCTATTTAGGCTTGATCACAATCTGATTACACCCTTGTTAAACACCAGACATACACGTGTTGCGCGCAGATTTATTGTTATCTATTATTATCTATTAAACTTGATTTCTCACCAACACGCAAGTGTTTGACGTTTATTTTAACACATGTTCAGGTTTGCAGTAGCTGTTTTGGAGCTTGAGGACACGTAGGAAGTTTTCTTTATTTTGGACCTACATTAAAATGTATCAAGAAAAGTTATTGCTGTTTTATTATTATGATTTATAATATATTGATTTATGATGATTTATGTTATCTTGTGTTTACTCTGCGCGTGCGCGAATGAATGTATTTATTAAATATTGACACCCAATAGTGTCACGAGTAATGAAACAATATGTGGCGCCCCGATGTATAATCCGCCTTTGGTCGGGGTGTTACAGTAGCCTTCCCTGATGGCTTGTATCCGCAGCTGCGGGAACAGGCGGGGTACTTCACCATTGGGAGGCTTTCCCTGCGGGTACAGCTGGCGTACTGCGCGTAAGGTTCTTTGAGCATGGTGGGTCCTGCTGGAGCAGTTGGTCATTGCGCAGACGTCCCTGTTCAAGGTGAGTCTTGCGGGTCCAACTGGGCTCTGCTGGGACCTACCTCTTCAAGTCCCCCCAGTCCAATGTTCTTCTCATGAATTATTAATAAGTGAGGTGAACTTTTGGACTTAGCTAGGGGTTTTGAAAAGGGTTTAGTTTTTAGGTTTTCCGTGGTGATTCTTCCCGCGGTTTTCCTGATGTCACGCAGAAATTCCCGACTTTTCTGCTTGATCTTTGGGTGTGAAGCGGGTAGGTTTGTAACCTCCTCGCACGTCAAGAGCGTTGAGTCCCACTTGTGTGGATTCTCCATGGGGTCTTGGTAGTTTTCAACATAGTGATCAATTATGCTAAAACCACCAATTCCATCTTGGAGTTTCAAACAATATAGTTCTCGACGTTCCCGTCATGCGGGGATGTTATTCCCGTTTCCGCAAGCATGGCCCAGAAGATCCTTCTTGGTTTGAATTCCCTGCAGAGTGCTAAGTATGTGAAGGGTTTTGCCTTGACACTGTACCCGCACTTGTCTTACGGTTACTTTACTTCCAAGGTATTCCTGGCGTCAATTCCCTGCGGGTGCTAAGTATGTGAAGGGTTTTGCCTTGACACTGTACCCGCACCCGTCTTATGGTTATTTGGTTGCCAAGGTAAGGGGTATTTTCCCGCTTACTTTTGAATCTTTTTGAATTTTGAATTTCGAAATTCGAAGAGTTGGTGGAAAGATAAGAACAGTCCAAACATCTGAAACGTCGTGCGACGGTTTCTTCTGACTGTGTCAGGACGTGCAGGAAGTTATGGTGACGTGACAGTACATGGTCATTCCAGACGCTTTTTCAGGCGCGTGGGCGCGATTTTTCGGGCGCGTGGCCGCGAAATTACTGGTATGCGTCCTGTCAACAGCTGTTGCCAGCTTGCTTTTCGCCACGTGTCATAGTTTCATTGCACCTTCGTTTTCTCTCTCTTCCGCATTAATTTCATCGCATTAATTGCGATTAGTATATAAAGGGGTAGAGGGTTCTTTGTAATCCACACTTTCACTCTTCTCTTCATCTTCTAAGCGATTTCCGGCGAATACTCATCCTTTTCAGGCAAGCATTCTCCCGAAATCGTTTTCTTCTTCTTTTACAAGATGTCTCGTGATCTCGATTCTACAGCTGATGACAAGAGTACTGCTGGTGAGTGCCAGTGTGCTCTGCCTGGCGATCTATATCGGTACGTCGTCAGGAAGTTCATGCTCGAGTCTCTCGAGCCTGAGTTTCCTGAACCCCATCAAACGGTGCACGATGCCCCCAGAGGCAAGATCGGGGTTTATGCTGCATTCTTTGTTTATGGGAATCTTAGGTTCCCATTGACAAAGTTTGTTTACCGTGTCCTTGAGAGGCACGGTGTTCATTTGACGAGATCCTGATCGCCAGGCGGCCAGGTAAGGCGCTCTTCAACCCTCGACCCCTCAATGTTGAAACCTCTGCTGGAATTCCTCTAATCGTATGTTCTGATGAGGAATCCACAGATGGTCCTCCGTTGGTGCGGAAGAAGAAGGCTGCCAGCGGGAAGGGAAAGGAGGTGGCCTCCACTGCCGATCCGGCGCCTCGGTCTGATTCGGAGACCGAGAGCGAAGAGGTGGCGGGGAATCCCGGTGGTGATAAGACCACCGCTCCGGAGGCTGCGACTGTCACCTCCGGAGAGCCCAAGAAGACGACGGTAACCGGCGCAAAGAGGCCGGCTCCATCGGGTTCGTCCCCGCCTCTCCGTACCTTTAGGCTCAAGAAAACCCGTAAGTACAAACTTCCTTTATCTTTTAACTTCTGTTTAATATCGTTAACACTTATCTTCTTTACGCAGGCGTGGATGTTGACGCATTCCAGGGTGGAGCGCAGAGGAGTACCTCTCCGCCAATGACGGTAGGCTTGGTCAGCCTACCTGAGGCGTCGACCCAGGCGCCTGCGCCTGCTTCCTCTGGTTCAGTTGCTCACTCCTTTGAGCCGACTGTTCCAGCTGAGATGACGTCACCGCCGGCTGTGAGTGCTATTTTTACAGCATCTTTCACTGAGCCGGCGGTCACTCTTGCTGCGGATTCCGCGGCACCGACCGCGGCGGCTGTTACCATGCCCCCGTCATCGGCAACGACGGCCGAACCATCAGGTACGCATGGGGCTTCTCGCCAATCTCTGCCACCTTCCCATTTGCCTGACCTCTTGGATGGATTTCCCTTGGGTTCAGGTGATGGGTTCGGCGGCTATCGGCCTGTTATTGACCCTACAGGTGCGTAGGGTTCTTTTGGCCCTTTTCATATATATATATATATATATTTTTATCATCTTTTCCTAACTGCTTTATGTTTTTTGCAGTGTCGGATTCCAATGAAGTGTATGTTCCACGATGGAACATTCGCCGAGGAACAACCCTTCGCACCCCTGTGGAGTGCGTGGAATGGGCTCGTCACGCTGCTCCCAGTGGTGCGTTGGGGGAAGTCATGGCTAGCTACCAGAAGGGTAGGCTAACCAATGAGCTTCGGGTTCTCCTCGCCCGGATGCAGCCGCGAGTCGAGCTGCTTTGTCGTGAAAACGACAAGTTAAAAGCAGCTCGCCTTAAAGAAGTGGCTCAGGCGCGGGCTGTCCGGGAGGAGAACCAAAGGCTTTCCGTAGTGGCTGCGGAAAAGGAGAAGGCCTTCAAGGCCCTCGAGGTTGAAGTTCAGGCTCGACTCGAGGCCCGTTCCAAGGCTGCCCAAGCTGTTAATGAACAGCTTCGGTTGGCTAAGGAGACTGCGAGGAACGCAACCGAGAGGTCCACCAAGGCTGAAGCTGTTGCTGAGCCTCTACGCGTGGAGAATGAAGAGCTTAAAGCCAAATTAGAGGCTCTCCAGCAGGCTCATGATGCCTTGGCGATGGAAGACGCCAAAAAGCTCCAGGAGATCTTGGACCAGAGGGGGGTGCTTGACCATACTGAGCGGAAGCTAAAGGGCGTCGAAGAGGCTGCGGCTAAAGAAGTGTTGCTTGCCAACCTTAACAAGAGTGAAGCCGAACGCGCCCGTAACGAAGCTCAAGCTGTCCTCCAAGAACCTCTGGTTGCCAAGGAATGGCTTCTTCGAGAAGCGTTGTCTCAGGTAAGCTTTCATGTCTTTACGCTTTTCTTTGTAAATAGAAAGGGTTCTGATACTTGTATATTTTCTTGTAGGTTGTGCATCGGGTCTTCTCAGAGACGTCTTATGACGATGCTATGAGCGCAGCCCTCAACGCTTCTCATGAGGATGGGGAAAGGGCCGGCTTCCTGCTTGGTCTAGGGTTCGTTGAGAAAGGCATCCCGCCTTCCAACTTCCCTTTGTACAATGTTGATACTGAAGCTGTTTACGACCAAGCAGTGAATCAGTATGCCGCCTTCCCGCATCCGGTGGTGGAGAAGGTGAACGAAGTCGCTGCTGCTGATGATGGGCTTGCTATCCTTAGAGCTTTCCTTGAACCACCACGCTCTACTGATGGAGCTGGTCCAAGTGGAACTGGTCCTGAAGCTTGATTCTGAAGATCCCTTTCCACCACTAGCATAGCTTTTTGCTTTTGTATAGCTCTTTGTAATATTTGAATTTTGATGAAATAAAGATTGTGTTTGTTCTTTGCCTTGTTTATTTTACGCATGTTTTGATCTAACTTAGCAATTTCTTTAGTACTTAGATAAGTTAACTTTTTAACGTGGTAAATTATAAGTTTGTTTCGCTTCCTCTTTCATGATTGTGCGGGTATGACCGTCACTTACACTTAGTAGGATGGCTTAACTTTACTTATATCTGACCTGCGTGGAAGTTTTCCTCATCTTTTCCTTTGAAATTTTCTAAGTGTTCAGAATAAGTTAACCTTTGAACGTGGTAGATGATAGGTTGAAGTTTTGCTTCCTTGTTCGTGATTGTGCGGGTAAGACCGTCACTTGCACTTACAAGGATGGCTAAACTTTACTTACATCTGACCTGCGTGTAGGTTTTCCTTAAAACTTTTAACATTTTTAGCGTTGTGTTTATGCGGGTTTTGCCGCCTTCCACACGTAACAACTTACTTCTCCCCCCATTTATGCGGTGAATACCGGCACAATAGTGTGGGAAGTTCATAAGTATAAAGGTAAGGCTATCAACACATTGTGAAAGGAGAATCATTTCCATTAGAAGTGGCTCTAGGCCTTTTCTTTACAAGTTTGGAATTGATCTACATATAACATTTGCGTAATTGAGCTCCATTCCATGTTCTTGGGATGGGAGTGCCATCGAGCCTTTCGAGCCGGTATGCGCCCTTTCCCAGGACTTCTTTGATGATGTATGGCCCTTCCCAGACCGGGGCCAACTTTCCTGGGCGTTCTTGGTTCGAAGCCTCGTTGTTACGCAGTATGTAGTCTCCTATTTTGAAGTTGCAGAGTTTTACCCGCGTGTTGTAGTACTGTTGCATTTGTCGCTTGTAGTTCTCTTCACGCACTGCGGCTAAGTCTCTGCGTTCCTCGGTTAGCATTAGGTCTAACCGTCTTTCCACATCATTGTCTTCTGGCTGAATCAAGACCCTTGGTGAGGGTAAACCAATTTCGACCGGGACCATGGCTTCAGTGCCATAAGTGAGACTGAACGGGGTTTCTCCCGTACTGGCCTTCTTCAGCGTTCTGTTTGCCCAAAGGACGTGCGGAAGCTCGTCCACCCAGCCGGATCTGTGTTTCAAGAGTCTTTTCTTTATGCCTTCGACGATACTTTTATTTGCTCTTTCCACCTCACCATTACCTTGCGGGTGTGCCACTGAGGTAAAGGTGTGGGTGATTTGAAGTTCTTTCAGCCACTGTTGTAGCTTCTTGTCAGCAAAGTTGGTGCCGTTATCGCTCACCAAATTCTGGGGAATGCCGGTGATCATCGCTACACCCTCAGCTGTTGGCCATCCCATCATGCCGTGGACTGAGGATACCACGGCGTTGAATCTTGCCATCCCGTCTCTCCCGAAGAGAATGTCGTATGTGTGGTGTGGCTTCCTCATCACGACAAAGTCCACATCTTCTGTGCGGGAGTGTTTCCCATCCGTAAGAGTGACGGGGAAAGATAGGATACCCAGGGGGGTGTTTGTGCTGCCATCAAACCCTTCCATCGAGGCGCAGATCGTTTCCAGGCGTTCCTTGTCTTCGTCATCTAGCTTGTCAAAGAACTGCCTGTACATCACCGTTGACGAGGCGCCGTTGTCAGCAAGAGTGCGAGAAGTGATGTAGTGCCCCAGCTGGCTTTTGATGACGATAGGGCCTTCTTTGCTGGGTCCTTCTGGCACTCGCGGGAAGCGCATCTCAGCTTCCTTCCATGCGCATGGTTCTGTCGTTCGCCTTTTTCTTCCTCTGATCTTACCATGAACCATGTTGATGCTGATGTCAACGGGCTTTCGTCCGTTGCCTCGGTACCGGTTGTCATTTCGTCCTCCCTTCTTGATTGATGCCACCAGGTGTGCCAGTCTTCCATCCTTGACGAATGCTTCAATAATATCCTTCAAGGATGTACACTCTTCCGTACCATGACCTTTTGTCCCGTGGAAGTCACAGGATTTACTCTGATCCGCATTAGGTCGCTGCCGGATCATTGGAGCTTTTGGCCACGGTAGCTTTTCAGTGGCAAATATCTCCGTGACGCTTTTGGTGAGTGGCGTCCACCGGTGCTTTTGGCTTGAAGGGTGTGTGTGATTTCTTCCGCCAACAAGAGGGTGAGAGCTGGATGAGGTGTCAAAGTTTACCCTTGACTGCCAGATACCTAGCTTCCTCTTTTTGTTCTGTCGAGCAATCCGAACATTGTTCTCTCTTGTCCTCTGCGTGTAGAGGTGTGTACTCTGGGGAAGATCCCTTCCCAGTTGCTTCTCCGTCTCGGCAAAGCGCTTTGCCGCCGTCATGATGGCATCCCATGTTGATGGCATGCCATCCTTACCCGTCAATGTGCGGATAAGCTCTGGGTATTCGGCGCCTTGGATGAAAGCGGCGCGAACAAGATCTTCGCTTATGTTGCCGAGACTTAGCTTTTTGGAATTGAAGCGGGTGATGAAGTCTAGTAAAGATTCATCCTCCTCTCTAACGCAATTGAGGATCGTCCACTGTTCTTCAGTATATTTCCTCTGCTGGCTGAAGTGCTGGCTGAAATTATTCTGAAAGTCCGCCCAATCATAAATGTGGTGGACCGGCAAGCGATCGAACCATGCCCTGGCCGCTCCGACCAGAGTCATCTGGAACATGTAACACCACGTGGGTTCCGTCCAGTTACTGACGGTTGCCCCCACAATGAACCTGTTCAAGTGATCGTCTGGGTCGGATAGACTATCATAAGTGCCAATGTTGGACATTTGTTTGGCACTTCTTGGGGCGATTGCTTCCGCAATGTCCCTTGCGAACTTTGACTTTCCCGCATTTGTAGCAGTTGGTCTAAAGGTTTTGGAGAAGTCACGCGGGTTTCTCTCCGCATTTGTTGGTTTAAAAGCTTCCCCAAAATTCCTTTTTGGTTGGAAGTCCGTTTCCTTACGCTTCCCTTTCGCCTTATGGCGAGGGTTTGCGTCGGTATCGGATTCTTCCCTCTCGTCGTCTGAGTACTCACACTCACTGTTCATATAGAGATGTTGGCGAGTACTGCCGAATTCGTCAGCCTGTTGAACTGAACGCAAGCGTTCATCCAATTCAGCTTGGAACTCTCTCTGACGTGCTTCGGCCCACGCCTTCACTTGATCTAGTGTTTGGCGAGGGACCCTCGTTCGTTTTTCCAACTGGGCATCAGTGAACCCTAGTGGAATATTTACTGCACTTGCCCCGGCTTGGGTAGCCGGGGTAGTGTTCGTAAGATTTGTATAACCGCCGGTGTTCCCAGTTACTGGGGTTGTGGTCACCGGGGTTTCTTGGTCACTTACTGGTCTTGGGACCGGAGTAACGTTAACCATTTCTTCAGAAACTTTGAAAAAACTAAGAATTAGTTCTAGCTTTTTATGCACGGATGGCGCCAATGAAGAAACACTAAGTGAACCCTAGACAGATTATAGATAATCTGGGGGTTAAGTAATGTTTCCCACGAGGATGAGGTCCAGCAGAGAGTTGTTCTTCAGGGGACCTGCAAAACAAACACCGTAAGCTCGTCACTGAGAAGGGGGGGTTCCTCCTTGTGACCACCCTCCGGCGTGAGAATCAGACTAGATTGCTCTGAATATAGTGTATATTAAGGGATTGCTAGATAAGATTGAGATATCAGATGATGTCCTTACCATTCCAAGGTGTTGGAGTATTTATAGCCGAAGGTAGGTTTCCTAGAAGGTACAGCCGGCTGAATAGTATTCATGTTCCACCAACAGTGGACTACGCACAGGCCATGCTGGTTGGTGGATAGGCTACGGCCAACAGTAAAGGTCGGCTGTATACTCTTCCTTTACTGCCGGCTACGCACTGTTCCACCAACTGTAGGCTGCGCACGTCCCATCGTAAGGGTTGGTGAGTAGGCAGCGGCTAATAGTGACAAACAGTACTAGAGGGTGCTCCTCCTCGTATTGTTGTCGGTGAGCTGTCACCCTGTGATTGGTTCATGGGCTGTTCTGGTCAATTTGTCTGTTCCGCCCATACCTTAGTAGGTATAGTACGAAAGACCTTCCAGAAGCATACGGACTGGATCATTTAGGCGGGTGTATTCCCGCCTTGCTCATTCCTTCATGTGACTACTGAAGTAGCTAATGCCTTGTGCGTGTAGCCTTGCTGTTAGTGCGGGTAGCCTTCCCTGATGGCTTGTATCCGCAGCTGCGGGAACAGGCGGGGTACTTCACCATTGGGAGGCTTTCCCTGCGGGTACAGCTGGCGTACTGCGCGTAAGGTTCTTTGAGCATGGTGGGTCCTGCTGGAGCAGTTGGTCATTGCGCAGACGTCCCTGTTCAAGGTGAGTCTTGCGGGTCCAACTGGGCTCTGCTGGGACCTACCTCTTCACATATATAGCGGTGCCCGTTGTAGCTTTGTGATCTTATTGGCCCCGTCAAACTTTGTTGAAAAGTAGTGTAAAAGTCAAGCATATAGTATCAGTCAGTAGATATTGTTCCGGATGATGGTCAATGAATAAAAGGCCTTTTTTATGTGTGTTTTGTTACAGAGTTCATAAAAGGTGCATATAAAAGGTAAAGGAACAATTTTAGAAAGAGAGAGTTTTAAGTCAATTGTAATTTCATTTTTGTTAATAATCAGTAATTCTAAGAGCTTAATCAAATAATAGTCATTATACTTAATGATCAAATTATGTTCAATTCATGTGTTTGATTCTTTGATCTTTTGTGTTTAAGTAGTTGATATCGTTATTCACTTACTACAAATATGTGTGAACCAATCCATAGATTGTGGATCTTCATCCAAACATGACAAAAACCGAATTTGACATGACTTAGACCTATATATCTTGTTCAGATTTCCGCTCCGCCAAAGTTAAAAATGACATGCTTTTAACTACAAATTCACCACTTTGATCATTCAAAATTTTCAACACTCACGTTACTCTTAAGACTACCATTAAACTTGTGTGATTTCATGTAAGTTTTGCTATACATGTCGATGTCTAAAAAACATTATATTTATTTTTCGCAAAAGCAGGTAACTATTTTTTTAGCCTTGATTTAATTATTATGGGGTAATTCCATTTGTGACCCTACCCGCAACTAACTAGCTAGATTCCCTTTTCTATGAAATATAAATCATCAAAACGATTTGGTATAAGCTTTTTAAACTACATTTTTTATTTATAATATCCTTTTATCATTAAAAATAATAATTTAAAAGTTTATCAAAAAAAAAAAAAATTCAAAACCACAGGTATCATCTTGCTTGCTAGGGTGTTTATCAGTTCAGTTTAAATATTTTTAGAGTGTGTTTGTGATTGCTTATTTAAGTGGAAAATAAATTTTTGTTAAAAAAACTTATTAATTTATGAATTTTTTAAAAGAAGTTTTAAAAAAATGTTTGAATTAACTTATCAGTTGGGGAAAACCAAAATTTCTAAAAACGACCTTCTTTATTAAAATAAGTGTAATTACTTATTTTGAATTCAGTTTGGTTTTTGTTTCTGACCTAACAAACCAAATGACTTATTTATTTATGTTGCATATTTTTTATTATTATCATTAATTATTTGTTATTCAGTTGAGTTAAACTAAATAAAATTAAGCTAACACCATCCGTAATGGAGCTTTGTGCGAGGCGTTTTTGGCCAAAACGTCGGGGGTACACCGCCCCCCTCGGCGTTTTGGATATATATTTTTTTTCCGGCGTTTTCAACAAAACGCTTGAATGGCACAGATTTCAAACCTACTTGTCCGTTAATTTTGCTGAACAACTGGTGATATTGAAGAAGATCCAGATCCGCAACGGTGGGTATTGAAGAAGATCCAGATCCGCCGTTGCACAGTCGATTACATGCCGGATCCGTCGCATAAGATTCAGATCCGCCGCCGTCATATGTGTCTTCTCCGGTGCACAAGATCCAGATCCGTTGCACAAGATAATGAGGATGTGGGTTCGGAGGGCTGCTCATGTATATGTTTAGAGTATGTGGGTTTTATGCACACCAAGTGTTTGGTTAAATGCCAATTTGTTTAGTGGAGAACAAAAATGAAAGTGAAGAAGAACAAAGACGAAGGTGAAGTAGACGAGTGTGAAGAAGATGAGTTTTTTTTGGCTTTATATGGAAAGTGTCACCAAGTTTTTTTTTTCTTTTTCTTTCTTGCATTATATGGAAATTATAAAAAATTAAAAAAAAAAAAACAAAAAGTGTAAAAGTGAATGGGCGCCACGTGGCGCATAACGCCTGGGGGTGGAGAGTTATGACTATACCCTGTATTTGTATAAAGTCATAACTCTGACTGGGCGCCACGTGACACATAATGCCTAGGGGTGGAGAGTTATGACTACTCATGGTTTAAGTTGATGAAAACAAGGAATCCCAAACACCCACTTAAAACCAAAAATTAAATTGAATTTAGGCTATTCAGCAAACCAAATATCGAAGACCTATTTTGAATTCAGTTCGTTTTTTGTTTCTGACCTAAGACCAAGCGTAGTGCAACGTTTTGGGGGCACGTTTTGGCCCAAAACGCCATGGAACACCGCCGCCCCCCCCCCCCCCCCCCGGCGTTTTGGGGTTTTTTTTGGGACGTTTTGTAGATAACGCAGAGGAAGGCACGTGAATTAAAAAAAACAAATATTAAATTACCTTTTAGATGTGAAGGTTAGACAGATGGATGGTGGTGATGGTGAGTTTATGTGGAGGAAGGTGTTGGATAGGGTTAGGGTTAGTGGATTGGAGGTACAGATCAGAGAAAGAGTTACAGATCGGTTTATTGTTATGGTCGGTGGTGGTGGTGGGTGAGTTACGATAGTGGTGGTGGTGGTTTACTGTTAAGGTGGAGGTGGTGGGTGAGTTAGAGATGGAGAAGGAGAAGCCTATAAGGAGATAAAGATGGAGAAGAAGGAGGTGGTTGGTTTTATTTATTGTAAAAATAATAATAAATAATAATAATTAATAATAATAATAATAGGTGAAGCACTAAAAAAACAAAAAAAAAAATAAAAGTGACTGGGCGCCACGTGACGCATAACGCCCAGAGGTGAAAAGTTATAACTACGCTCTCTTTTTGCAAAAAACCATAACTCTAACTGGGCGCCACGTGGCACATAATACCTAGTGGAGGGGCATTATGACTACACATGGTCTAACAAACCAAATGACTTATTTATTTATGTTGCTTGTTTTTTATTATTATCATTAATTATTTGTTATTCAGTTGAGTTAAACTAAATAAAATTAAGCTAACACGATAATTTAATAAAGCTAAATGGCAAAACTTAAATAAGATGAACACCTAGCCTACCAAACCAACTCGACTAGCTCAACCTTTTAAAAAATTGTTTTTTACAACTTAAAATTTTCACATAATTAAATGACTTGTCTTTAACCATTAACCCATGCTTAAATCATCCAACATACATCATTATTTTTATATTTATTTAATAGTTTTAGAGCCCGTGTAATACATGAAATTAATTAAATTATAAAACTACAAATAAAACAAATAATTACATAACATATATGAAAAATGTATTGCATTTATGCTTGTCTATATACTATGTGCACATAAACTAATTTTATTTATATATCAAAATAATTATTTAAAGAACTTAATAAAAAAATGCACGTGCAAAAGCATACACGAGAACGTTCTTTCTATTAAAAACTTCATTCTCAGTATTATATATGTATAATTGAAAGAATTTTGGTTATAGATCAATTTCAGGAAGAAGACTTCTCATACAATAATAGTTTCACCACTCAACCTAAATACATATGGAGCGTTATCTTTATTGACATATTAATCAATTTACCTCCCATAGAAGGAAAGAAGAATATTAAACTGTAAAAATAGATGTTTAATAAGAACTGTTTTTTTAAGCTACACCATGAAAAGTATTTTGATAAGTTTCAGGTCTTCTCGACTTTGTCATAATAACAACATAAAAAAATAACATGTTAATCCATTTAATTTTGTGAATATTTTGTTTCATTTGAGCGTAGTTTTGTATGACATGCTTCTCAAACAACGTTTGGATCACCATTGAAGGAAAAGTTAATTCTAACGCAAATATTTCACCATTGAAGGAAAAGTTAATTCTAACGCAAATATTTCAAATTTTATAAATGTTAAAAGCATTGATAGGCCTAGGATGTCATGTCGGAAGTGTTCGCTATCTTTTCTTAAATTTTAATATTCGATGAAGAAATAGTTAATTTTTTAAATTCCAAACCATTATTTTCAAAATGACATTGAAAAATTTTTTGAAACCCGAATCATGTTTAAAATTCTAACTTTAATTTGTTTAACATTTTAATAGTCGAGTGAAAATGGTAAATTTACCAAATCATGTTCCAGTACCATAACGAACATAATAGACTGAATTCACGTAGACAGCAACCTTAACGATCATGACCGTTCGGGTTTTTCCACCGTCCATGTTTACCAACCGACATCACCCATTAGTCCACCTCAATTTTATAGTTTTACCATATTTTAGCTTCGAACCGTAACGAAAGTAACCTAA
The DNA here is from genome assembly GCF_021521415.1 of Bidens hawaiensis. Lineage (NCBI taxonomy): Eukaryota > Viridiplantae > Streptophyta > Magnoliopsida > Asterales > Asteraceae > Bidens > Bidens hawaiensis. Next base: position 8,130,391 of record NW_027491017.1, read on the forward strand.
ACCGACCGAATTCGTGTCGAGTTACCGCCTCAAGGCCCTGAACCGACAACGCTTGGGTTTTGCCAATGCCCGGGTTTACCGACAAAATAAACATAGAATATTTTATTTCTTTTATTTTATTAATTTTCCACTGAATTCACGTATCCGTCAGGAGAAACGGTGATGATTCCTAAGTAAAGTAATGCATCTTTTCACATTTCAATGCCAAATTATTCAATTTCAGTTTCATACATCAAAATCAATATAATATAATAACATCTCTAAAACTAATTCAAATAAATAAATACAATTCAATTCATATTCATGATGTTAAAGTTAAGAACTCATCGGACCTGGAGCCACCTGCGGCGGAGGAGCAGCCATAACTGCCACCGGAGGAGCAAATGACGAAGGCGGCGGCGGCGGCGGTGGTGTTGGAAGAGAGGTTAACGGTGGCGGCGGAGGTGCGTTAGGATCAGGAAATGAGGGGAACGGAAACTGTAACGGCGGTGGCGGTGGAGAGTAATCGGAAAGAGAGCAGTATTGGCCGTCGGCGGAGCATTTAGGAGACTTAGGGTTAATATTCCGGCGGAGTAAGCCGAATCCGAGGAGGAGGCCGGTGGTGATGATGACGGCAACGATGAAGATGAAGATCTTCGTTGCTTTACCCACGTAACACATTATTATTATTATTCACTCTCTCTGTAAGAAATTATTAATATTTGCAGAAGGTCGGGAAGAAGTGAAAATGGTGGATTTCCGTTTACTACACATGGCTGGCTGATAGTTTGATGCATATTATTAGTACAGAGCTGAGTTTGAATAATATACAGGTTGTAATGCAGAAGCTACAAGATTTTAAAGCAAGGTGGTTTGGACATAGAAATTGTGAGAAAGTGAAAATTGGTGATGAGATGGCAGTGGTGGCACGTGAAGCCAATTAAGATACTCTGGCCGGGGCGATTGGCAGACTCATAGGCGGTTTGCCCTCATGAGCCGTGACTTTGGGTCAAAGCCTATTTAGGTTTGGGCCCACAGTAAACCCAAACCATTGTCACCTTTGTCCATCATATTTATAACGCCATGTTTATAAATGGGATTACTCTATAAAATAGAGTTCATACAATCTTTTGTTTTAATTTTTTTGGAACGACCAACTAAGTAATGTCGAGTATTTCGTATGCGACCCCCATTGGCTAAAGGTAGCCTGATCCGGCCACGAGTCCGGACGAACAGAGCCCCTAGCGGTTCCACCTAGTGAGGGATTCCCCGGATAAAACCCGACTCCCACACCTGCCAAACGACACGACAGCGAGAAGCCGGTAAAACCGGATGAGATCAGGACTCGAACCCTAGCAAGCCAGGGTCATCCCTCATATCTCCCATATAAATTGGTGATAGTAAGGTTTGAACCCACTACCTCTCACTATTAAAGTGAGTGCTCTATCATTGAGCCACATTCAATTTACATCTTTTGTTCTAATTAAGATATTGAAGTTTCATTTTTATATCAATCCTAGATATTTTACCTAAATATTAGGTAATCTAAGTTTTTTTTTTAAAATATTTTGAATTTGGATAATAACTTTTAAAGGTTGCGAAAATTAGTAAAATTCGTGAAAATTAATTAAAATTACCAAAATCTGCAAAAACATTTTCGAAAAATTGCAATAAATTGTGAAAACTAAAAAAAAATGCAAAAATGTTACCATTTTTTTTAAAAAAATTGCAAAAAAACCACCACTCTCTTTATAAATATTAACATTTTATAAACAATACCAGTTTTTGAACAAAAAATTGAAAACTTACAATCCTTTAAATTATATTGTTATACAAGAATATTACAAATTAATAATAAAATTTCAACTTTACCATGCCAAAATTAACAAAGTATACAAAACCAGTGAAACTAACAAACTTCTTATAGTTGGTTGCTTTTCTGAAACATTATATACATTACATGATCGCATATTGCATATTCACATAAACTTTCATAGACACTTCCTATGTTGGGATTTGTGAAGGCTTTGGGCTAGTTTTGGGCTTCGGCTCAAATTGGTGACAAGGAGAACAAGGAATCGGCCCGTTATCATTTCTTGTTAATTAAGTCTTTAACCCTAGTTCATATTTTATAACTAACCCTGCTACGTAATTGTAATCTTTGCACCACAATAATGAAATAACCTAATTGCAGCCTGTGGATGTAAGTCCCCCGCTAAGACCGAACCACGTAAAATTCTTGTATTGTGTCAACCATTATTGTTTCCTGTTTTACTGCGTAATAATCGTGTGCGCGCTCGTGTGTGTTGTTCCGCTGCGCCGCTTTGTTCCTAACTTCCTAGTACCAATTCCAACAGTAAATAATAAAATCATTGAATTTACGTCACCAATTGCAACAAAGTAGTAATAACATATGAATTATCCAACATATTGAAAAAGTCTCATTCCAATTTAATAAAGCTAACAGCATATAGTTTAACAAAACTAAAATAAATTTCTAATATACTTGTTTTCACAAAAATAATGCAAGTCTCACATAGGCATTTTATTGAGCAGTTGACGTGCACATATTAATATTAAGAATTAAAGGTAAAATAAACACACCTGTTGTTCGATTGGCACCGAAGCCATGTTGTGATCGTTGTTGGATACGTCGAGTTTCTCCTCAACACTAGTTGCTAAATTTGGTTCTTGATTCGACATCAGTATTGATAAAGATGTGTTCTTGATGTATGTTATGATGGCCGGTTGAAGAAGATGATGGTACATAGCATTGGTAGGGTTTGGAGATGGAAGTTGTAATCGTGTATAATGAATCAACATTCAGTTTTTCTATATTACGCTTATATTGTTAATTTAAAAATGAGAAAAATCTATATTACCTACTATTCAGGTAAAATATATAGGATAATATGATTGAAACAAAAATGAAACTTCAATGACATGAGTGCTATAAAAGATATTACAAGTGACTTGATTGGAACAAATCAGAAACCTGGTTACTATTCTATGGAGTAACCCCTTTACAAAACCATAATATTAATTCTTAGATCTTCCAATTCAATGAAAGGAAGAGAGAGAGAGAGATAGAGAGAGAGAGAGAAATTTTCTTATGTGTGCATTTAAGGTTATATTATGATGTTAAATAATCTCTTCATATATTTATATACACTCAAAGGGAAACCCTTGATTAGCAAGTAAGGGTAATATGGTCCATCAACAATTACTTTGTTAATATAATAATAAGGTATAATTTAATAATCTGGATATATTATATATAAATGATAATTACGGCCATATATAAATACATATTGTTTTGGTCAAAATCACCGAAATAATAATTAAGCATATTAGTGAAGTGAGGTAGTGTGTTTTTCAGTAATGAGCTAAGCTATTGCGGTAGAAGTAAAGGGTGACACAATGATTTAGCGAGGAAAAACCTTGTATCCTGGTGAGGATCCTTGGAAAAACATCTCAGGAAGGGAAAATTATCCCCCACCTTAATGTATTAATGTGAAAGGTTGATTACAACTCAAGAACTTGATGTGAACGAATGCCAGAGTACAAATGTTGTGTAGTGAGTGTGTTAAAATGTGTCATATATCGTTTCATCAAGCTCCTTTATATAAATGAAAATAACTTAATTTCCTACAAATCCGGGAACCCTAGCCGTCGTCATTATTCAGCGACCTAGTCTTGATCCACGTGCGTATACCAGCCAGTCCTCCGAGCTTTAAGTTCGAACAAGTCAGCTAGTTGTAGGCCATTATGATTTGAGTAGCCTGCACTCATAAATAATATAAACATAATCGGTTAGTTCAGAATCCTGCCATTAGTTGAGAATCCAAGTTATTAGGATCACATCCAAGGTAAAACGACCCCTAACACATATTTTATTCTTACATCACGCCTTTGGGACTTCTCTTGATCTAGGTGCTATGAATTTTTGACTATTGAATTAGATGTATGAATAAGTCGGTTTCGGGCTTATATTAAAGTAAAAACCAAAAATTCTAGTATTGGGTTTATGAGAACCACTCAATTTCAATTTTCTGTTATCACAATGTGTCGGGTTGGTTTTGCTATTTGGAGTGTTGGGTTGGCTTTGCTATTTGGAGTTGAAAGTGTTGGTTGGAAAAATGGTTCAAAATAAGAGAACTTTACCTTGAAACTTTAGGCATGAATTTTTTTATTAACTAATGATTGATTATTATAAATTTAAAGAATATAAATTGGCTACACATTTTATTAATTACTTACGATTTACTTAATATTTAATAATAAAGTTATATCCATTAAGTATTCCATAAAATCATGATATTCCATACATCCTGGTGCGGATAAGATGTACACTGATCTTCGTTCCATCTATTGGTGGCCCGGAATGAAGAAATACATTGCTCTTTATGTCTCAAAATATCTCACGTGCTCTAAAGTAAAAGCCGAACATTATCGACCTTTTGGTTTACTCGAGAAACCTCCCGACCCGAGTGGAAGTGGGAAGGTATTGCTATGGATTTTATTACTAAGCTCCCTCCAAATCGTAAGCAACATAATAGTATTTGGTGATCATTGACCGTTTGACTAAATATGCTCATTTCATACCCATCAAAGAAACGCTTTCTATTGATCAATTGGCGCGAATTTATGTGGAGAAGATTGTTTGTCATCAGGGAACTCCGCTAACCATTATTTCTTATAGAGATGGTCATTTTACTTCTCGCTTTTGGAAATCTCTTCAATCAGCTTTGGGAACTCGTTTGGATCTCAATACTTCAGATCATCCATAATCCGATGGCCAGTCCGAGCGTACGATTCAAACTCTAGAATACATGCTCCGCTCTTGTGTCCTCGACTTTTAGGGCAATTGGGATAATCATTTACAACTCATTGAGTTCTCATATAACAACAATTTTCATTCTAGCAATAGTATGGCACCTTTTCAAGCCCTATGTGGTCGTAAATTTCGTTCTCCGATTTGTTGGAACGAAGTCGAAGAATCTCAAATCACCGGTCCGGAATTATTTCAAGAAAAAACTGATCGTATAGCACAAATTCTTGAAAACCTTCTCACCGCTAGTAGCCGTCAAAAAAGTTATGTGGATAAGAGAAGAAAACCTCTTGAGTTCAACGTTGGTACTGAGTTCTGCTCAAAGCATCCCCTTGGAAGGGAGTGGTTAGATTTGGAAAGAAAGGAAAGCTACCTCCGCGATTTGTTGGTCCTTTTGAAATTCTTGATAGAGTTGGTCCTATTGCTTATAGACTCAAACTCCCTCTCGAATTCTCCAATGTTCACCGGTGTTTCATGCATCGAATCGTAAGAAATATCTTGCAGGGGGTAATCTCCATATACCCCTCGATGAAGTTCGTATTGACGAGACCATGCATTATGTTGAAAAACCCGTCGAAATCATGGACCACAAGGACAAAGTAACCAAACGAAGCTGAATACCCTTGGTTAAAGTACGTTGGAATTCTACACATGGCGCAAAGTTTACTTAGGAGCGTGAAGACCAGATGAAACTGAAGTATCCTCACCTCTTTGCTACAGCTAATTCTCCAGTTTCGGGACGAAATTCTCAAAAGTAGGGGATACTGTAACAATCCGAATTTTTCGTTTTTTGTTTTGTTAGCCGTTACGCGACCTGTTTCTATGATCGGGTAATTTAATCAATAAAATATTGCATTTATCGAGTATTAGTAGTATTATTTTTTTTATCATATATATCTAATTATCCATAATAACTTTGAGTTATATACAATTTCCACCCAAAAACTTAAGTTTTAACTCGTTTGTAATTGGTATTGAACTCTAGGGACCATTTTACAAATCTGTCTAATAATTTTATTATATCTTTAACCCATACCCATATCCATAACCCATATCTGAATTCTAACCATAACTCGCTTGATTTCATGCACCTTAATCTTCGTATTATACTTGAAATTGATTCACAAGATTGACTTCATTGCCTTAAACGTCTTACCCCGTCACATTAATTAAAGAAAAAGATCAAAATTGATGTTGTTGTTAAAAATAAGCAAACCGTCATTACCATTATAGCATTATACCATCTAGAATCGATTATAATTCAACTAGACACACATATACGTTCATGCATACATCGCGAATCAACCCTTGGGACCTTCTTCAACCCCAGGATGTGATGAGTCGACACTTTGGCCAATATGAGTTTACCTGGTGTATACAGTTGTCCAACTACTTTCTTCATTCTATCGTTCCGATCAGGACAAGTGGGTTGTTAAGTGTTCGCATAGCGACTCAGGTGAACCACCTAGAATCGATCCATGACCGCTAAAAAACCATAAAGTTAATTACATTATAATAGCCTATCATTATCGTTCCTAGTTCAAGCTTAGGCCGTCTGTGTTTCAATCCAATTAACACTCGATTCCTCATCGGTTAAGGTAATTGTAATTTGTTTCTGGTTCGTTTATAATCCACTGTAACAACTCGAGTTTTTGAATTTATATATTTTTTATTAAATATCCAACTTGGTTCAATGTTCGGGTTATTTTATTTAATAAAACTTCCCGCACTTATCAAGTTTAAATTGATTATTATATTAATATTAATTATTTATAATTATATCTTTACTATTTTGACAAATTCAACCAATCATAACTATTAGCTTATATTGTACCCATCTTCAAACACCAAGGTCCCTTTTGTAACTTTGTTATAATCCATTTTACAAACTGGGTGACCCAAGACCCGGATCCAAGTCCATATTCATTTCTTGCACCCGGATGTCCAATTGATTAACTTGGACCAAAATTTTCGCGTTATATTTGATAATTGATCTTGTACATATTTTATTCTTGCTATTCTCGGCCTAACCGACATTATTAGTATGTTAATTAGATCAATATTGATTCGTTTTCCCTTAATAATCAAACTGACTAAACCCGTTTATTTATATACAATAACTCGACCATAATAGTTCAATTGAATCTGCACCCATGACCCTTCTATAGTCGCATGCTAAAGCCCCATCAGTAATTATGTTATGGTGGCTGTTTGATTCGTGTTTTTAATCATCCTTTGGCAGACATTAGTTATAACTAGTTAACCCATCATCGGATCTTCGTGGAGGTAATTTTTATGTTCATTCTAGTCGTCTATGAACCGCGGTAAAAAGCCCTAACGTTAATTGAACGATCAATGAACGGATTGATCGATTGATTGATTCTAGGGTTTGTAGTTCATATAGGTTTCGTGCCTACAGTATATATATTTGTTTTCATATTATATATACAAATCAATCAGTTAGATTAGTTGGTTGTGTCATGGCTTGAGATGCTGGGTGGCGCATGTTCAAACCCCAGGCACGGTTTTTTTGTTGTGGTTGTTTTGTTTCTATTAGCTTTAGGAAAAGTTTAATAGATATATATTATGACATTAAATCATTTAATTAATATTATAAAACTTGTAATTAATTATTATTTTGGTAGAACCGACACATTAACTAGCGTTTTTCCGAACCTTGCTAAAACTTATGTGTAAATATATATATATATATATATATATATATATATATATATATAGGTAGATATATATAATTAGTATAAATTTGATAAAGGTTTTTATAAACATTAATGATTTAAAAAGGGTTTTTATATTTAATACATAATTAAAATATATATTAAACCTTATTACTTTACATAATTATTAAGTATTTTATAAAAATGTTTTATTTTATAACTATTAAGTTTTATTTACATTATTAAATTTAAAAGAAATCTTTATTAATTATATATATATATATATATATATATATAAATACCTTAAACGTGTTTTTAGATTGAAATAAACAAATCTCGTTATATAATCTATCCAAAGCTTTATACATATTTATTTAAGTATTTTTTTAGTATTTTATATAATTAAATTATATTATTTACGATAAAACTATAATCAATAATAAATTAATGAAATAAATAGCTTTGACACTCGATCTTCAAATCCCGAACCTCTATTTAGTTTTAGACTCGTTATTCAATTCATATTTATTCTGCATTCTATTTTCCTTTTTAGGCTATATCGTCAACGCGTGATCCGCTTTCGTCATTCTTAATATTATCTTTTCACTTTTGTTCATTTTTGAGGTGAGCACCACATTCCCTTATTTTACTTGTTTTCCACGTTTTTGGGACATATGCGTAAACATACTTTTCATATATATATATATATATTTATACACAAAACTGCAACTATTGTCTTATGTGCTAACAAATTTTATACCATACCTGTTATGTGCTTACTTTCTTTATGTGAACCGCATTCGGAAAGGTCCAACATAATCTCAGAGTAGTATGAAAATATGCCAGTCGTTATAGCTTTGTGCTTCTCGACATCTCAGTTATACTTGCTCATTTGGTTAATTTGTTATTCTCATATGACTTGTTGCATTACTTATTTTTATATATACTATATGTACGTTTAAACTGGTGTGTTGCTCACTCAACCCTGTGTTGACAAAACTACTTTATTTTCAACGCATATGCAGGTTATCGTTTGATGTGAAGTAACTGAAGTATAAGATCACTTAAGGATTTATGCTAGAAGAAAATTCAACGAAAAATATTATTTATGAATTTTGATTGTTGATGCACTTTTGTTGGTTTGGATATTGTATGAATATTTGCTTCATTTGAAATTTATTTAATATATATTGAAACTTATAATATTGCATAATAGTACCTCGAGAGCTGTGGGCAATCAGTTCACGCCTCAGCATTTCTGTCGTAGGTTAGGTGTGACATCCACAATCAATAACCCTATGACATATCGGCCAAACTATAATCGATTAAATCGATTGTGATTGCTAGGGTTCTTTGATAAGGGATGATTAGTGATTTGTGTATTTAAATTTTTGTTTCCATCTAACACCTGGGTTAGATACCAGCCTAGTTGGCTGGTGCACACTTGGTTAAGACTTGGTGAATGGCTGGAGGCGCAGGTTCGAGCCTCCAGTCAGTTTTTTATGGAAATCTTTTTTTTTAATTTATTTTAACTATGTTTTAATCAAAGAAATATATTATAATTGATATAAATAATTAATTAATGTTTTAATGTAACCGGCTCGTTTAGATTGTTTTTTTCCACTTCTTTGTTAAAAATATATGTGCATGTATATATATATATATATATATATATATATATATATATATATATAGCATATTTATAAAAATAAAGGTTTTAACAAATAAAATTATAATAAATATATTAAATGTGTTTTTGATTTAAATAAATATTATTATATATATTATCAAATTATGGTTTTTGGTTCAAGCATTTTAATTATAAATATATTTTATGTAGGTATTTTGATTATATTATTTAGATTATATAATCTTAATTAAAAGTGATATTTACAAATAATAATAAATTAAATAATTTATGATTTTACAAACATACCCGATCATCATCAAATCCCGAATCTCTATCATGTTATAGGACCCGTCTTATATTCGTGTTTATTTCCGCAATCATTCTTAACTTGGGTTTTCCTTTGGGTAATCCTCGAAGAGCGTGACATCATATTTCTTTCTTATTTAATTAGTAGATTGCTTTCTTATTTTTGGGAAAATCCTTAAGAATTCCCTAGTGTTGTTTTTACTCTTTCACCTTAAGGCTACGTAGTATGACAAGTCTGGTGGTAACTGGAAGGGGGAGAGAACGGTGGTTCGTGACTAAATTTGGTAATTTTCCGATTATTGTGTTATGTTATTTTTAATGGTTAGTTGGGTGAAAAATCCTTGGAACCCATGGACACTCCTATTATCCATTTCTCAACTTGTTTTAAAAATATTATGTTTTTGTTGGAGTTAATCATACGTGGTGGTTCACGGGATGCTCCAAGTACTCATATTTTTATTTCGTTAATTCGTTATTTAGTTGGTACAGTTAAAATACCATGTAACGCTCATGGGCCATCCAAATCTTTTGCTTTGATAATTCGTTAATTAGTTGGTACATTTAAAATGTCATGTAACGCTCATGGGCCGTTTAACTCATTTATTTTGATAACTCGTTATTTAGTTGTATAGTTAAAATGCCATGGAATGCTCATTGGTCGTCTGGCTCAATTACTTTATTTCGTTAATTCGTTAGGCCATTCAAACTGCCATGGAAAGCTCATGGGAGGCCAACACATCAAATATGTTTCGTTAGATGATTGTAAAGTTAACTTAAGCAAAAAAATTTTAACTTTTAAACTAACCTCATCTAGTTATCTCACATTGATCGCATTATTTACGTCATCTCATAAATAATTACACAACTCACCCTTAATCTAACAATCATTTACCTTTGTTCCTCGTAGAATGTCTTCACAAAGAAACCACCGTCGTCATCAACGTCATTCTGGTTCTCATGACCGCCGTATGGCTGCTAGGATCACCAAAGAGTTTGTTGCTACTATGCCTACTATCATGACTCAGATCCAGAGCCTCAACTCGAATGGGTTCCGCTACCTCTGCTGCTCCAAACAACTTTAACTTCAAGAACTTCTTAAGTACTAAACATACCTCATTTAGTGGTGAGGAAAATGCCACTAAACCCCTTCAATGGTTCGAGAAAACGGATAGCGTATTCATCCATTGCGAATGTCCGGACGCCAAATGGACTAAGTTCGCCTCGGGTGTTTTTGAAGACCGAGCTATCACTTGGGGGAATGCTTCCAAAGCTAACCAAGGAACTGAGTTGGGTGTGGCCATGTCTTGGGATGAACTCAAGGAGACCATGAAGAAAGAATTTTTGCCCTGAACATGAACTACAAAGGCTTGAGGCTGAGTTTTGGGAGCTCAAGCAAATTGGTGGGGATAACTCTACCTATTCCAACCGTTTTCGTGAACTTAGCCGCATTGTACCCCATCTTGTAACCCCCGAGACTCGTGGAATTCGGAAATACGTTCGTGGTTTACCAACAATTTTTCGTGATGCGGTGGTGAGTCACCCCTTTAACCATCGGTGAGGCTATTGACCTAGTTGTTTACCTCACTGACGATCATGTTAGGGATGGAACGTTGTCCCGAAAGGATTCCAAGCCTACCCCCGACAAAACCAAAACCGACTCACCCGCTGATGCTAAAGCCGAATCCAAACCTGCTTTTAACAACAACAATCACCGCTACAACAAAAAAACAACAACAATAACAACAAGCGTAAAGCGAATCACCAAAACTATGTCGTTAACCAACCCAATCACCAACATCCACCCTACCAAAATGTCCCAAACAAAAGAGGCTACACCGGATCTCACCCACTATGTGCTAAATGTAACCGTCATCACCCTGCTCAATCCCCATGCCAACTGTGCAGCCAATGCAATCGTTACGGTCACCTTGCTAATGTTTTTTGCGCACCGCCTGGTTCGCAAGCCGTCTAGCAATGGTCTGCACCGCATGTTCATAGACCTACTACTACCCTACATGCTGAACCCAGTGTTCTTACTACTCGTGCTTACTACCATTGTGAAGACCCTAACCATCTCCGCAATATGTTCCCATTGTTTGCCCATGCTCATCAAGCCAATGTAATGCCTGAATCATACTATGTCACCCATGCACCACAAGCCCAAGTATACCCCGCACCTTACTATACTTCCCAAGCGTATCAAGTTCAAACCTATCAACCCTAATATCCTCTAGTTTATGCACCGCAAACCTATACTCCCCAAGTGGCTCAACTCAAGACTCATCCGTCTGCATCAACTCAAGCCCCTCCATTGAATCAAGTTGCTCAAACCCCTCAAGGTTCTAATGACCATGATTTTTGATACGAGTGCCGATAAGAGTTTTATTTCTTTGGATTTTGCGTAAATTATTAATAAGCCTAGGGTTAAGTTATCTAAGCCGTTTTCCATAAAAGTAGTCGATGGGAATTCTATTATTATTGACTCGGTAATTCAGGATTGTGTCATAACTCTTAATAGAGTCAAGTTCCATATCGAACTCATTCCTATGCAAATGGGTAGTTTCGATGTTATTGTTGTAATGGATTGGATCACTCTAAATCTTGCTGAAGTTGTATACTTCAAGAAATTTCTTCGTATACCTCTTAAAAATGGCCACTTCCATAACGTTTTCGATGATACGCCTAGATTTAAGCTTAACCTCATGTCGTGTTTTCAAGCTCAACGTTTATCGCGTATGAAGTATGTTGCACTCGCAGATCTAGTGGTAGAGAAAGAGCATGAAGAAAAGAAGATATCCAATATCCCGATTGTGCATAATTTTCCCGACGTCTTTCCCGATGACGATTACGGACTTCTTCCTATTCGCCAAATTGAATTCTGCATTGATCTTATACCTTGAGCTAACCCCATTGCTAAAGCACCTTACGGTCTTGCACCATCCGAAATGCAAGAACTTCCAATCCAACTACAAGAACTCTTAGACAATGGTTTCATACGCCTGAGTTCTTTTCCATGGGCGCACCAGTTTTGTTTGTCAAGAAGAGAACTGGTTCGTTCCCCATGTGCATCGATTGTTGTGAACTCAATAAACTTACCGTTAAGAACCGTTATCCGCTTCCTCGCATCGATGATCTTTCGATCAACTTCAAGAAGCCGCATGCTTCTTGAAGATCTATCTCCGTTCGGGTTATCATCAACTTCGTGTTAATAAAGGTGACATCCTTAAGACCGCTTTCCATACTCGATATGGGTATTACGAATTTCGTGTTATGCCTTTTGGGCTAACAAATGCACCCGCGGTTTTCATTGATCTTATGAAACGTGTTTATAAACCCTACTAGACAAGTTCGTAATTTTTTTCCCCGATGAAATCTTGATCTACTCGAAATCCGAGAACGATCACAAAGAGCACCTTCATGCCATTCTTGACCACATTCGGAAGAAACAATTTCATGCCAACTTTTCTAAGTGTGAGTTTTGGCTTAAAGAAGTTAAGTTCTTGGGCCATATTGTCAACGACAAAGGTATTCATGCTGATCCCGCAAATATTGAATCCGTCAAAAAATTGGAAACCACCGACGTCCGGTCTTTTCTTGGTTTAGCGGGATATTAACGTCGTTTCATTCGGAAGTTTTCAAAGATTGCATTGCTCCTCACCGCTTTGACACCCAAGGGTAAAGTGTAGGGGTCAAAGCAAGAAGAAGTCTTTCAAACCCCTTAAGGACATGCTTTGCAATGCTCTTATTCTTTCTCTTTTCGAAGGTAATGAAAATTTCATCGTTTTCTATGATGATTCTAACCAAGTCTCGGTTGTGTCCTCATGCAACGAGGCAAGGTTATGGCATACGCTTTGAGACAACTCAAGGTACACGAGAAAAATTATACAATATGTGAACTCGAGCTTGGTACTGTCGTATTTGCCTTGAAAATTCAGAGACACTATCTCTATGGTACGAAATGTGTGGTGTTTACCGATCATAAGAGTCTTCAACACAAAATGGAACTCAATATGAGAAAACGTCGATGGGCCGAGTTGCTTAGCGATTACGAATGCGAGATTCGTTATCATCCCGGAAAAGCAAAGGTCGTGGCCGACGTACTCAGTCGTAAGACGCAAGTTAAATCCATTCTTCTTATTTGAGTTCTCATCCAAAATGATCTTAAAAAGCGTGCTCTTGACGCCCAACATGAATCCTTCACCGAAGACGATATGTCGTGTGGTGCCGAAACTTAATTGGAAACTAAACCCAATGGTATGCGTTACTTTCTTAACTGTTTATGGATTCCCGATCTTGACAACCTTCGCACATTTATTATGGACTGCCTTAGGTAACTTGATAAGACTTGGTGCAATTTCCTAGGTAACCTAACTACCACATCTTTGAAATTGGGGTTAATCCCTATAATTACGTCGTCTTCTTGAATATCTTCACACACTCTTCCTGATCCAGGTAACTTTTTCCTTTTATTCACTTTAGGGTTTCTATCATCTTATTCTTCCTCTCCGATCTTGACTAAGAAAAATCCAAAGCTTCTATTTCCAGCGGCGCAAATACTATTCCTGACTTCGAGTATCAACAACTTTTAGCCGATTCATATTTTAAAACATGCACCTTCTCTACATGTGATATTTCAATCCTTTGTTCTGAACAAGCCTTTCCCACTGGTACCAAGTTCCATCCTCACCACAAATCCCTTAGCTCCAATTGTATCTCTAAGAAATGGGTCGGCTTTTTGGCTTACCCCTTTACTTTTGGTTTGACCTACCCTTTTATAGACTTTATTTCTCGCTTCTTTGAGGTTACTAGCATAAGCTACATTCAAACTATGCCGATGTTGTGGAGGATACTCTTTATGACCAACAAAATCATTACCAGCCGTGACATAGACCTGAAAATATCTAACCTTGCTTCTGTCTACAACCTCAGAACCCATGGCTTTAGCCGCTTCGTTCTTCAAATTATTTCCAGCCAAGAACCCTTGATTTTAAATACCAAAAGAAACGATGGGCAATGGTATAGGAGGTTCTTCTTCATTAAAAGGGATTCTATTCCCGGAGGCAAAGAACTTCCTTACCGATGGGTTAAGAAAGGTAGGAAATATTTAGGGTTTTCTTAAAATAAATTAATGATATAGAAACTTATCTTAGTTAGTTTTGTGATTTTCAGCGAAGTTTGTAGATCTTGCACCTCCAACGCTTGCTGCTTTGAAGAGGATTCCGTTGATCTTGGTGATTTCTGAACAAGACCACGCCTTCCAACTTGAAGTGTTGCTTTCCATGGCATCTGAGCATTCCTCTTCTGCCACCATATCATGTGAGACGATTGTCCTTTATTTGTTTTTTAGGATTCCGTTTATCAGGTTCTTGATTTACGCTGCAACAGGGCAAGGACTGGGACTTGATGATTTGGACAACATAATCATGAGGAAGGAACCTGTTGTTGCCGAAGTCTCCAAGCCACTTCCACCAGCTTCTCAGACTAAAGGCTCTACCTCGCGAAAGAGGAAGATCACTGAAGCTTCTGAGCTAGTCCATGAGTCGCTTACCTTCGAGAATGCTAAGTCATGTTTCCTCCGGGTAGTAATTCTGCAACAATTTTGATTGTACTAGTAATTTGTTAATAATTATACCTTCTTTGATGTAAGATCTCTGCCACTTGATCAATTTCCACCACTCTACCCTCGAGGAGATCAATGCCCACAAGATGAAGATAGATGACCTCAACAAGATTGCTGCAGCTAAGTCCCTCTATTTTTAGAACAAGGCCAAAGAGCTCTATCATGTTAAACAAGAGCTTGCTGCCGTCAAAGCCAACCCGACTAAAGAGTATGAAGACTTCAAGACTCAGCTTCGGATGCATGCTACTCATTCCATCTATTGTGCTAGGATCAAGCTAATGGAGGAGGCAAGGAAACTTAGGTTTGATGTGAACTCCTGGGATCTAGATGGTCGAAGGGTGAGAGAGGTAGAGATTAAGGTTGGCTAGGTCTAGCTTCTGAGGAGGATCCTGCTGAGTCAAGCAAGGCTGCTAAAGAGAGGGTTGGAGATGCTGAGGTCAAGGCTGGCGAAGGGGATAAAGTGGTGCAGGAGACGATGGCCGAAGGTTTTATGGAGGGACAATGAAGGATATTAAAGACAAGGCCCGAGCCCCTCTTGTCTGTTGGTTTTCACTTGTTGGTTTTCGATATGGTTGTAATCTTAAAACAATTTAGTTAAGAGTCATGTGGTAGTACTTGGAACAATTAACCTTTTTATGTAGTTTCGGATATTTGATAATCAAGGTGGAGGGATCCTGAGTTTCAGGACGAAGCCTTTGATTATCCCTTTAAAAACCTTGAATATTCTTGATGGAGGGATCCTGGGTTTCCCAAGAAGTTAAAAATATCCTTTTGTTTAATATAACGATAATCTTTTGCCTTATTTATGCCTATTTCATTTTTTGTCAAAAAAGTCTTTCTATACTTAGCTTAATAAATACATAGGTATAGAAATAATCTTTTTCACCACGTACCTAATTAAAGTAAACAAATAATCAAACCTGGTAGGGATAGGTATTAGGAGTTTCGATTGATCACCATAATCTTTGTCTTGGGTTGAATCTTGATGTCATGAAAGATATGTTAGGATATTAACAGAGATTTTTAGGTGATCCTGAGGATCCTGGTTAAAATCCAAAAAATAGGTTTGATTGATCATAAAGATCTTGGCGATGATCCAAAAATAAGTTTGATTTATCATAAAGATCCTGGGGAAGATCCCAAAAATAATGATTTTAATCTTAGAGATCCTGGGGAAAATCCCAAAAACATCTTAGTGAGCCAATCGTGAATGACACGAATATGCCAAAACTTTGTATTAATACTTGGGACAAGCCAATCGTAAGTGACATGAATATACCAAAACTTTGTGTTAATACTTGGGACAAGCCATGGTTGTATAACATGTTCATGTCAATCCATTGATAATATTGATATAATGCTAAATGTTTATGTTTCCCGTGTATATTTTATTTAATATTTTAATAGTTTTTGTTTGTTTTTAGTCGAGATTTGTATACTACTAACACTTTTATGTTTTGTAGGCAATGGAAGTTGATCGTGATCGAAAAAGGCGAAAAACGAGCTAAAAAGAGCTAAAATGGAGATCCGGAACGCGTCAAGAAGGAACCGAACAGAGAACCGGTTAGACCAGGCTAGTCTGACCAGCCCCCTATTTTGACACGCCGCGCCGCGCGACCTTAAAGCCCATTCCGGTCGCGCGGCGCCTAAGGGTGCTGGGGTTATTTTTTCGGACGTTTTTTTGTTAAGTTGGCACTGTTTTCAGTATAAAAACATCCTTAACTTAAACCTGAAAATACCCTGCTGCCACCAGATGAATTTAGAGTTTCTTGGAGCATACTTTTGAGTCTTGTGGTGAGTTTGAAGGCACGAGAACAGCCGCTGAAGAGTTGGACGTTCAAGATCGAAGACTATGGGTTTTATCGCCTTTAATCTTTCGTTTATCATTATTTCACCATGTTTTCAGTTTTATTTGTTTTGTTTGATTTAGATTACACGATGCTAGGCTAAACTACATAAACTACCTAGGTCGTGATGAACCTTTGTTCGGTTTGATTGTGATTGAGATTTCTTTTCGTTATGGATTTTATGTTTTAAGTAAACTGTTGAGTTTGAATTAATTGATGCGTATGATTGCTTGGTTTTATTTACTTGGAATTATTGTTTCACATTGTCCTTGGTGATTGTTTCATAGGATAGGGTTTTGTTAGGTCATTTACTGTGTTTTCTTGACTAGTTTATGATTGATATGCATTAAGATCATAGAAACAATAAAACTAATTAAATAGATAAAAGTGAGCTGCTAGCCTAGAAAGCTGTAAGGTGATAGGTTATTGATAGATCTTTGTTGGTCAGGATTGCTAGATTTAGTTCTTCATAAGGAGTCCGTCTAGATTTGATTGTCAACTTAGTCTATTAAGTCAATTGAGTCTACTTAATTATCTTTGATTTCCGCGTTGTAAGGTAGGATTTCGTCATAAAGATAATTAGACATAAATTATTAAATAACCGTAAGGAAGTTTAATTCATAAAACTGCGAGTCTTAAAACTTGTTAGAAATCCATAGGTGTCTTCTTGGAGTTTAAGAATCCTGTTCGGGTTTTCTGTAAAGGGTCTATTTTACGATCCCAGTTCCATAACTTAAGTTTCCCACTTAATTAATAACCGTAACTTTGGGGATTATAGCCTAGGTAGTTTCTTTTATCATCTGAATTAGTCTTAGTGTTTTAATTGTTTATTATTATAATTCAATTAGGGTTAAGTCTTTATTATAAAATTAATTAGGTTTTAAGTAATGATTATGTTTTATTATTATTTGATTAATTAAGGTTAGGTTTAGTTAATTAATAATTAGTTTAAAAACCCCCTTCAAACATTATTATTAAATAGTCGTATCAGTAAGTGTCTAATTAGCTAGTATACGTAATTTATAGAGTCTCGTGGGGTTCGATATCCAGACTTACTTAGCTGTACTAGAGTCGACCGGTACGCTTTCCAGTTAGTAGTTTAAGTTAAATTTAAGAGTCTAGAGTATTACTTAGTGTCTAGTTTTAGCGTATTTTTATTAGACTACTTTTAGCACATCAAATATACTTGAGGATCCACCATGTAACCAACAATAACGAAATTGTCAGCCACCATTAAGATGAACTGGTCCCGCAATCTTGAATTACAGGTGAACAGCGTGTGCTACTGGCGAGGTGTTTAAACCCAATTCGTAGAAAGGTGAAAACCTTTAAAACTTTGAAAAGATTGGTACCTTAAACTTAGAGTGGTGACCAAACCTCTAGGAATGCAATCACTTCTTAGCCAGGATCCCGATTCTGCAAAACACTTGAACCTTTGTGAGGGTGGGTGTAAGCTTGGCTAACACCCCTTCGATGCTTAAGTCAATAATGGGTTTCAATAAAAATAATAAAAAATTAAATAATTGAAATAGTAAAGTTAGGGTACATACCATACCAAGCTAGAAATAAATTCCTAACTTACACGAACTAGAATTTAAGGTGAACTGCATTCCAAGATCTTGGCATGATCCTGCCGTCCATGGCAGATAGTTTATATGCGCCTTTCCCTGCTTTAGCTTCGATCTTGTATGGCCCTTCCCATTTGGGTGCTACCTTCCAATCCTTATGATCAGTTGTATTCTGAAATGATTTCCATAATACTAGGTCTCCCACATGGAATATTCTTACCCTGACATGTTTGTTGTAAGATTTGGTGATATTTTGTTGATATGCTGCCAAAAGGATTTTTGCAGAATCCTGGAGTTCGTCTATCACGTCAAGGTCATTGGGAAGATCTTGACTGTTGGTCTCGGGACTTTGGAGGCCAGATCCTGCAGTAGGGATCACCAATAGGGTTGTGCAAAGTAAGAAACCCGACCCGTTAAAGGACCGTTCCGACCCGAGGACCGACATAAAAGGAATTTAGAGACTGAAGTATGAACCGACGTGGATAATTGGGTATCGGTTATTAGCATATCTGGTCTCTCGGTTCTTTGCAAACATTCACTATTGCAATTGATTATGGTATTACTCAAATAAAGAAGGTCTGGATATGAAATTACATATAAACTTATAGATCTAATCAATATATGATCGTATTAGATCTATTAACCTTAGGATCTAGTTTATGATATGTTCTTAATTATGTATATATTATATTAGTAAATGTAATAAGTATAATACTAGTAATACTTTAACGAAGAATTGAGCGAGAGAGAAGTTGAGCAGAGGTTTGATATAATTAACTCAAAACTTAAATTATGAAGGCATGAGCAAGCCTTAAATAGAATATGGAGGCCAATTCATTACACATCTCATAATGAATTGGCTCTAGTTCGTTAACTTACAAAACAAATAAGATAAGCATAACGAATCAGCTGATTCGTTATAACCCCATTCGTCAACATTCCATGACGAATAGGAACTTACATAACGAATTAAAGTCCATTCATTAAACATCCTTCACGAATGGACAATACATATAACGAATTGGCTAATTCGTTAAACATCCTTAACGAATTAGCCGATACATAACGAACTAACTATTTTTCCATAAATACCCTAAACATTATAATAATAATAAATTACAACAGATAATTTAAAAAGACTCGAGACTTCAAAACCATGCACTAACAAACACCCCTCGTCTTGAGCTCTTTGTCTTTAAATTACTTGAAGCGTTTTTTCTGCCAATCTCGACAACTATGAATCCCGAACTCGTGACATACACGTACGACACGCTGGAACTACATAGCTCGGTTGTAGTCTTCATGACGCTATATCAAAATCTTGTTCACAAACAGCACGTCATGTCTGTTTCAGATAAGTTAACGAGCCACATCGGGTCGATAACTCTAATGAATATGGTCTTCAAGCCTTTACCTAGAACAATGACGGCCTGCCGGTACGATTATCATAGTACCATCGATTAAACGATAGGTGAAGATTTTGTGGAAACGTCTTCACCGGTACATGTTTCATCGTCTTTGGCGGTTTTACCTTAAGCACGGGTTTTCTCCAACCCGTACGAGGATCGATCTCATCAAAACGTTTACGGGTTGGGACTTGTGTCTTAAAGAATTTTAAACCACGGTTTACTTCGAAGAGCAAATGTTGATGAAAACATTCTGCTCGACGATTTCCACCGCGATTAATAAAAGGCCGACTTGCGAGTGTACGAACATCCCAACGCGGTAGTGAGAGAACGTCAGTGATATTTTCAGAGTACTGAACGCCGTTCTCTCACTTGATGATATAGATTTTTAACTCTGAATCATACAACCAAGATACAATGTCACCTTTCACTGTCGACACGACTTTGAACACTGTCTTCTGATTAGCTTTGGCCCGTGCGATAGTATCCAGTTTATGTTCTTGATCAATATACATGTACGCCTCAATAATTTTACGAGCCCGTTTGCTTCGGTACTTGAACCACCCCAGAATTTCAGCCTCAGTCGGATCAGTATTGCGATCAGACATCTTGTCTTTATTCTTTGAAACCTTCTCCAAATGATCTTCAGCAGCTTTAACATTTTCTTCAGTCAATGTAGGAACACCCTGATCAACATTGGATCATTGATAAAAATCGGGGTATTCCTTTTCTGTCACATATTCAATCACAATCTCCTCATCTAAATAAATAAACGACGTATTCATATGAGGAATCGTTGTATCCTGTAAGACTTCCTCGTCATTCACTACCTCCACATCATCCTCGGCTTCCAAAGCGTCTAGTTCTTCATTGTTCAGTCCCAACAATAATGCAATATGTTTACACATTAGGGACAGATCGATGAACTGACCTTCTTCTATCTCATCAAGGTTCGCAGTGCTCATCACTACTCCTTTCTTGAACTCCATGAACAAGATGGTGTTGGCTTTGATTGACTCGATGGGTTGTGCGTTTGTCGAGTCTTGATAGACCACCAGTAGTCCATCGGTGCCTCCACCTCCACTCGTACCAGAACCAAAGGATGAGCAGTGAGCTTTTTCGGCTCACTACCTCCAGCACCTGAAGCGTCAGGATCATCATCGTTGTTCTTCAGCTTCTTTCTTTCATCATCTTTGCACGTAAGCTGAAGGATGAGATCCTCCTGTTCTTTAATCATCACCCCCTGAGCCGTGACAATCTCATGAAGCTCCTTCATCTCTTTCTGGTAGTAAGATACGTACCCCATCATACGTCGTTGATTAATCATCATTTGCTCTTGAGCCTTATGATCGTCCACCATTTGATTCTCATATAGATGAATCAAACTCAAGAGCATGTTCATCTGATTCTCTAGGGTCAATGAATGAAACGTCGGTGGTATCGGCTGCACGGGACCCTGTGGACGGCTGATTCACATGAATGAGACATCCATAGTATGAGGCGGCATCATAGTCGGTGTCGGAGGAACCACCGAAGCAGCTGCAGCAGGCCTTGGCATTGAAGATAAGATCGATTGAGGAATCATGCCAAGCCTCGGATAAGATGTAAGCGTAGTCGTCAAAGTTAATTTCGGGGTGCTAGTAGTAAGCGACACTGGAGGGTTTTGAGTATCAGACGACCTAGGCTCACGTGGATCTATTTCAACCCTAGATCAATGAACCACACGACGCTTAGGCGGTTGATTGGATGCTAGTTCCTTGCCCTTACGTTTTCATTGTGCAGCATGAGAACTTGTCGCCACAACGTCAACACGTCGTTGGTCACCTCCCTGACCACCATCACCATCTTCATCCCTATCATCACTACCTTCGTTCCCACCTTGACCCTCTTAACATTCGGAATCCGAGTCATCATGGATCCAACGGTCATTAGAAGGACATTCATACGCCGGATTAGACAGATGACCAGTCAATCATTTGGTCCTTGGCTTATCTTGCCTGTACGACTTCATCCTCTTTAATGTATCAGCAGTCATATGATCCAATTTCAACACATCATCTCTGAGTGTTAAATCAATCTCCAAATCTTGAATCGGATCTTGAACGAGCAACTGGATGAAATGTGGATACATAAGGAATTTACTGCGTCGGTTTTTGACCAAGAAATTTTCCTTGAGATGATAGAAGATCATCTCTGAGAAATTGAATGGATTGTTCAAAATTAGAGCGACAAATGCAGATTGTAACATGGTTCGACATTCATCGTATCCACCTTTACGTCCCCAAGGCTATGGATAAGCACATGTAATAAATACTTGTACGTAGGGCATACGTTAGCCTTGTTGTACATGGAACGATCGAGAGCACCCGCATAAAAGACTCGTTGAAATAACCCACGAATCAATGTCTTATCAAATTCACACGGGTTGTCAATGTTATCATCAAATCGCAACACCCTTCGCATGACCTTAGTTGTAATTACGACTAGCTTCTTGTTCACCTCGCCGACTATTTGGTTTTCAGACTCAATGTAGCGAGCTATATTCCAAAATGGTTGTATAATGCTAAAACGGATCTCCAGGTTTGCTTTAACGGCATAATTTATACGAGATCGACGTATAAAGGCTAGCATATCGTGAAACAAATCTTCGTCAGCAAAATTCGTTCCAACAAAAGCACATATATTATACATCTTGTCAAACGGCAACAGTGGAGGTTCCGGCTTTTGAGGTTGTTGTATGGGTTGTTGCTCAGCCATGGGAAAGTGCTAGGCAACTTCGTCAGCCATAACTGAGAATACACAAAACCTGAGATTTAGTAAAGACGAATATTCAAATAATTTAAATTATATTTGAATATTGGATTTTCAAATTAAATCTAAGTGTTATTCATTATTATGTTGTCTTGATTCGTTTTAACGAATCATGTAATTCGTTATAACGAATTGTGTAATTCATTACAAATAATTTAAAGGAATAAACGATAACAAATCATTAACGAAGGAATAACGAATTAAAGAACGAATGAGAGGTAATTCGTTATCAAAATCACGAAGGAGTTGATTCGTTATTTTATCCATCACGAATTGAAAACGAATGAGTGTCCATTCGTTAAATTATAACGAATGGCCACCAATAATTTCGATCTTTGACTATTTGAAGTCAAGGTCAAAATTGAGATGAAACTAGAAAGTCAAACATGCAAACCCAGATTCAATTACACCATGTAGGACGATGTAATGATCTAGAGTGATCACGAATCGGCTCAGAAACATATCGATAGCCAAATTATGTTACCAATTTTGGTTAAAACTGAGTAAAACTTAGGTTTATTAAGAAATATGTTCATAAGTTAAATCCCAACATTATAAACAACTAAATAACCTACACAATCATAACTATTGACGAATTTGATTGCGTTATGATTGTGAATACCTTCTGTATCTTAATTGATAATCAAAATAGAGTTTGGTGAAGGTCGGAAAATTGTGAAAAATTTTGAAGGGGTTTGCTTAAGGAAGAAGAAAATTAGGGAAGACAAATAAACAGATTCTTCTGACCCTATTCATTATATAATCCAAAAATTGCACGCAAACCAAGGTAAGGAATCAGCTAATTCGTTAATTCAAAATTAACGAAAGAGCTAGTTCGTTATCTAGTTCGTTATCTTATTCGTAAGAACCTTCAATGAATGAGTAATTCGTTAAGACTCTTAACAAATTAATAATGAATTAGAGTCACTTCGTACCTCATTCTTTATAGAGCTGACGAAGAATGGGATCATTCATTACAGAGTGGTGGAAGCGGTTAAATATAACGCCATTAGGTAATTCGTTACCAACATGACCCTCATTCGTTATTCAGACAGATAACGAATGGATGTTAAATTAAAATTTAAAAAACCTTTTCTTTTTAATTAAAAGAATTTAATAATCAATTAAATAAATAATTAAATAAATTAATAAATAAAAACATCGAAACCCGTGTCCCGATGAACTTTACCTTACGAATCTTACCCGACGTGGTAAAATGTAACACCTTAACGTGTTTAGGCTAAAAAACATATAACTTAAATACCGAATAACTTAAAATGAATTAAATAATATGTAAATAAAATAAAAATAATTAAATCTTTCTGGTATTTTTCGTTTTCTTTTCTAATATTAACATTTAAACCCGAAAAGTAAACTAAAGTAGAAAAAAATAATTTTGTTTTTTTGAATGTTTTACGAAAGCAATACATATTTTTGTGAGTTTAAGCAGAGAATCATATTGACCAAATTGCCCTTCCATCGCAGTTTTGTATTTAAGCGTTATTATGACTGGCGTTAAGTCGGTCATTGATATTGTTGTCCACTTAAATCTTATAACAAACTTTCAAGCATTTTTGTTATATGATTAAATGTTCAATTAGAGCACAGAATATCAAAAACTATCAACCTTTAATCTCGGTTTAAGCTTAATTTGATTTTTACCATATCACCCCAACTTGACTTAAACCATTATGCTGTCCATCAAAATTTTAAATTATATATATACATATATATTGCTTGATGCACCAAGATTTCTTTACTATGAGTAAGTATGCACGAGTTTATCTGTAGGCTTACATACATTGTGCCCCCTGGGGTCGTTTCTTATTGGTATTGAGACGCACTCAAGGGAGGAAAAATGTATGACTAACATCGGATTTTGATCAAGTTAGTAATTCAAATTGTGCGATGTACAACATTGATAAAGTTTAATTACTTTGGGTTTGCTCTAAAAGTGTTTGAAATATTCATGCATATGAATACCCAGATGATTAAGCCGCATAAAGACTCACAGTGTCCAGAAACCTAATGCTTTTTATTCAAACTTATTGTGTTTTTGGTGATCAGAAAAACATAAGGTTTGAGTATGACATGCTATTACATTTCTGTCATCATTACTAAGATTTTTGGTAGAGACTAACACCTCTTTCAATTTGGCGTTTTTTTATGTTTATATCACATACTTTACTCTAATTGCTTGTATAAGATCTATCAATGCACCAATGCAATTAAGCACTCATACTTTTAAGCTTATTTCTTTCTGTATGTGGGACCAGATGATCAATGTACTATCATTTTCTCTTTTTGCTTCAAAACTCATTTTTGAGGAGCATAAAAATAAATTCAATCACCCCAGCAACTTTCAGTCTATAGATTAATGGTTATCCTATCAATCTACAAGTAGATAACATGACCAAAACATGCGAGCATGTTCCACAAACTTAAATAACCGACATAATATTCAGCGAGAGGATTAAATAGAAACGCACAACAGTCGCCCTAATTACTTTCCATTATCAGGTAAATGGCTATACCGAACATTTACAAGTAAATGTCAAGACCAAACATATACAAGTATATGTCCTTCAAATATGAGTAAATGGCATAATTTTAAGCGAAAGTATGCAGAAAATCTTTTTGATTTTTCTCTGTACATACTTAAAAACACAATTTTTTGTTTTTTCGGATTTTTCTATACAAACAAAAAGCACAATCTTTTTGAATTTTCAAGTTTTCAATGTTTTTGTAATTTTTCAATATATTTTAAACAAATATCACAATATTTTTGTATTTTTCAAAATTTTTAATGTTTTTGAATTTTCTCTATACAAAACAAAATCACAATATTTTTGTATTTTTGTTTTTCACCCCCAAAGCCCAAAACATAAAAATAAAGAAAGAAAATAAACAAATAGAAAATAAAGATAATTATCCTTGTTTCAAGATATTAGCAAGAGATTTTAATCCATTTAAACCAAGCAAAAAGTGAAAACGTGTTTTATCAAATGCCTTGGTAAACGGATCGGCCTTTTGAAAATCAGTGTGCACTTTCTCAATATTAATTAGTTTCTTTTCAAGCAACCCCGTATAAAATGATATCGAATTTTGATATGCTTAGTCTTTGAGTGTTGCACTGGATTTTTGGTGATACTTATAGTAGTAGAGTTATCAATATAGATGGGAGTAGTAAGAAACTTCAAATTGTAATCCCGCAAGTGTTGCTGGATCCAAAGAACCTATGAACAGCAACTCGAGGCTGCCACATACTCTGCTTATGCGGTTGAAGTGGAGACCGTTGTCTACTTCTTACACTGCCAGGAAAGGAGCCGAGTTCCTAGGAATTTACAACCCGCTGTAGTCGATTTAAAGTTGATCATGCATTCTCCATAATCCGAATCGGAAAACACAGTGAAATCAAAGCTATCTTCCTTGGGATACCATAACCCGATGTCAGGATTACTCCTCAGATAGTGAGGTATACGTTTAACCGCCGCCAGGTGAGTCACTCGGGACTTGATTGGTACCTAGAACACAAACAAACTGCAAACATTATGTCAGGCCAAGAAGCAGTTAAATACATTAATGAACCTATCATTGCTTCGTAAAGGGTAGGATCTGCGGTATCCTCCAATTCGTCCGATGACAAATTATGACCCACGGGAAGAGGCGTCAAAGGGATTTTTCCCGCAGTTATCTTGAATCGGCTCAAGACATCGTTCACATATTTCTTCTGATGAATGAAGATTCTCTTATCAGACTGATGAACCTGCAACCTAAGAAGAAATTCATCTCCCCCATCGATCTCATTTCATACTTCGTTTTCATCGACTTCTCAAAATCCTTACAAAGCTTGTCGTTTGTAGATCCAAATATAATATAATTGACATATATTTGTACAAGAAGTAGATCATCACCAACATTCTGATAAAATAGAGTGCAGTCCACAGTTCCTCTCTTGAAGTCATTATCGGTAAGATGGTCAGCAAGTGTGCCGTACCAAGCTCTCAGGGCTTGGTGTAGATCATAGATGGCCTTGTTCAATCGGTAAACACAGTCCAGATAATCTGGATCTTCAAAACCAGGAGGCTGCAAAACAAGAACCTCTTCATGTAGTTCCACGTTGAGAAACGCACATTTCACGTTAATTTGATAAACTTTAATATTCTTAAAAGCCGCATAAGCTAAAAATATTCGTATAGCTTCCAATCATGCAACTGGAGCATATACTTTAGTGTAATATATGCCTTCTTGCTGATGAATGCCTTGAACCACTAATCTTGCTTTGTTTCTTACGATCACCCCACGATCGTCCTTCTTGCACTTAAATACCCATTTTGTAGGGATTGGCTTCTTAACTCTAACGGGTTTCTCAATGAGATCCCATACACCCAGGCGATTAAACTGTTGCAACTCCTCTTGCATCGCTTCTACCCAAGATGGATCTTCAAGGGACATATGAGCATTTGTTGGTTCTACTTGAGATAGGAAGCAAGTGTATTTCATGAGATTCATGATTCCCGAGGAATGCATATCAGCATAAGCACACAATATGTTAGAATCATTAGAAGTAGCAACTTGATGATGTGTTTGCACACTAGCACCAAGATCACCAATGGTATTTTCCTGAGGATGATAAGAATGAATTCGAAGAATTGGATTCTCAGGCATAACAACATTATCGGTTAAATTAGTTAGATTCTCCTCAACATCATGAGATGATTCACTAATCTCATGTGTTTCAGGAAATGGAGCTGAGGAGGAATCAACAAAATTACCATCATCCGATGAGATAGAAATCACAACGGATGTATCAAGAAACTCATCTTGTGGAGCTTCATCATGATTAGAAACATAAGATCAAAATTGATCTTCTAAATAAGCACACACCAAGTCTTCATCTGGTTGATCAATTATTTGAGTGAATGAGTTAAATAAAATCTCATAGTCGAATGATGTGCTTAAAATAGTCAATTAAATATTAACTAAATTAAACAAGTAATAAAAACTAGACCTAAGACTCAACTACACAAAACACCGGCAAGTGAACCGATCAATTGTACTAAAGCTAAGTAAGTTCGGAATATCGAACCCACAGGACTCTATGAATTACGTTAATTAACTAATTAGACTCAACTTACGACACGACTATTTATTATTAATGTTTTAAACTAATATTAAACTAAGAAATTAAATAAACAAGTAAATGAAAAAGCAATAAGTCACCAAATCGAAACCAATAAGAGAAGGAATTACCTAGGTAAGAATCCCATGTGTCAACAATCATCAAGCAATGGACAAATAACATGATATGGAAACTGATTTCTAAACGTATTCATCTAACAAACCCTAAAGGACCCTCAATCGCATCAAGTAAAATCCTAAAGAATAATTATTAGATTATTTAGCAATTAGTTATATTGATTTCCTTACAGTTATCAATTAGGGTTGATTAATAGTATTTAAAGCAAGCAATCTTACGAAACACTAAACCCTAGATAACTTGATAAGCTAAACATGACATCATGAACAAGGATTAACACAATAAGAAAGAATATTGTCACTAATATATCCTAGCATGCGATTGACCAAGACACATGAACAACTCCTCACCTTACAGCTATTGGAATTTAGCAGAACATTCAAAACCCTAACCAACTATCAACAAACTTCTATGATCTAATAGGCCCATTCAATCACAATAA
Organism: Bidens hawaiensis; assembly: GCF_021521415.1. NCBI lineage: Eukaryota > Viridiplantae > Streptophyta > Magnoliopsida > Asterales > Asteraceae > Bidens > Bidens hawaiensis. The sequence continues at coordinate 8,158,766 of NW_027491017.1, forward strand.
TCAAAACACCAAGTAATGATTAAACATAAACCCTAAATCTAAAGAACACAATCAAGAGATATAAGATCTATGTGAAGAAATAGTTAATAATCAATCAAGATAACAAATATTCATATGCATCATGAAAGCAAAATCAAGTCTTTTACTATTAATAAAATGAAACCATGATCAAATCATTAGTCCAAAGCAAGAATAGCGCATCAAACATGTTCATCAAACCTAGGTAGACATGAAGTATAGCCTAGAATCATTATTAAAAATTATCCCAAACAAAGAAAACAAAAGAGATTCATGATAAATTACAAGAATGAAGAAAGTAGAGCGATAAAACCCTTAAGACTCCTTTCTTGATCGATTGAATGAAAGATCCTTGATCTCTAATGATTCCTAGCTTCAAAACCTTCACAAACTTGCTCTTTCTCTCTCAAAATCGGCTGCCCAAGTGTATCCCCCCGTCTAGGTTTGCAATTGTATATATATATATATATAAATGAGGTGGGCTTTAAAATTTGTAAAATATGGCTAACCAGTGGCTCTACCGCCGCGCGACCGGGCCTAGCCACCCCCGTCGCGCGGCGCGGCTTGCTTTAGTAGTAGCCTACGAAATTTTCATGTTATTTGTTACTTAAACTCGCTAGATCTCTTCCTTAGCTTCCAAGCAACGATAAGAACCTTCTAGACCTTCTTTCCCTTGATCACCAAGCCACCATCTACATGAAAATAAATCAAAACTCCTAAGTGAAGTAATCATGTAACCGTTGACGAACAAAACGAACATAAGCTTCGCATGAAATGATAGAAAGAATTAAGTTTAAAATGCAAGACACCAAACGATTTAAAACACGATAAACATATAATAAACTTGACTCAAAACCTAAATTAATAAATGATGAACGAAACACGAACTAAACCAAATTTAAAACATTAAATAAACATAACTTTACAAGGGATTTGAAATGTATAAATAGATGTATATTTTTTTAAAGCTTAGAAGAACGCATAAACCGCGATCACCGATATTGTTGTCCACTTAAACCCATGCCTTAATCTTTACCGGGACAAATAAGATCCGACAATTATATTACTCAGTGGTTTACACAATTAAGACCCGCTTATTTTCAGCTTTTACCGGATCAGACCACCCCAACTTGACTTAAACCTCAAAATTAGCAGAATTAAAACTTTTGTTGCTCTATTTTTTTTTGTGAATAGTTAAGACGATCAAGGGTATTGTTTATCCACCTAATCTTAAGCATCAAAGTCTACCAAGCAAACATTAGATACGATTAAGGTTTAATTAATTAATAGCTAGTGTTCCCCACAACATGAAATGCCCCCGTTATCAAGCAATACACCGAACCATTACCATAGGTGAGCATGCAAAATTTCATCTGTAGGGCTTACATGTAGCGTGTCCCTTGTGGTCCGTTTCTTAATGGTAATGAGACGCGAGCAAGGGGACCCAACATGGCTAACAGCGTGGATGATCAAGTCTGTAGTGAATTTGTACTTTTGTACTTTTGTGATCATGTTTATAGACTTATAAGGGTTTGCTCTTTTTTTTCGCTTTATTTTAAATATTCACAACCCCACTTATGAATTGTGAATACCCAGATGAATAAATTGCATACAGACCCATGGTCTCCGGACCCGAAGCATCCCATCAATACAAGATTTAAGGTTATAAAATGAGGTGTAAAACACTAAACTAATAGTTTAAGATTTATATCACAGGCTACACGGCGTACTCTAACGTTAAACCTACCCAAGCATCATATGATAACGTATTCAGATTTAAAAACTCATAACATTTCCACCTTTTCATACCAATAATTGAGGCTTGAGTATGACCCGACCTTTCATTACTTATCTTCCACGGACAAAACGCTTTACCCACAAAAGATTTCCGTTTTAATCATTTTATCAAATTGCCCTTTCATTTCCAAGGCTGAGCCTACCGACACATCCCAAGTTAAGTGCGTTTTCTTTTATATTATCTCATATTATTAGTAGTTTGAAAAACCGATTTTAGATAACTATCATCATCTCACACTTTAACGTAAAAAAAAAAAAAACTAAAATCAATGGACATTTTTTAAACATTTTTCAATTTTTTTTAATATATATATATATATATATATATATATATATATATATATATATTAAGAAAAATCAATTTAAACTAGGACTCAAATATCTTATCCCCACACTTAAATTTTGCATTGTCCTTAATGCAAGGATAAGGATGACTTAAAATAAAATAGAGTCGGACTACAAAAACTAAAACTCTAAAAATTATAAAAACAAAATAAAAAGTTAATATACTAAATAATGGAAAAGACTTAGCTGGTAATATGCGCATAAAACATGATGCTAGAGTCTTCTTCCTAGAATGCTCTCCAACTACGAACGTGCTCAACAAATGGTAACTCCTTCTCTCACGAACGTAAGCGGTAAAACAAAACAAACATATCTAAAAATGTATCTTATCATAACGATAGATATTATGCAATCAAAGTGTTTTACCAACCAACAAATAAATCACGAATAATTAGCAGCAAATAAAAAAATATAAAGTATACGGCTCGGCTGCAAATCCATCCCCACACTTGTCTTTTTCAATAAATTTTCCTTGGGGATCGTCTCTCTTGCTCATACAATTTCTCTTTTACCTAGCAAAAACTAAAACACGAAACAAAGTCGAACTAAAAAAAAAAAATTACGTTAGTGACTCAAAGAAAAAGAAAATAGAAATAAAAATAAAATAAAATATACAAACTCTACACTTGAGTTTTCACTCAAGAACCATGTTATGCGAATCACGTGGCGGACCGAGTGGAGCTTCCTCCACCTCGGTAGAACTCCAATGCCCTCAAGGATACCGAATCACGATCCGACCATTCATCAATATTGATCTTCTTCTTTCTAACACCATGAACCTTCTCAAACTTTCACTTACCACCACTCGTTTCTCCAACACACTTCACCATATCCTGAGAACTCGAAACCTCTGGTTCCTTCCCCACACTTAAACTCACAGAACGGGAACAATCAAGACTAGGATCCATGCCCGAGATAAATGATTCTATCGAGTAAACTGGGTGACATGGATCAATGAGACGGTCTTGACCACTCGGACATCTCATGGACTTAGCCAAATAGGTGGCACTATCATCACCGGCTCTAAGAGTGATCTTACCTTCAAACACATCAATGACCGCCCTAGCGGTACGTAAGAATGGACGAACCAAAATGATAGGAACTCTCTCGTCGGCCTCCATATCAAAAAAAAAAAAAATCAGCTGGAAAAACCAAATTATCTACCTTAACGAGCAAATTCTCTACGATACCCCTCGGATACTTAACGGAACGATCGACTCAAGACAACGTCATACGAGTGGGGGTAAGCTCTCCTAGGTCTAGCTTTTCATACAAAGAATATGGCATAAGGTTTATACTAGCTCCAAGATCGGCCAATGCTTGACACGTCGTATCACTTCCGAAAAGACATGGAATGGTAAAAACATCAGGGTTGGGTAATTTTTCCTGTACTTTATTAAGAACTACTGCCGAACACTCTCCATTTAGGGGAACAGTCGAAAGCTCCTCCAACTTATCCTTTCTTTTAAGAAAGGTTTTTCAAAAATTTAGCGTATTTAGGCATATGCTGGAGGACTTCAATGAACCGGAGGTTGACATTCAATTGACTAAATATATTAAGAAAATGTCCGTAATCTTTCGTATACTTTTGATTCTTTAGACGAGCGGGATACGTGACATAGGCTAGGTCAATGGTGTGTGGTGGTGGTCGGACTCCAACCGGCTTCTTATCGGTGTTTTTCTTAACTTGCGGCTCTATGATTGGTGTTGTACTTTGTGACTTACCTGGAGCCTCTACCTCTATCTCCTCATCTATCAACTCATCGTCCCCATCTTTCCTAATTTCTCTACTAACTACCTCCGGACCAAAAACCCTACCACTACGAGTGGAGATGGCTTTCAATTGAGTAGCCAGATTAGTTTGAAGCATACCCGAAAACTGACCTAGGGGTCCTTTCTTCTAAACGATGAGAAATATCACCAACAGTCCTTTGAATATCAAGAATAGAAGATTGTTGATTCTTGAAGAGCTAATCGTGTTCGGCAAACTTTTTCTGAGTAACTTGATCTCTCTCCAAGATTTGCTTCATCATCTCTTCCAAACGCCCAATTCCACAGTTCAAATCCTGCACATTATTTTGAACATTAGTATTATCGGCGTTATTATTATTGAAATACTGACCTTGTCCTAGATTATAAGAGTTCTGAAATCCGGGTGGTGCACCCGACGGACGCCAATTAGCATTATTCTTATTCGCGTTCTTGTAGGTGTTCCAATTATGACTGTTGTAATTATAAGTGTTGGGAAACCTGTTCTGACCAGCAACAAAATTGACCTGTTGATTCATCACCGGGCACTCCAACGTGCCATGTCCACCCCTACAAAACTCACATCTGTCCACCTTGGCCTTCATCTCCTTAACCTCTCTAGTTAGTGATTCCAAAGCAGTAACCACACTAGTATCCAGATTAACCTGGTGTACTCCTCGAGCGGATGAGGATGTACTAGTGACGGGAGTTGAATTCCCGTGATGTGGCTCTTTGGCATAATCGGATTGAGCAAAGCTCTCAAACATCTCGTTACATTTGGTGACATTCTTCTTTGCCAGTAAACTTCCTCCCGCGGTCGTGTAGAACCGAACTTGGGTTTCGTAGTTCAACCCATTGTAAAATTTTTCCACGAGAGCCCATGGTGTGAGACCATTCTGGGAGCAATGAGCTAGCATGTTCTGAAATCGCTCCCAAGAATGACAATATTTCTCCCCTGGTTCCATGTGAAAAGAATGAATTTGATCACGAAGAACAACCACTTTAGCCGGTGGGAAGTATCTCTTGATAAATGCAGAACGTAGTGCTTCCCAAGTGGTGAACATGCCAGGTGGCTGCGTGTCAAGCCAAGTAGCTGCTTTACCTGCAAGTGAAAACGGAAACAGATGTAAGAAAATAGCATCTTCGGTAGCACCTTGTAAATTAAAAGTTTAAAAACGCGGTAAAGTCGGTTAATGTGAGCCGGTGCGTCCTCGTCATCACGCCCCGTGAACTAATTAGTTTGAACGATGTTGTTCATGACGTATGACGGAATTTGCCACGAGTTGGAGTTGTCGATCTTGGGAACGACGATGCATGACTGGTTTCCGGTTAAGCCATCGAAGGCTTGAGCAGCAATTGTTCTGTCGTCGGCCGTTGGAACTTCTGGTTGACTTCTAGGACTTTCAGGTGGTGAACTGTGTGGAGATGACTTTTGTGACGAACTAGCCTTAGACTTCAATGGAAAAAATTCAATATCAGCCAGTGGTGGTCCTTGCGAACGAAGAAGTGGCATAAACCTGAAAAACGCAAAAGACCAAGTGAGTAGACTCGAAAACTTAAAAATAAATAAAAATAAACTAAAACTTAAATTAGACTCCTACGACTCAAACAAAACCAAAACAAATAGCACGTATGTAGTAGATAAGTCCAAGTAAAGCTAATAACGCAATTGCTAAGAGTCCCCGTCAACGGCGCCAAAAACTTGATGTGCTTAAAACAGTCAATTAAATATAACTAAATTAGACAAGTAATAAACACTAGACCTAAGACTCAACTACACAAAACACCGGCAAGTGAACCGATCAATTGTACTAAAGCTAAGTAAGTCCGGAATATCGAACCCACAGGACTCTATGAATTACGTTAATTAACTAATTAGACTCAACTTACGACACGACTATTTATTATTAATGTTTTAAGGGGGTTTTTAAACTAATATTATACTAAGAAATTAAATAAACATGTTAGTGCACGGTTTTGCGTCTTTTGTCTTTGTAATTATTGTTAACGTTTTTGTTTAATATTTAATGTAATAATTAGTTTAATTATTATCTAGTTCGCTATGTGTAAGGTCTAGTTCGCCAGGGGATGTTAGCGAACTAAGACTTAAACTTATTTACTCCTGATTCGTTAGGCAATGTTAACGAATCATGGGTGTTTTGTCTTATTTAATGGCTGTAACGAAGTAGGATCCGGTTCGCTAGGGGATGTTAGCGAACCAGTCCTATCTTCTATTTATAGTGAACCCTGTTTACTCATACGATAAGTTTTGAGAGTTAATTATTGAATTGTTGTCCAAATCTTCTCTCGATCTTCAATCTTAATATTATACCAATTTCCTATATACTTATACTGATAATACGTATACACATACAACACTTAATCTATAGTAATTTTGAGCTAGTCTAGTATTAATCGTATATTCACAGATCTGAGATCTGTTATCGTTATTGATTGATATATAATCGGGTTCCAACAAGTGGTATCAGAGCTGTTGGTTGCTCAATTACGCTTGATTTGAGTGTTATTAGACTGATATTTAGTATTATATATAATTAAGGTTCTGTTTGCTTGTTTTTGAATTAATTTGAGGATAATAGATTGAATTATGGTGTGTATGGATTGAATTTGAGGTTGATTAAGGTATTGGAAGGAATTGTGAATTGGAATTGAGATCTGGTTTGGTTTTGTGTTGATTTGGTATTGTTTCTGATTTGCGTCTGAAACAGAGTTTTGTTTTGGTACAATTGGATTCGAGGAATGGAGTAATTGGTTACGAGTTTCAGTGTTTTGGATTCGCGATTGGGTTGCGAGTTGTTTGATAGGTTATTTGTGCGATTTGGTTAAGAATCGAGGCTGTATTACAAATTTATGTAATCTGGGTTTCTGGGTTTAGTGTTCATCATTTTCCAGATTTCTGGAATTTCTTGTTGAAGATTTGAAGATTCAAATATGAACTTGATTCGTTATCATCCGTATGGTGATTCGCTATCTTGTTTCTGTTGATTCGTTCATTAAGTCTGTTAATTCGTTATCTATTTCTAGTGATTCGTTTGCCATTTCATGTTAGTTGTTAATTCGTGTCATCTGATTCGCTAATTGGATAAATAGATTCGTGTGATACGTGTCCACATTGGGATTTGTGTCTTAACAACCTTTGCCACGTGGCATAAGGTGTTAGAGTTTGTTACAGACGGTTGTAACAACCTAATTCTTTATAGTTGATTCGTTATCAACTGTAACTGGTTCGTTATCTCATTTCGCTAAGTTTTCCTTGTTGATTCGTTACTAATTATTTTCTAATTCGCTAAGCTGATTCTTTGTGATTCGCTTAGTCATTCGTTGATTGATTCGTTAAACTCAATTCTGATTCGTTATCTAATCAATCTTAACTTCGTTAAGATTTGATTCGTTATTTTACTGTTCACAGTTCGCTACAACTGTTCACAGTTCGCTACAACTGTTCACAGTTCGCTAAACCATATTTGTTGTTTGATTCGTTACACCTTTGAATTTTAAAATTTGTCAAAAATGGCCGGTATGTATGCATTGGCTTCTCAAAACATGTTGATGCAACAAATATTGCAACTTGATACCGAGATAGGTTCACATTCTAAATGTCCAAGATTGATGAAGTTTAGTGACTTTGCCAAATGGGAACCTCGGTTTCGTCACATTTGGGATCTGTTCATCCTGATTTCTCATATTGTCTCGATGAAGTTTATAAGGAACCGTTGATTGGTGATGATACTATTGGTTTTGTTCCTAAAGCTGTTTCTCAATATTCTCAAGAAGAGAAGAAAACTTTGGAAATCGAAACAAAAGCTTATTCCACTCTCACTATGGCATTGCCAGAGAATATCTTTCATCAAGTGGGTAACATAAAGAGATGTGCTTCTCTATTCCAACATCTTCGTATGAGAAGTATGGGGAACACAGCTGAGAGTAAGAAAGTGATGCTTAAGTTTCAGTTTCGAAACTTTAATCTATTGAAGGGAGAAACAGTTGAAGAGATGATTACAAGATTTATTCACTTAATTGCTGAAATGGATAAGATGAAATTGGAAATTTCTGAAACAGATAAAATTGACACTATTAAGAGTGTGCTTCCAAGTTCTTATTCAACATTTCTCATGGTCTTGAAAGAGAATGACTACTTCTTGAACGAAGACTTGACTGCACTTGAATTTTTACAAAAGATTGAAGCTAGAGAATATGATCTTAAGTGTCAAAAATATTCCAAGGAAAATCAAGATCCAGCTTTCTATGGTGGAAGTATGCCTCTTAGTCCAACGATCTCTCCAATCAATGCTTTTCTTACTCAAGCGGCAAGTGAAAAAGAATCAACTATGTTCAATGATCCAAAAGTATGTTTCTATTCTGCTGGTAATTCTGGATTGTCTGGTGGTTCTGGAAGTTCAACTATTACTAATCCATTTGCTTAATCACCTAGTGTTAATATGAAGGAAGCTGAGCAAAACTTTGCTTTTCTGAAAGCTTTCATGTCTTCATATGAAAACTTGGTAAGTAGTAAGATTGCCACAAGTGATTTAACGGATGAGGACTATGATCAGATAGATCCTGATGATTTGGAAATCATGGATTTAAAGTGGAACATGGCTATGATCGTCCGTAAGGTTGAAAGATTCATGCAAAGAACTGGTAAAGATCTTCCGGCATTAAACAAGAAATTGGGTTTTGACAAATTGAAGGTAAAATGCTATAATTGTCAAGAATTTGGGCATTTCGCAAAGGAATGTGACAAACCAAAGAAAGAATACACTGGTCCTCGTGGTCAACATCAAAATTCGTCTACACCAAGAGGTAGTGATGTTGAAAAGAAACCATCATCTTCTACAACACAAGCAATGTTAGCAGAAGGTAATGATTGGTTACAACGGTTACTATGTAATGATGCTCAAGCAAATTTTGCTATGTTTGGATTGCATAAAGATTGTCAAGATATAAGTGGGAGTGAGATGTCTTCTGATAATGATTCTGGATCTGATTCTGACGACTCTTGCGACAAGCCTCCAACAATATTTGCTTGCATGGCCAAAATCAATGAGGTTAGCCATTCTATCTCTGCTACTTCATATGTTAAAGTATCATGTGTTGATTGTGAATCTAACAAACCTAAGTTAGAAGCTTTGAAAAGTCAAAATGATAATCTTGTAAGAGAAATTGCTTCTCTAAAGGATACTTATCGACAATCTCTTGAATCTCAAATGAAATCTCGAGAAAAGATTGAAGCATTGTCGACAAGTAACCACGATCTCAAAGCTGAGTTATCTGTGAAAATGACGATTAATGACCAAAAGTTTCAAGAATTTCGGAAACATCGTTCAAAGATAACCGAGCTTGAGAATGAGGTTCTTGAGTTGAAAAACAAACTGGGAAAGTTTAGAAATTCTTCTTTTCTGTTGAATGAAATTATTGAAGTATCTGGTAAACAAAAGGATTCAAAGAAAGGTATTGGTTTTGTTGAAATTCTAGTACCATTTCACAATGATTACAAAATTAATCCTTTTGTTAGAAAATAAGAGGATTTGACTGAGAAAGAAATTGTGATTTCTGAAAAACCTAACCCCGTTAAAACAGAAACTGTTAATAACCAAGTTGCTCTTTAAAAACCTCATGTTCAAAGTAAAAAGGTCTTTGTTGAGAATGATGACAAAGTGATTATCGAGGACGTGTTTGAACCTGAGATAATACACAAGAATAAGAACATCCCAAGTTCTAATCATATTCTTTGCGAACCTCAAGAATTTGAGAAAGCTGTGTATGGTTCATTCAAGTATCACATAAAAAAGGAAGAACCGGTAAAAACTAAACCAGTAAAGGCAAAGAAGTCAGATAAACCAAAGATTTCTGATAAGGACTTAATGCGATTTGTTAATCCTCCTAGTTCTAAGCCTTCACCTGTTAGAGTTTTTAAATTAAAAGGGATGGACACGATCTTTACAGAAAAGTATATTCCAATAAGTATCATTAAACCTGAACTTATTGAGAGTGTCTTTATCAATGAAACATCACAGATTCAAGATCTTGAACGTCGATATGCTCAAGCGAAAACATCAGTTCCATCTGACCCATTGACTTAGGCAAAGCAAGTTTTAAAACAAGCTAAGAAAATCAACTTTGTGAAGTCAACTGGGACAGACACATTGAAAAGTTTTTCAAGTTGTTCTAATTTGGATTTTTACTTGAAAAAGAAATCTGAATTATCTGATGAGTTTGCTAAGAGCATGAACAAGAATGTGAGTCATCATCAAACTTTTGCGTCATTCATTCCAACTACCTCACAACAACATCGTGTAGACATGCGGAGCTGTTTTCTTTGCGGTCAACTTGGTCATGTTGTGAGGGATTGTAATCAGAAGAGCTATCAGAATCTTCATCCTTTTATCAAGGACCACTCTAAGCTGGTTCCTTTGGTTAAAGAGATTCTAAAACGACCTGTGTCGTATGCTGATGACACTCATATTATGTTCTCTAATGTGAATCCACGGAAGGTTATTCATGTTAATGAGACACATGGTCAGGTCAAACCAAAGTTTGTCCCGCATGAGCCAATTTGTAGGAATACGAATTCAAATATTGTTCAAGCAGCTTACTTAAGACGAATGTCTAGGAAGCTAGTAACTTATTCACAAGTGGCTGAACAACATTTGAACTCTGTTAAAGTTAATGATCAAAGAGAAAACCAAAAGGTGCCCAAGACTGAGGCCTGGGCTGCCTTTTTGAACAAATCATCTTTATTTTGTGTGTAGGGTACATCCAGGACTGTGTCTGGTGAAAACTGGATAATGGATAGTGGATGTTCTCGTCATATCACTGGAAATCTCGACCTATTAACCAACATGAGGAATATTCAAGGGGGTTATGTGGCATTTGCTGGGAATTCTGGGGGCATGATCACACAAGAGGGTGAAGTTTCAAATGGTCACATCACGTTTGAGAAAGTAAATTATTGTGATAAAGTGGATCATAACTTATTAAGTGTATCGCATATTTGTGATAAAAAGTACACAACGATATTCACTGACAAAGAATATCTTATCTTGAAACCGGGTTATGTTATTCTCGAGGACATGGTTGTCATGAGATCACCACGATCGAATGATATTTATGTCTTGAACATGAGCTCTAAGATATCCACATCGATCGAAACATGTTTTGTCTCGAAGGCAACCGAGAAAGACTCGATTCTATGGCATCGTAGAATGGGTCACATACATGTTAGAAAGATGAATTATTTGATGGCTAATGATTTAGTGGAAGGTGTCTCGTTAAAGAATTTTAAATTATCCGATCACCGCGTTGCATGTAAAAAGGGCAAGCAGAAGAAGAAGACACATCCTTCTAAATTATTGATTTCCATTATACTCCTCTTGAATGACTTCATATGGATTTATTTGGTCCTGTGAATCGTGCGAGTATTTCTGGGGATTGGTATTGTCTTGTGGTGACTGATTATTATTAGAGATACACATGGGTGTTATTTATGAGTTCAAAAGATCAAACACCGGTTTTGGTACAAAACCTTATCTCCAAGATCGAATCACTGTACAAACAAAAAGTGAGGAGAATCCGAAGTGATAATGGTACAGAATTCAAAAACATTGTATTGGATTTCTTTTGTACTCACAAAAAAATTCATCGAGAATACAGTGCACCTTATGTACCACAAAAAAATGGTGTTGCCGAACAAAAGAATCGAACCTTGATTGAAGCTGCACGTACAATGCTCGCTGATTCTAAGCTTCCCGTCCAGTTCTGGAATGAAGCAGTAAATACAGCTTGATATACTCTTAATCGGGTTCTAACAGTTAAAAGACTCAAAAAGACAAGCTATGAGTTATTGAATAACCGAAAACCTAATTTAAAGTATTTGGAACCTTTTGGGTGTCCTTGTACTATGTTGAAGAAGGATATGGGTAAATTTGAAGAAAAAGCTATCGAAGGGTATTTCTTGGGATATGCATCTCCAAAGAAAAGGGTATTTAACTTTACATCCGGTTGTGTTGAAGAATGATACCATGTGGACTGTCAAAAGTACACAACTCCTCCTCAAGGTAAAGGTCCCGATTGGATGTTTGACTACGATAGTTTATTCAATTCATTTACTCCATCAACTGAACACATTGACGAAGACCTGGTTCGAGCATACTTTGAAGATCATTTGGCAATTCCAAGATTTTCAAGTTCTAATGATGTTGTAGCTCAACCTGATGCTCCAACTGAGGAACCTCATGTTGCTTCTCCAGTGGCTATCGATAATGTTTCCACTTCTTCTGATGATGATCAAGCTGAAGATCAAGTTATTAACCTTGATAGTGATAATGTTTCATCTCCTGAGCTTGGTGAACATTACACTAACTTATTTGAAAATGTTGTTGCTACTGAGAATCCCACTCTTCGGATTCATGGATATCATCCACAGAAAAACATCATTGGAGAACTTGGTGTGGGCGTTCGTACACGTCATCAAGTTTCTTCGTCGAGTGATAATAACATATTGTGTGCTTACACTGATTTACATTCATTGGGAATTGTAAATCTTGCTAAATTCACTTGCTTTCTATCTCAAGTTGAGCCAACTACAGCTTGTAAGGCACTTGAAGATCCTTCTTGGGTAGAAGCTATGCAAGAAAAATTACAGAAATTTGCACGATTGGGTGTTTGGGATTTAATAGACAAGCCTGCTAGAGTCAAGAAAGCGATTCCGACTAAGTGGGTATTTAAGTGTAAGAAAGACGATTGAGGTGTGATTGTCAGAAACAAGGCACGTCTAGTGGTGCAAGGGTTTCATCAGCAAGAGGGTATTGATTACACAGAGGTATATGCTCCAGTTGCAAGATTAGAGTCGATTCGAATCTTCCTGGCATATGCTGCTTATAAGAATACCAAGGTCTATCAAATGGATGTTAAAAGTTCTTTTCTCAATGGTGAACTACACGAAGAAGTGTTCATTTTACAGCCTCCTGGTTTTGAAGATCCTGATTATCCGGACCGAGTTTACCGACTAAACAAGGCCCTGTATGGTCTACATCAAGCCCCAAGAGCTTGGTATGGCACGCTTGCCGACCATCTTACTGATAAAGGCTTCAAACGAGGGACTGTCGACTACACTTTATTTCATAAAACTGTTGGTGACGATCTTCTCCTAGTTCAGATTTATGTCGACGACATTATCTTTGGGTCAACAAACGATACATTGTGTAAGGAGTTCGAGAAGTCCATGCAAACAAAGTTCCAGATGAGTTCTATGGGAGAGATGAATTTCTTTTTAGGGCTGCAGGTTCACCAGTCTGCCAACGGAATTTTTTTTCATCAGACTAAGTATGTGAACGACGTCTTGAGCCAATTCAAGATCTCTGCTGGAAAAATCCCTTCTACTCCTCTTCCAGTGGGTCATAATTTTTCACCGGATGAATTGGAGGATACCGTTGATCCTACCCTCTATCGTGCCATGATCGGTTCTTTGATGTATCTAACGGCTTCTCGCCCTGATATTATGTTTGTTGTTTGTCTTTGTGCTAGGTACCAAGCAATTCCACGAGTGACTCACCTAGCTACGGTCAAGAGAATTCTTCAGTATTTGAGGGGAAATCCAGACATCGGGTTGTGGTACCCCAAGGATGATACTTTTGATCTTACTGCTTATTCAGACTCAGACTATGGAGGTTGCAAGATCAACTTCAAATCAATGACTGCAGTGTAAGAAGCAGACAACGGTCTCCACTTCAACCGCCGAAGCTGAGTATGTTGCAGCCTCGAGTTGCTGTTCCCAGGTTTTGTGGATACAACAACATCTCCGCGACTATGGTTTGAAGTTTCTTACTACTCCTATTCTGATTGATAATTCTGCTGCAATTTCTATCACAAAGAATCCCGTACAACATTCGAAAACAAAGCATATCGAAATTCATTATCACTTTATACGGGATTGCTTTGAGAAGAAATTGATTGACCTTGAGAAAGTACATACTGACTTTCAGAAAGCCGACCTGTTTACCAAAGCTTTTGACAAAACGCGTTTTAAATTTTTGCTTGGTTTAAATGGATTGAAGACCCTCACTGATATCCTTAAACAAGGATGACTATCTTTATTTTATGTCATTTTTCTTTTAAAATTTTATTTTGGTTTTAGGGGGTGAAAATCTAGAAAATACAAAAAGATTGTGATTCTCGTTTGTATAGATAAAATTCAAAAACATTAAAAAATTCCTAAAAAATATAAAAAGATTGTTTTTCTTTTCTTTAATGTTTTCCGTTAAAATATTTTGAAAAACCAAAAACATTTTAAAATTTGAAATTCCAAAAAGAATGTACTTTTCAGTTTGTACAGAAAAATCCGAAAATTCAAAAAGAATGTGAAGTTTATTTTTATAAGAATATTGAAAAAGACAAAAATATTGTGTTTCTAAAGTATGTAAAGAGAAAAACCAAAAAGATTTTTGCATGCGTTTGCTGAAAATTATGTCAATTATCTTCATTTGAAGGGCATGTACATGTATATGTTTGGTCCTGAAATTTACTTGTAAATGTTCAGGTTAGCTATTACCTGATAATGGAAAATAGTTGGGGCGTTCGTTATGCGTTTTTAGATTATTTTCTCGCTGAAAATTATGTGTGTTATTTAAGTTTGTGAAGCATGCTTGCATGTCTTGGTCCTATTATTCACTTGTTGAATTTATAGAACAGCCATTTATTTATAGACTTATGTTAACTGGGGCGATTAAATTTATCTTTATATTGTTTTTATGCTCCTCAAAATTTTGAGTTTTTGAAGCAAAAAGAGAAAATGATAGTACATTGATTGTCTTGACTCCAAGTCCAGCAAGAAGTAAGCTTAAAAGACTGTGTGCTTAATTGCATTGGTGCATTGGTAGGTCTTAAAACAACCTAGTAGAGTAAAGTATGTGATATAAACATAAAGAAACGCCAAATTGAAGGGGGTGTTGGTCTCTAGCAAAAGTCTCGGTGAGGATGGCAGAAATGTAATAACCAGACATACTCAAGCCTTATAGTTGTTGATCTCCAAAAATATAATAAAGCAAATAACAAGCGTTAGGATTCTGGACACTGTGATTCTTTATGCGGCTTAATCATCTAGGTATTCATAAGCATGAATATTTCACTCGTTTTCTAGAGCAAACCCAAAGTCATTAAACTTGATCACTGCTGTACTTAGTTCAAACTTCCAAATTACTGACTTGATCAAAATCCGCTGTTAGTCATACATTTGTTCCTCCCTTGCGCGCGTCTTAATACCATTAAGAAACGGACCCCAGGGGATACAATGTATGTAAGCCGACAGATGAACTCGTGCATACTCACTCACTGTAAAGGAAACTTGATGCATTGCTCAAAATTTCTACAGTTGGTATCAAAAATTTTGATCAACACTATAATGGTTTAAGTCAAGTTGGGGTGTTTTGGCTAAAATCAAATTAAGCTTGAACCAAGATTAGAGGCTGATAGTTTCTGATATTCTGTGCTTTAATTGAACCAAGTAATCATATCACAAAAACACTTGAAAATTTGTATTAGATTTAAGTGGACAACAATATCAATGACCGACTTAACGCCAGTCATAATATCGCTGAAATATAAAACTGTGATGGAAGGGCAATTTAGTCAATATGATTCTCTGCTTAAACTCAACAAAAACACAAAAATATGTATTGGTTTGTTAAAATCATAGAAAAACCACAAAAAGATTGTTCTATTGTTCGGATATTTCTTTGTACATACATTCTTTAAAATTTTTTACAAAATACCAAAAAGATTTTTTCTTTACAAATTACTTTAAGTTATGTTTCGTAAAAGTGAAACGTTTATAAGGTATCAAAATTATCGGGATAAAAGGTTCTCGTTAATTCTCTAAACGTTAAAATTCATTAAAGTATTATTTAATTCATTGATTTATTTAGTTTAAAATTAAATAAAGTGTTTAATTTGTTAAAATTCTACTTCGTTAATTATGGATAACGAACTAGGTGATTCTTTAGCGAACTGGTTTCTAGTTCGCTCACCTAATTCGCTTCTGCACTCTGTAACGAATCAACCCTTCTTCGTTATACATATTTAACGAATCAAGACACTTATCATGTCTTGTTCGCTACCCTAAGGTAACGAACTGGAATAGCGAATTAGCTAATTCGTTACTTAAAATTCAAACGAATTGCGTAATTCGTACACTGTATATCTCGGGGAGTGTGATAGGCTAGACAAGAAACACGAACAATCATTCACTGTTTATCTTTTTCCTTCACACTAAAGATACCCTGTTCAAAATTTTCTCTGAAATTTCGACTTCAAGATTTTGATATTTTAAGGATATCTTTGTGTTTCGCAGGTATAGATGGTCACGGGGATATGATTTTCGTCAAAAATGACTAAGCTTTAATAGACTATTTCTGGATTTTTGTAGTTTAAAGGTTTTCCGAGTTTATAAACCCAATTTATTTATGGTATCTTATGATTAAACTTGCTTATTTATGATTCATTGTGATCGGAATGCGATTCCGATACCCTGAGTAGACTTTAATCTATGTTTGATTATTGTTTGCCGGGTAGATTGAATAATTATATGATTGAAGGTTTGGACTCAGTTTCATGGTCTGCTCATTCTTATTTAGGGCACGGTGTTAAGCCTTAATCTTAACCTTGTGAGCTTCGTTTAGCGGTTCCGAGTCACATAGACATATTATTTTCTTTGTTCAACGATAAACATGAGCTAATTGTAGCTGGGTTTATGTTGTTGACTATCTGTGTTCATCGCAATTTTGACCTTGACTATGAGGAGTCAAAGATTAAGTTTAATATATTGACCATTCGTTCTCCTTAACGACTTGGAACTGATTCGTGTCCAATTCTTTAAGGACATACACGAACTAGCTCAGCGAAGAATATAATTCACGAATCAGATGTTGATTCATTAAAAGTATAACGAACCAGATCTTTATTTCGTCATCTTGCAAGTAATTCGCTAAGACTACCTCATTAGCTTATTTACCTGATAGCGAATCGCACGATTCGTTATTAAATAGTAACGAATCAGTGGGATATTTAACGAATGACATTCAATTTTAATTATTTAATTAACTTTAAAATTCATTTTTAAATTATATAAAGTATTTCAATCGTCTAAACGCGTAAATAAACTAAATACATATACCTTATGACAACGGATACAACACTTATAAATAACTTGACATATTTTGATATTGCATACATTTTACGTCTTCTCATATTCGTTTATACTTATACAGTAAACATGGCTGATCAAGTAAATCAAGATCCACCAATTGCCGATCAAGGGCAACACGAACAACCACCACCAGAATAACCTCCACAAGATCAACCACCACAACAAGAACAACAAGCCGATGTTATTTTACTACCATTTGACAAGAAACATAATATCTGTGCTTTCGTAAATCAAGATGTTGCAGATTTGGATGTGTTTGGGGATATGTTAGCCTTCTTACGTCGCTCAGTGATACACTATGCTATAACTGCTAGACCTAAAGTGTATCTGAGTATTGTCAGACAATTTTGGAACACATCTGAGTATATTGAGGAAGATAAACACATTCAAGCTACAATCAACCAAACCCCAATTACAATTGATGTTGAGGTCATTCGTCGCGTACTTCAATTTAGTGATGATGATGACAATCCAAGTGAATTCGACAGGCATCTGGTCAAGGGTTTATTCACACGCTTACATTATGGTGGCGACATTCATAAATCTATGTTGAACAAGAACATCTTATGTCCACCATACAAGTATCTTCTACATGTTCTACTTCATTGTATGAGTGGTCGTCGTGGTGGGACGAATGTAGACTTAGATTGCAGTCAGCTTTTGTTGCTTTGATTCTGAACAAGCCGTTTAATTACTCAGAGTTAGTCTTCGACCATTTGAAAGAACAAGTTCAGCAAACACTTCAGTCAAAGAAGTTCTTGATGTGTCCTTGCTTTCTACAGTTGATTATTCAAGATTTAATTCCGAATTTGACTATTGATCAGACGTTGGTGAACGATGTACTTCATATGGAACACATGACAACTGAAACTGTGCATCGAATGTTAACTTATAGAAAGAAGAAGCCACAAGATAAACAGATGACTGGTCATATCATTGATCCTAATTATGTATGTCCTTCCGAGGATTGCTGGATTCATGATGATTCAGACTCCGAGCGTGAGGAAGGAGAAGGTGGGAACAATGGTGAAGATGGAAATGATGGTGGTGATGGGAATGATGGTGATGGAGGAAATGAAGGTGGAAACAGAGGTACTGGTGATGCCGCTCTTAAAGAACAACAAGATGCAGTTGATGCTGCTTTAGCTTCCACCATTGTTGCTCAATTAGAAAGAAAGAGAAAAGGGAAAGATGTAGCAACTGGTGAGTCATCAAAGAAGAGACGTGTGTCTGCTGGTGCTGGTGTAATTATTGGTGTGCCATCACCTCGTCAACCAATGTCTCAAAGCCTGGTAGTGCCAACTACAACTTGCACTCCGGCAATGACCTTGACGACGATGATGGTACCACATGAGCAGTTGGGTATGATACCTCAGTCAGCATTAACAGAAATACCATTGCCAACTGATACTGTGGCTACAACTCCTCCAACCATACCTGTGAGGCCTCCTCCTCCTAGTGATCTCTCATTTATGAGAATTACAAGGCCTCAAGGTCCAATCCAACCAATTCATCCATCCTTGTATGCTTTGCCACCACATCGTCAGATATAAATGCTTTTAAATCTTCTTCATTTGTATGAGAACCAGATGAATGCTGATCAGTTAAATCAGGAACGTCTAATGGAGAATCAGAAGAAACTAGTCAGCTATGTTTCTTTCTGTCAAAAGGAAACAAAGGCCCTACGTGAGATTGTTGAGTCTCAAGGGGTGAAGATTAAAGAGCAAGAGGATCTGATCCTTCAATTGACTTGCAAAGATGATGCTTTGAAGAAAACAAGAATAATGAGGAAGATTCTGATGATGATGAGACTGGTGCTGGTGGTGAGCCTAAATAATCTCAAGACCCTGCGTCTGGTGCGGGTACGAGCTCTGTTGATGATTCTCAAGAACATATTGTTATTTATCGTGATTATTCGGCAGCTAAACCAATTGAGATGATTGAAGCTGACACGGTAATATTTATGGATGGATCGGGGGTGATTAGAAGCATGGTGAACAAGGATGAGATAGAGGAGGGTGAGTTTGTTGACAGGTCTTTGACATGGGAACAGATTTCCATACTGCTTGGGTTGAATGACGAACAGTTGACCTTGTTAGAAACAGAACCTGATGTCGAAGTGGTGAATGAGGAAGGTATAGAGGATGACCCGTCTATTTCAATGAATACGGAGTTTATTTATTAAGACGAAGATGTGGAGATGGAAGACGTCACTGCTGAGGAGTACCCTGATTTGTTTCAACACTCAAATGTTAATCAAGGTGCTCCAGTGTTTAATGAAGAAATAATTAAAGAAGTAAAAGACCAGCTTGAAAAGAAGAACAAAGGAAAGGATGTTTGTTCTGAATCGTATGTTGATCCATCTGTTGTATAGATTCTGAGTTGGTTCAGATTTAAAGCTGCTGGTAAGATCATTCAAGCACATCGATATGTTGATCAAGAACGAAAAGACACAGCAGCAGCTTGGGTCAAAGCAAACCAAGTGACCTCCTTCAAGACTGTCTCTAAGGTACATGGTGATATTGTTTCATGGTTGTATGATTCAGAGCTTAAAGTATGTATAGTCAAGTGGGAGAAGGGAGTTCAGTACTACGAGACGATAATGGGCGTTCTTACTTTACCGCGTTGGGATGTTCGTACCCTCGCGAGGAGTCCATTTATCAATCGTGGTGGCGACCGGACATCTGAGTGGTTTCACCAACACTTGTTGTTCGAGGTGAATCATGGGTTCAAGTTCTTCAAGTCCCAGGTCCCATGACGTAAACGCATTGATGAAATAGATCCTAAGACTGGGTGGAAGAAACTTGTGCTTAAACTAAAACCGCCGAAGACGATGAAGAGAGGCCGGTGAAGACGATGCCCCAACAAATGCAACTCTCTTTCAACCGATGGTACTATGACAATCGTACGGGAGAGGCCGTCATTGTTCTTGGTCGAGGACTGGAGACTGAACTTATCAAGATAATCGACCCGATGTGGTTGGTTAATTTATCTGAAACAGACAACGACGTGCTACACAGGAAGCAGATTCTGATCGAGCGCCGTGAAGATTACGACCTGGCTATGTAATTCCAACGCGTTGTGCGTGTCTGTCATGAAAATGGAATTCATAGTTGCAGAGACTGGCGGTCCAAGCGCTTCAAGTAACTTAAATACAAAGAGCTCAAGACGAGGGGGTGTCTGTTAGTGCACGGTTTTGCGTCTTGAGTCTTTGTAATTATCGTTAACGTTTTTGTTTAATATTTAATGTAATAATTAGTTTAATTATTATCTAGTTCTCTATGTGTAAGGTCTAGTTCGCTAGGGGATGTTAGCGAACTAAGACTTAAACTTATTTACTCCTGATTCATTAGGGAATGTTAACGAATCAGGGGTGTTTCGTCTTATTTAATGTCTGTAACAAAGTAGGATATGGTTCGCTAGGGGATGTTAGCGAACCAGTCCTATCTTCTATTTATAGTGAACCCTGCTCACTCATAAGTTAAGTTTTGAGAGTTAATTATCGAATTGCTGTCCAAATATTCTCTCGATCTTCAATCTTAATATTATACCAATTTCCTATATACTTATACTGATAATACGTATACACATACAACACTTAATCTATAGTAATTATGAGCTAGATCTAGTGTTAATCGTATATTCACAGATCTGAGATCTGTTATCATTATTGATTGATATATAATCGGGTTCCAACAAAACAAGTAAACGAAAAAGCAATAAGTCACAAGATCAAAACCAATAAGTGAAGGAATCTACCTAGGTAAGAATCCCATGTGTCAACAATCATCAAGCAATGGACAAATAACATGATATGGAAACTGATTTCTAAACATATTCATCTAACAAACCCTAAAGGACCCTCAATCGCATCAAGTAGAATTCTAAAGAATAATTATTAAATTATTAAGCAATCAGTTATATTGATTTCCTTACAGTTATCAATTAGGTTTGATTAATATTATCCAAAGCAAGCAATCTTACGAAACACTAAACCCTAGATAACTTGATAAGCTAAACATGACATCATGAACAGGATCAACATAATAAGCAGGAATATTGTCACTAATATATCCTAGCATGCGATTGACCAAGACACATGAACAACTTCTCACCTTACATCTATTGGAATTTAGCAGAACATTCAAAACCCTAACCAACTATCAACAAACTTCTATGATCTAATAGGCCCATTCAATCACAATAATCAAAACACCAAGTAATGATTAAACATAAACCCTAAATCTAAAGAACACAATCAAGAGATATAAGATCTATGTGAAGAAATAGTTAATAATCAATCAAGATAACAAATACTCATATGCATCATGAAAGCAAAATCAAGTCTTTTACTATTAATAAAATGAAACCATGATCAAATCATTAGTCCAAAGCAAGAATCAAGCATCAAACATGTTCATCAAACCTAGGTAGACATGAAGTCTAGCCTAGAATCATTATTAAAAATTATCCCAAACAAAGAAAACAAAAGAGATTCATGATAAATTACAAGAACGAAGAAAGTAGAGCGATAAAACCCTTAAGACTCCTTTCTTGATCGATTGAATGAAAGCTCCTTGATCTCTAATGATTCCGAGCTTCAAAACCTTCACAAACTTGCTCTTTCTCTCTCAAAATCGGCTGCCCAAGTGTATCCCCCCGTCTAGGTTTGCAATAGTATATATATATATATATATATATAAACGAGGTGGGCTTTAAAATTTGTAAAATATGGCTAACCAGTGGCTCTAGGCGCCGCACGACCGGGCCTGGCCACCCCTGTCATGCGGCGCGGCTTGCTTTAGGAGTAGCCTACGAAATTTTCATGGTATTTATTACTTAAACTCGCTAGATCTTTTCCTTAGCTTCCAAGCAACGATAAGAACCTTCTAGACCTTCTTTCCCTTGATCACCAAGCCACCATCTACATGAAAATAAATCAAAACTCCTAAGTGAAGTAATCATGTAACCGTTGACGAACAAAACAAACATAAGCTTCGCATGAAATGATAGAAAGAGTTAAGTTTAACATGCAAGACACCAAACGATTTAAAACACGATAAACATATAATAAACTTGACTCAAAACCTAAATTAATAAATGATGAACGGAACACGAACTAAACCAAAATTAACACATTAAATAAACATAACTTTACAAGGGATTCGAAATGTATAAATAGGTGTATATCATGGAACATCCAATCAGGTCCTTTACCTTGGGGAGGTGTGGTATATCTTTGGCAATCAACATGGTACCACTCCTCTACATAGTCCGAAGTAAAGTTAAATACACGTTTTTTAGGTGATGCGTAACCTAAGAAATGACCTTCAATTGTTTTTTCTTCAAATTTTCCCGCATCTTTCTTCAGCATAGTACAAGGACACCCCAAATGGTTCCAAGTACTTTAAGTTAGGTTTTCTCTTGTTCAGAAGTTCATAGCTTATCTTTTGAAGCTTCTTCAGGGTCAAAACACGATTAAGCGTATAGCAAGCAGTATTCATAGCCTCGTTCCAAAATTGGACAGGAAGCTTGGAATCTGCTAGCAATGTTCTTGTCGCTTCAATCAATGTTCTGTTCTTCCTTGCAGCCACCCCATTCTGTTGTGGTACATAAGGAGCACTATATTCTCGATGAATTCCTTTTTGAATGCAAAAGAAATCCAATACATTATTTTTAAACTCCGCACCGTTATCACTTCGAATGCGTCTCACTTTCAATTTGTACAGTGATTCGATCTTAGTAATTAGATTTTGAACTAGAATGGGTGTTTGATCTTTTGAAATCGTAAATAATACCCAAGAATATCTTGAATAGTCATCGGTGACAACTAAACAATACCAATCACCATCAATACTCGCATGATTTACAGGACCAAACAAATCCATATGAAGCCGTTCCAATGGAGTATCAATGGTATTGATTAACTTAGATGGGTGAGACTTCTTCTTCTCTTTGTCCTTTTTACAAACAACACAATGGTCAGTTAACTTAAAATGTTTCAAGGAAACACCATCAGCAAGGTCATTTGCCATTAAATAATTAATTTTCCTAACATGAATATGACTCATTCTTCTGTGCCACAGAATGGTGTCTTTTTCTGTTGCCTTAGAAACAAAACACATTTCTACAGAAGTCGATACCTTAGAAGTCATGTTTAACACATAAATATCGTTTAATCGAGGAGATCGCGTAACTACCATATCTTTGGGAATAACGTATCCCAGTTTCAGTATCATGCACTCCTTATCATCAAATACCGTTGTGTACTTCTTATCACAGATTTGTGACACACTCAACAAGTTGTGAACTACTTTATCACAATAATTAACCTTTTCAAATGTGATGCTTCCATTTGACACATCACCTTCCTTAGTGATCATACCTCCCGAATTACCAGCAACGCAACATACCCTCCTTGTATATTCTTGACATTTGTTAAGAGGTTATTGTTGCCGGTAATATGACGAGAGCATCCACTACTAATTATCCAGTTTTCACCATAAACAGTCTTGGATGAACTCTCATCAATTTTAGCCATGCAAGCAAAATATGTTGGTTGCATTTGACATGAATCATCAGAGTCAAATTAAGTGTCATTGTCAGGTGACAGCTCATTCCCACTTGCGTCTTGAAATCTTTCATTCATCTCAAACATAGCCAAGTCCGCTTGATTATCGTTGCACAAAAATCTTTGGGTCCAATCAGTCCCATCAGCAGCAGAAAGCAGAGCTTGTGATCCCGAACCAGAAGGTTTACTGCCAGAAGGTTTATCAGCGTCATTACCCTTTTTCGCGGAACTTCATTCTTGGCCTCGCCGTCCATTATACTCTTTCTTTGGCTTGTCACACTCTTTGGAAAATGGCCAAATTCTTGACAATTATAGCACTTTACTTTCATCTTATCAAACCCAACTCTCTTGTTCAACGATGGTAGATCTTTACCAGTTTTTTGCAAGAATTTCTTCACTTTTCTCACAATTATTGCCATGTTCCACTTAAGATCTATAAGTTCCAAATCATCTAGATCTATTTGATCATAGTCTTCATCAGTTGATTCACTCATGGCAATCTTGCTACCCACCAGATTCTCATATGTGACAGTTGTCAATTTTTCATATTCGTATTTGTATTTGTTAAACCGACCAGTTCAGTCGTTTCAGTATATTTATATTTGAAAGTTATCAATTTATATCGATTTCAATGATTAAAGTTTGTTTTCGTTAATTTCTTATTCGTAGTGTTCATCTCCGAGCTATAAAAGTTTATAAAATAATCAATATCCAAACTATCGGGAATAAAATATGAACAATCAAAAGATATTAAATTGTACCAAGTTTTAATCAAGTATGTACAATTATAAAGTTCAAGGGTTAACTATTAAATACACTTTAAAATCAGTTTTTATATATTTATAAAGTCCAGGGTCTATAAGTGTAAATTTTATTTAAATTATAATATATTATATTAATATAACCCAACCCAGCCGCCCACCCCCTTCTTCCCGTCGCGTGTTTCCGACCAACAGGTTCGACGATTGGATTCCGGCTCCGACGACACATAGAATAACATAATAATATTCGTTTTGATCCGTTAATCACCCCAAACGTCATCTCCACTGATACTAAACATTACTATGTGTTTATTTCCCCATTTAACTCCTAATTCACCCGTAATTAATCCCCAACCGATCCGATTTTAACCAAACTTGTAATAACTCGAATTAAACATCAATAGATCAAATTGAAGATATAAATAGGTCGATAATCTTTATCTAAACCTTTTTCAAACATAATTTTTCAAAAACAAACACTCTATAATCATCAAATTGCTCGTCCAAAATTCCCTCCGGCCAAGCTCCGTTCGTTACTATTCCGGCACCAAATCTAGTATGTATTATATGAATTTGTATTAGTTTCAAGCGTATAACAAAACCCATAACTTTAATTTAACAAACATGGAATAGATTTGAATAATTGAATTCTAGGGTTTATAGTGAAGATGATGAACTTGAAGATAATATATATATATTTTCGTTTATGACTTTATAACACAAACACAGTTTGGTCTGGTGGTTGTGTACACTTGGTGTGGTCATGGAGACCCGGGTTTAAACCTTGGTCTCTGCACATCCTTTTTTTTATAATTTTTTAACTATGTGTATTAAATAGAATAAATTACATATATGTTTATAAAATCATTATTAAATAAAATAACAGTTGTTTTAGATGGTTTACAATCTTTTTCGCCCAAGAATTCAACTTCTACAAACCCGAACCTATCGTTAAAACTCGTAAAATAACTATATAAATATGTATATATATATAATCTAATACCGTTGTAACTTTAACTCTAATCCGACAAACGTTTATAACAAATAATCATACCGGTAACGCTAAGATCCCGTAAACTTTATTATATTCAAATTTAATATTCAACTTATAAATAATATTATAATAATAAATATGTTAAAATGTGTAAAAATATATATACAAACAATAAAGAAATAAGAACCATAAAACCGACATGCTATTTCCGTTAGTTAGTAATTCTTGTTTTCTTATTATTTTAGCTAGTGAGATCCGACCTTTTGGTTTCATATAACGCGTTTTCTCTTTCGTTTCCAAGTAGTCCTTCCAATTTCAAAGGTGAGTTTCTCACACCCCCTTTTTACCCTTTTTAACTATTTTTGGGGTAGCATATATATCCTATCAACAATTCAATTTCTTTTATTTATTATTTACAAACTACAATTCGTTACATGGACTTGTGTGTTTACTTGTTACTTGCTCAAATATTACGTGCATGGATTTCTTCGATAAGTATGATCATACGACCCCTTTGCACTCAAGACCATTGTTTCTAGTGGAAAAGGGACTCTGATCTGAGTACGTTGGTGCACAATCCCAACTGGAAAATACCATCATTTATTCTTTACACTCAGGACCTTTGATTCAAGTGTAAAGAACCCTTACGTGCTTTTCACAAGTTTTCATCGAATTGTAAAGTTTTATATATTATTTAAACTATGTGAACTCACCAACTATTCAATTAGTTGACTTTATTATATATATAAATAGTTTACAGGTACTTTCATTAGAGGATGACATGACGAAGATACTAGAATTTAGGTTATTTAAATAATAAACAAGAAGACGTTTGTTTTGTTCCTTCTTCTTTGTGTTTGTTCATTTGATAAACTTGTGTACTTGGAATTTAAATGAATTAATGATAATATTGTCACTTAATAGTGTCACATGTGTTTTGAACAACTTGTACGTCACACCCGGGCGTATTCCGCTTTAGCCGGGGTGTTACAGATTGGTATCAGAGCCGTGACTATAAGATAGGACATTAGACGTAGTGTTCTAGTTAGTTATAGTTTATTTGCTTAATTGCTTAGCTTGCATAATTAGAAATTATGTGGGCCTTATGTGATTGTTCAAAGCACTTAGTTGTTACTATTATACTGAAGATTCAATTACTTCAATTACACAAGCACACACAAGTCCAAGGCTTATGCCTAAAAAATGATTTCTCCAACATTTTCAATTATTTATTTTTATTGCGGTGTTCTAATATTTATTCTTCTTAAAGATGGTTCTTTATGGTGGGTATGTAGTACACGGTAATGGGGACTTGCTTGTTTTCCGAAACTCTTGACACCAAGGTTATTTAAACCTAAGGATAAGTAATGCATATAAATCCTAATCAGGCGCAGGACCCGGTTGCTTACATGGAGAGTTAGGAATGGGCATGAACTCTATTAAGCCAAAGCATACCACTTTCAACGCCATATGAATGACAACTTTAAGTTTTCAAGCGTGACCATGTTCTATTTATAAAAAGAATATGGTTGCACTCCTAAGGATGTCACGCAAGTCATGGTGGTTCATTTGACGTGTGACTCCAACCCTTTATGATTTACAATGTGTTTTAACTGGAAGTTTGTGCATGAATACCTAGCTTTCGGTTCGATTTGATTTCGAGTTTCTGTGATTTTTGGAAAATAAGAGTCCATGGTGGTTCATGAAAACTCTAAAGTTTCACACAAGATTTATTACCATTGTTATGATTTTTTTTTTGTTATTTATTTTTTTACATTTATTTATTTCTTTCAAAGCAACCTTCAACAAGGATTTTTAAACCGCACCCTATTCCGAGTGTCACGATTTTCTCCACCATTGTTCGCAGAATGTCTCTCCGTTTCAACAAGTGTCGTTCTTCTAGCCGCAAGGTGACCGCTCAGATCACCAAAAAACTAGCTGTGGTCCTTCCGAACATGATGACCCAAATTCATCAGAATCTTTCTGCTAATGCCACCTCTGCCTTAAGTGAGCCTAAAGCATCTCACTGTTCATTTAAGACATTCTCCAGTATCAATCCCCTAGAGTTTGACGGGACTGAGGTGCCATTACCTTACTTCAGTGGTACGAACAAATTGAGAGCAAATTCCTCCACATTGAGTGTCCCGATGACAAGCGAACCCATTTTACTACAAGTGTCTTTGCAAAAGGGGCACTTACCTGGTGGGTGAAGGAAAAGAAAACCCTTGGTCCCGAAGCTGCCAGGCTATGTCATGGGGAGAATTGAAAGAACTGATGACCAAGCAGTTCTGCCCTTCAAGTGAGCTTATGAACTTGGAAGCTGAGTATTGGAACCTCAAACAAGAGAGTGGTGAGCATGCAGCTTACACTTCTCGTTTCAATGAACTCAGTGTGCTAGTACCTCAACTTGTTACCCCAACCTCGCGTGCCATCGATAAGTTTATTCAGGGACTACTCAGACAAATTCAAGATAGTATCTTGAATATGCTCCTAAGGAACTAGGTGACACGATTAACCTTGCTGCAACTTTAACTGACAATCATGTTAAAGCCGGGACTTTAACCTTGAAGAAATCGAAGAAACCTGCTGATAAACCCTCTACCGAAACCAAAGAGTCGAAACCCGATCCATCCAAGACTTCTCATTCCTTAGCCCATAGGAAACGCAAGAATTACGCGCTAACCCAACAAACTGAAACTCAACCCAACTTTTCCCCACCACTCAGGAAACCCTAGAACGGACCTCATCCATTGTGTAACAGTTGCCAACGACATCATTCAACTAGTATGGTGTGCCGTCAATGCAGTCATTGCAACCGTTTAGGACACCTTAGTGCCGCTTGTCGGGAGATCACAATTGCACCAATTGCTCCTCCAAGGTTCGCTCAACCCAACCCCCGTCCTGTGCCATACTTTTAACCCATAAATCAGATGCGAGTTTGCTATAATTGTGGTGATCCTAACCACTTTCGTAAGCTCCTCAAGCTCCTCAAGAAAATCGTTCCAGCTGCTCAAGCTCCTCAAGAAAATTGTGGGCGTTCCTTTATGATTAACACCAATCAGCAAAACGGCGATGTGGTGAACGGTACGTTTCTCGTAAATGACCACTTTGCAACCATTTTATTTGATACTGGTGCTGATATAAGCTTCGTGTCTTTTGAATTTGAGCCTTTACTTGCTAAACCCCGATCCAAGCTTAAAAACTCTTACTCTGTATAAGTAGTAAATGGTAAATCTATATCAGTTGACTCGGTTATTAGAAATTGCAAGTTAGATTTAAATGGCCACAAGTTCTCAATCGACCTCATTCCTATGAACTTGGGAAGTTTTGACATCATAGTAGGCATGGGCCGGTTATCTATTCATCGTGTTGAAATTATTTGTTTCGAGAAGTTCATTCGTAATCCGCTTGCCAAACTATATTACAGCAATCATCAAAACTTCAAATCTTCAAACTATATTTCCAAAAATCTGGAAATTTCCCATATTCGATATCAATCAAAACCCAGACTAAAACATGTAATACACCTTCAATTTGGCACCAAATCGGCCAAATCAAAAGCCAACACACTCGTAATCAATTCGCGAACAAAACTAAACCTATTCCGTATACATTAATCGACCAAACGATTATCAAATGTCAAATAAACACTCCCTTGTTCCGTACACTTCCAGATCCAATCCAAAACTAACTCAATCAACTACCAACTCACAAACTAATTCACACAAACTTTCCTCAATCCTCACTAAACACAATCCGATCCAGAATCAATCCATAATCAACAAATTCAAGCCAAAATTCAAACAAAAATTCAATAGAACTTATACGAACCAGAAAGTTAACCAATAATCTTCAAATACTGATCAGTAATACTTAA
Source organism: Bidens hawaiensis (assembly GCF_021521415.1). Lineage (NCBI taxonomy): Eukaryota > Viridiplantae > Streptophyta > Magnoliopsida > Asterales > Asteraceae > Bidens > Bidens hawaiensis. Next base: position 8,188,100 of record NW_027491017.1, read on the forward strand.
TTAAGAGCAATCTAACGACCGGATGCTCTGATACCACTTGACTTTACGTATAAACTTATAGATCTAATCAATATATGATCATAGGGGCATTTACATATTTCCCCTCCCTAATATCATTTATTACATATTTCCCTAAGCTAAAAAATTCAATTACATATTTCCCCTTACTAAAACATGTATATTACATATTTACCCATTTCATTAAAATTAACTTATTTAATGACTATTTTGCCCTTATTTTAGTGAAATGGGTTTTTGTTTCTACTTCTTATATTTACCCAAGTTTGAGCCTTATGTATAAATAAAAACAACAAAATAACATCTCCAATAGTCCCAAAAAGAACATTATAAATAAGATAGAAAGTGGTATTGATGATTAACAAGTCATATCTTCGCTGCTCAAATGCATAATTTAAGAACAAACTGATGAGATTACTAGTTAATAAATCAAACAACATTTAAAAGCATTCCAAAATATCACTTGAGTAATGAGTTTCAGGGGGCTTTGACTACCACATCCCACTAAAACAACATATAAGTCCATGTACTCTGCTTTTTCAACCACACCTTGGTTCAAGCCTTTTATCAAACACCTTGCATGCACACTCAAAAACATCATCTCTTAACATAATTTTTATCGTCAAAAAGCTCAAAATCATCTTATGATGTTCTAGTTCTACAGAGTTCAATTCAAAAAGCATTACATCAAAATTTCATGTTCTTCCACTCTAGATTGCTTGAATCTTTCGCCATTGATTCGTCGCTTTCCAATCCATACAACCATTATCGGCGCCGCTTCTTTTCTCTCTGTTTTTCTTCGAACGAATTCAAACGAATCTAATTATCTGAAGGGAACGAACACCGGGGAAACGGAGTCGTCTTTTTTTTGATTGTGTTCTTCACTGCTCCGCCATTAACGTTTATTGCTTACCACCCTTAACGAATTAGAAGGGAGCGAACACTGTAATACACTGAATCATCGTGAAATTAATTACAAAGAAAGAAGCCATCTAGTTCTCAAGGTCGTTTGGTTAGCTTGGAATTGTGAATAGAGCAGGGGTAAATGGGTAATTGGTTATTAAAAGGGGAAATATGTAATTTAGTTTTAGACACTGGAGATATATGTAATTGATTGCTTTAGCAAGGGAAAATGTGTAAAAATCTCACGATCATATTAGATCTATTAACCTTAGGATCTAGTTTATGATATGTTATTAATTATGTATATATTATATTAGTAATTGTAATAGGTATAATACATTGAGCGAGAGAGACGTTGAGCAGAGGTTTGATATAATTAACTCAAAACTTAAATTATGAAGGCATGAGAAATCCTTAAATAGAATATGGAGACCAATTCGTTACACATCCCGTAATGAATTGGCTCCAGTTCGTTAACTTACTAAACAAATAAGAAAAACATAACGAATCAGCTGATTCGTTATACCCCCACTCGTCAACATTTCATGACGAATGGGAACATACATAATGAATTAAAGTCCATTCGTTAAACATCCTTAACGAATGGACAATACATATAACGAATTGGCTAATTCGTTAAACATCCTTAACGAATTCACCAATACATAACGAACTAACTTTTTTTCCATAAATACCCTAAATGTAATAATAATAATAATAATAATAATAATAATAATAATAATAATAATAATAATAATAATAATAATAATAATAATAATCAGCTGATTGGTTATACCCCCATTCGTCAACATTTCATGACGAATGGGAACATACATAATGAATTAAAGTCCATTCGTTAAACATCCTTAACGAATGGACAATACATATAACGAATTGGCTAATTCGTTAAACATCCTTAACGAATTAACCGATACATAACGAACTAACTTTTTTTACATAAATACCCTAAACATAATAATAATAATAATAATAAATAAATAAATAAATAAATAAATAAATAATTACAACCGATAATTTACAAAGAATCGAGACGACAAAACCGTGCACTAACAGGATCCCAGTCAATTACAAGCTCTAGACGATTCGCACATACAATGGGTCTTTATCAGGTAATTTTGTTCTTTTATCTTCATCCGAGTTTATAATTTTTTCCAAAATTTGAAGTGTGTTTTGAATTTGGTGCACGATTCTTCCTTATTACTTGATTAATACAATGTGATTTCACAATTTTGGTACCTAATTGATCATCATAGGCCTGATTTAATGTTCGATTCAGTACGCCCGCCAATTTTTTGATGAAATGTCTTAATGAACATCTAATGGATATCAATGAACTAATGAAACTGATTCACCAATGAAACTTAAAAAGTAATAGAAATTGAACATAAAGAAACAAGAAAACAATCCAATAATGCAATAAAAAGTAAGTAATCAAAGGTGTTCCTTAAGACATCTGCAGCCACCGATTAATTGATCTCTGGATTACCCGGGCGTAATGGACATCTTTTATGATGTCTTATCAACAAACCTGTTTTGTTCTTCTTCACATCTGCAATGAAAACTGAAGAACAATGCTTGCATCTTGCTTTTAGCATTCCGTCCTCATCAATTAACTTCTCAAAGTCGGTCAAAACATTATAACTTGATCCTTTTCTAAGATTCATTGGATCCATCTACGTAACATCAACAAGAAAAAAAAACAATAGATTAAATTCAAAGAAACAACTGTTTAGATTCTAATATAACATAACTTTACTATCTCTTCAAATCCTTAATTCTCTGCAAATACGTGGTTGTAGAATACTAGAATGAATTATGCAAATAACAATTTATGCAGGAGGAGGGTCTGATTTTTTAGGGTTATTTACATACATGCATTTGATTTCTTTAGAGATGTATTATTAAGGATTTTAATATTTTTTAGGAATATTTGAATTAGATATATTATATATTTATATATATTAACAAAATTTTAAGGAGATTGATATATTAAATGTAATTATGAGATTTGCGTTACCACCTATATATTAATAGAATTTAGTTACTTGTTTTAAAATATTTAAAAAGGTGTGATCTTTGTTTATTTTTTTGGGGTTTTCCAAAATTATCATTAACTATATATATTTTCGATTTTGTTTTTACAAATATTTGAATTTTAAACTGAGATAGTGAGATAGATAATATATCTATTAGATATATGGTCATATATTCATTTATATATATATATATGAGATAGTGAGTGTATTATTGCTTGGTCACTTATACAAATAAAAGTTTGAATTGATTCATGAGATTAATTTATTTAAGTTCAAATGCATCTAAGTCATGAAGTCATCTGCATAGTGTTGCACTTTACCCTGTGACATGTTTTCAATTGACGTGTTGCATGTTTGACTACTATTTTCAAGTTGAATAACAATTGCTGACCTACAACTTTGGCTACTACTAGCAAAGTAGTAAATTACTAGAAACCATTGGAGCATCTAACTGAAATAAAAGGACTTTAATCCCTAAATTTCCCCTGGTAATTCATAACTTGATGGCTACAAATTTAATTAAATATGTTATTTTATAGTCATATTCGAATGCAAATTTTAAGGAATATAATGTTTTATAGTCAAATTCACCAAAACTATAAGTAATAAAAGAACAATAGTACTATCCATTGAAATCTAAATAAACCAACAATCAAACCAAAATAATAAAAATGGACTTCATGTTTTCAATATTCATCCCCATCCACCGATTATTCGGCCTTTGGATTCGTGTGACCTGGTTCCGATTTCTCACAAATTTCTACAAAAAAATACACATATAATAATTAATAAATACAACAACATAAACGAAGTAATGGACTACAAAAGGGCGTGTATAATATATGTAACCTTACCTTTTCCGATATCGTCAAAGTCTGTTGGGCTTTACGTATCATCTATCTTCTTACTTGACACACCAATCCAATCCTCCATGCATATTAATGACTCGACAAGCGAAGGGGCCAAAGAACTTCTATATGGTTCCACAACTCTTCCGCCCTTACTAAAAGCAGACTCCGAAGCAACACTATAAACTGGGATAGCTAATATATCTACAAAAGTTATAATGGATGATACGTTAATTTAATTCGCAAAAAATAAATATTAGTAACCTAGTAAACACACCTTTCACCATTTTCGCTACAATAAGATATTTTGAAGAAGAAGCTTTCCACCATTGTAGAATATTAAATCCTCGTAATCAGGCTCCTCTATGTCATCAAGGTACTTACACAGTTCTATTTTAGTTTCATACGAGCAAGAACCGCCATCTGATTTAAACTGAGCAAGAAAACTACTCGATCCATGTGATGAATGTGAAACGTTACTTGCGCTTTGTGAAACTTGACTTGAACTTGGTCTTTCAATATTTAACTCATAGTGCTTAAACACTATCTCTAGTTCTTCTGTTAAGAATTTCACTGTTGTCTCAATCCTTTTTTTTTTAAGTTGATCAGCTGTCTTGTCCTCCCTATTTTCAGCCCTAAATACTTCTTCAAAGTCAAACGATATAACAACAATTTCAACCGAGGATATAATATAGCAGCAAAGTAGAAGATGATATTAAAACCTTGGTTACTACTTCCCCAATATTTGTAAAACCTATCTTGCATCCTTTCAACCATAGGTTTACTCTCAAGGTCTTTATGTTTCATCTTTCTTAAATGCTTGTAAATATCCATCATTTCACTATAAAACATGTTAACAGTCACATGTTTAGTAGCAGAAGCATTAGTGGTTTTGAGCTTAAACAATTCTAATAAATTTCTTATCTTTCTTTCATTACTCCAATCTGTGGTTTTAGAAATAACATCAACCAAATGATTTCTAAAATTTGGGTGTGCCAAATCAAATGCTTGAAATGCCTTCTCAAACTTTTCTGCCTTGTCAAGCATCTCATATGTAGAGTTTCATCTAGTAGACATATCCAAACATAGCAATACCTTACTTTCAATCCTTTTCGCTTTAACACACTTTTTAAACACGTCTAGTCTTTGTAGAGAATGTCGGATATATCGAATTGCGTTTCTTATCCGCTCAATTGGGAGGGCCCCGTCACGTAACCCGTCTTTCACAATCAAGTTGATGATGTGTGCTATACATATAACTTGTACATATCTCCCGTCGCCTAATAAATTGTTTAATTTACCCTTTAAAAAGTCTATTGTAGTATTGTTCGCCGAAGCATTATCCGCCATAATGGTTAAGACGTGTTCAATTTCCCATTCTTTTAGATAATGATTTAGAGCCCAATCGATATCTTCTCCTTTGTGGCTTGTGATATCCTTAACGTTTATAAACCTCTTATGCAACACCCATTTGTCATCGATAAAGTGAGTTGTTAAACTCATATAGCTGATGTTTTGTATCGATGTCCATGTATCAGTGGTTAGACACATGCCCTTGTAACTTTTTGAAAAAAAAAATAATAATACTTCAGCTTCTCCTTTACCTCTTAATATCTGTTCTCGGCATTCCTCCTTACGGTGGTCCTGCTAGGTACCTTATAATTCGGATGAAATGTTTCCAAATGCCTTCTAAAACACACACACTCCACAAATAAAAACGGGAGTTCATTAAGTATAACTATCCCGGTTACATCTCTATTACAAGCTTCAACACAAAATTTCCAACTTTTAACCTCGCAAGTACCACCCTCGACATCATCATTCTTCTTGATAAATATACTGCTCTGATTTTATAAGTAGTCGGTGTGTTTCTCACATCTACTAGCATGTCTACTCAAAGACGATGCGCCATTTAAATGCGGGTATGCTGCCAATTTAGCAGAGCAGTGCTTGCATCTTGCCCTTTTATTATTATCCTCATCTTCAAACGTTTCAAAATCAACCCAAACACTAACCTTTTTAGATGCTCCCATCTATTTAGAAGTCCCGGCCTTTTTGGAACCTATAGTGTTCTTGGAATGTGTCGTTTTACTTTTTTTTTTTGCAGATTCCGTTTCAACAGGTGGTGATTCCCTCTTATCTCTTCCGTGAGATTCCTCGATTGATATATTCTCATCATTCATTAAATCCATCTATGTTTAATTAACACAAAAAAACACACATCAACTATTAAACATATCATCTTGTACAACATAGTATATGCATATTTGGATTATGTGAATTGGTGAAGCAAATATATTTTGATTCTAGACCAATGACGTCAATTTAGAAAGCATATGGCATAAAAATAATTACATGCACCAACTGGTTGATAATTGAATAGGCAAATTATAGATTTTATAAAAAATCATGACTGAATTAATCTATGAAATAGCTTAATTTGCATTTTTATATAGTCATTGGTATGCTGGCAGGTATTAAAAGCATGTATAGAAAGCAACATGTATATATTGATCGATCATAGAAGATTAGCAGGTATTGCATTACAAATATATGTGATTAATCAATCAAAAGTAATCAAATAATTGATGATAATAATTTAAATGAACCTGATGCAGCAAAGAAACAGGAGTAGCAACTTGATTTTGATATAATGGAGAACCAAAGCCCTAATGGAAGAAAATGCAGTAACAGAAGGTTAAATTTTATATATGTTAACTTTTATAGAATACGAATTTTTAGGGTTATATGGCCCACGTACATCTGTAATGTTTTTTTTGGATTCTAAAATCCTTTATTCAGTTGTAGTCAGTTTACAATGGACACGACCCGACACCGATTGGGAATGAAATTGAAGACCGACTTTATAAGTTTGTAAATAGAGCCGGTATGGGTTTGGGTTTTTTTCGGGCCGGTTCTTCGGGTTTTTTCGGGTCGGACCTAAATGTACACACCCAAAATCACCACTTTTGTTGGAATCACTGCTTATGTCCAAAAACTAAGGAGAAAGGGGTTTGTCCTGTCACATTCTTTGATGTAGTTCGATCAGCCCATAATACAAACGACAGTTCTTCCTCCCACTATCACACCCCAGCCTAAGGCAAAAATGTCGGGGCGCGAAGTTATAGTTCATTGCTCTCAAGGTACTATCATGCAATATTTAAAAATGACCATATCTATTAATTTAAGTTAAATATCCAAATACTTTAAATAAACAAGTACATAAACTGGAAACAAGATAAATTCAAGGGCAAAATTTAAAACATAATTCTTGATTTAGTTCTTCTAACATAAATATCTATAAGTCTTCACCAAATCTTGAAATCAGTTCAATTTAAAACCTACATATGCGTATAAAATAAAGATAGAATTTGTCAACACAAGGTTGAGTGGCAAAACACCAGTTAGTTAAATGTAATATAACATAAAAATTAGCAAAATTGTCCTTATGAGATATACAATCAAGCCAATGAGCAATTAATGAGTGTCCCATAAAACCATCGCCTTGTGAATTGGGCTTTGGCTACTACGACGGTCGAGGATGAATTCGATAAGAAAGATAAATATTTACTCGTCACGCTCGTCGAGAAATATCAACAGACAAATCCTTTATTGCTGTTAAAATTTGGTGGTTAATTAGACCGATAAGCAGGCGGCACAACCCAGAACAATAACATCAATTAGAAGTTAAGATAATGTAATTCTTTAAGGAGGTTTAGTTTGTGATGTGTAAAGGATGATTCAGACATGTTTAATTTAATTATAATGATCCCTATATAGTATAACACCAAATCCCTAGAGACGGTTTGGTATATTAGTCAATTCTTATTAAGAACGATTATGATTTCCTAATTAAAGATGTAGGTGAGATCGCTGAGGTTTGTTGAATAATTCCAAAATAAAAATTCCATAATTACAATGAAAATTAAGGCACAATATAACCAAAATGGATCATGGTTTACAGGTTCGGGTTGGGTATCATATTTGGCAGATTTAGCATATTGATCCCTCAACTTTAAATAAGGATACATAGAGGGTTTAAAGTTAGGTCTGGGGTGTAAAAGTGTACATAATTGAAAGTTATTTTGATAAAATAAATAAATATAATAAACAATAATAATAACTTGATAATTGTGATGTTTTTATTGATAAAATAACCCGAACATAGAAACGGGTTGGTGACGGTTCACAAAACAATAAACTAAAAATCTGAGTTGTTACAGGATACCATATTTTGGAGAATTTCGTCCCGAAATTAAAGAATAGCAAAACAAAACAAGTAAATTTTTGAGGAAAGGAAAATTTTAAATATATTTATAAAACTAATCATAATACGGAACTTTCAATAGTCGAAACAACGCTACAAATGAAAATCCGATAAGGACACTTATATATAGGATGTACCATCGGCGTATCCACCATGTCCTTATCATCTTTACATTTGTACCGTTATCCCAATTAATTTCGATTTTATATTATGACACACAATTGTACGTATTATGATTTCCATGCGAGGACTTGGATAATTATTTGTCGACCCATTATTACTTAGATCGTCGAATGGTCCACATAATTCTTCCCATCGTGTGGGGTTACAAAACATTTAAAAGACATGATTTTGAGAAAACAAAAAGTTTTAAGAAGTTTTAACTATAGAAATAGAAAATAACCAATGTATAAAACATTTCAAAAATTGAAGTGGACTTAAATGAAACAATGAAATTTATAAAACACCTTTTGACATAAAAGTATAAATCTTGAAAATCTAAAAAAATAGCTCATTAAAAGTTGAGATTATAAAAATGGTTTGTGATGAATGAGAATAAGAAAATAGATAGGAGTATGCTATAATAAACAATCTACTTAAATAAAATAAACTTTATTCATGAGATATGATATGCAAAGGATAAATAATACAAATTAAAATAATTCAATGCCCTAAAGAGGCATTACAATTAATAATTGGGAAAAGACAAAATAAATTAAGATAGAATGAGGGATCAACAAAAGTCTTCAGAGTTCTTGAGTAGTTTAGTTGATTTGACTTGAAGCACCTTGAGGAGTTGAATTCATAAGAGCTTGAGTAGTCGAGGTAGATTGACTCGGAATATCTTGAATGGGTTGAGCTTGAAGGGGTTGCATGATTAGGAATTGATTAGAGTATGATTAGTAAACTTAAGCTTGCGGGTATAGATTTTGATAGGGTTGGGCTAGGTAAGGTTGATCTTGATTGACGAGAGGAGCTTGAAGGATGTGGGGTTGATAGGTTTGAACTTAATGAGCATGGGTTGTGTAGTAGGGTGTAGTCATAGCTTGAGATTGATGAGCATGGATAAGTTGAGGGTGCATATTACGAAGGTGATCTGGATCTCCACAATGATAGCAAGCAAGGGTATTAGGAACACCGGGTTGAGAATGTGGGGTGGTGGCAGGTCTAGGAGCATGCAGTGCAGAATGTTGTGGGATGGCTTGTGCATTAGGTGTTGCATGGAAAGTGTTAGCAAGGTGGCCGTAATGATTGCATTGGGTACACATTCGGCAAGGGGATTAAGCATGGCGGTGACAGTTACATTTAGCACATAAAGGGTGAGGTCCAATGTAGTCTCTTTTGCTCGTGGCATTTTGGTTTGGTGGAGGTTGGTCATTGGGTTGGTTAATGGCATAGTTTTGGTGATTGGCCTTACGCTTGTTGTTTTTGTTGTTGTTGCGGTGGTTGTTGTTATTGTATGCAGTGTTGAATTCGGCTTTAGAATCAGTGGATTAGTTGGTTTCGATCTTGTTGGAGGTAGGCTTGAAATCCTTTCGGGACAAGGTTCCATCCCTAACATGATCGTCGGTGAGAGAAGCAGCTAGGTCCATAGCCTCACCGATGGTTAATGGGTCACGACTCACCACACCATCGTGGAAAACAGTTAGTAAACTGCGAATATATTTTCGAATGATGCGGTTCAGAGGGTTACAAGGTGGGGTACGATGTGGCTAAGCTCAAAAAAATGGTTGGAATAGGTGGAGTTATCCCCACCAATTTTCTTGAGCTCCCAAAATTCAGTTTCAAGCCTTTGCAGTACATGTTCGGGGCAAAACTATTTCTACATGACCTCCTTGAGATCGTCCCAAGGCATGGCCACAAACAACTCATTTCCTTGGTCAGCTTTGAAAGCATTCCACCAAGTGATAGCTCGATCCTCGAAAACGCTCGAGGCAAACTTAGTCCGTTTAGCGTCCATACATTCACAATGGATAAACACGTTCTCCATCTTCTCAAACCATTGCAGAAGTTTGGTGGCGTTTTCTTCACCACGAAACAACAGAGGGTTGGTACTCAAGAAGTTCCTAAAGTAGAAGTAGTTAAAGCAGTGGATGTAGCAGAACCATTTGAGTTGAGGCTTTGTATTTGGGTTATGATAGTGGGCATAACAACAACAAACTCTTTGGTGATCATAGCAGCCAGACGACGGTCATGAGAACCATATGAGTGTTAATGACGATGGTGGTTTCTTAGTGAAGACATTCTATGAGGAATAAAGGTAAAATATTGTAAGATAAGGGGTAAATTGTGTAAATAATTATTAGATGACGTAATCAATGCGATCAATGTGAGATAACTAGATGAGGAGATGAGGTTAGTTTAGAAGTTAAAATTTATTTGATTAAGTCAACTTAACAAAAAACGAACGAAACATAATTTGTGTGTTGGCCTCCCATGAGCTTTCCATGGCAGTTTGAATGGCCCAACGAAGTAAAGAATAAAAGTAATTGAGTTGGACGGCCCATGAGTGTTACATGGCATTTTAACTGTACCAACTAATTAACGAATTATCAATGCATGAGAGTTGGACGACCCATGAGGGTTACATGGAATTTTAACTGTACCAATTAAATAACGAACTAACGAGATAAAAATGTGAGTAGCTGGAGTATCCTGTAAATAACCACGTATGATTAACTCCAACAAAACATAATGTTTAAAGTAAGTTGAGAAATGGATAGTAGGAGTGCCCATGGTTCCATGGATTTTTCACCCGACTAACCATTTAAAATAACATAACACAATAATCGGAAATTACCGAATTTAGCCACGAACCACCTAGAATTCGGTTTAAAAAAAATTGCTACTGCTAATGTGGTTACGTTTGACAACCTAGGTTGTCGGTCGTGTGACAGTTGTGTCCAGCTTTGGCCTATAAGATCGAGTACTGTGGTCAGGTTATACTTCAGGTAAGGAATAAAGTCTTACCTTGGGTTCTCGGAACCGGCTTTCCAAGGCCCGACTCACAGTTCTCTCCACTTTCCAGTTACTACAGGATTTGCCACACAACCTAGCCCTAAGGTGAAAGAGTAAAAACAACATTAGGGAATTCTTAAGGAATTTTCCAAAAATAAAAGACAATCTACTTGATTTAAATTAATTAAGAAATATTGTTTTTGAGTTTTTGGCATAGCCTCGGAGTTGTGTGTGTGTGCATGATAATATAAATAAACCTTAATTGAATAATTAACTAGGAAAGCTATAAACAAATAACTTGAACACATAATGCAATCAAGTAAACATGTACGGGGCTCCTAAGCATGTTACTAAGGTACCACTAATGACCTATTTTAAACCTTCGGCTCTGATACCAATCTGTCACACCCCAACCTAAGGAAAAAATGCTAGGGCGCAAACTGATTTGTTCACAGCTCTCAAGATATTATCATGCAATATTTAAAAATGACCATAACCAATAAATATAAATTAAATATCCAAATACTTCAATAAACAAGTACATAAACTGGAAACAATATATATTCAAGGGCAAACATTTAAAGCATAATTCTTGATTTAGTTCTTCTAACATAAATATCTTTAAGTCTTCACCATATCTGAAATCAGTTCAATAAAAACCTGCATATGCGTATAAAACAAAGATACAATTTGTCAACACAAGGTTGAGTGAGTAAAACACCAGTTAGTTAAATATAATATAAAATAAAAATGAGCAAAATTGTCCTTATGAGATATACAATCAAGCCAATGAGCAATTAATGAGTGTCGGTAAAACCATCACCTTGAGAAGTGGGCTTCGGCCACTACAACGGTCGTATGATCATACTAATAATGTGAATATGATGGATCTATTTGAATGCGTTCAAATAAACAATTAGACATATAGCATGTTAGGCAAATAACTGATAGCATACAAGGTTAACGGTTTGCTAATGTCATCATCATCATCATCATCGTACTCGAGATATCCTACCAATAGCAAAATACTAATAATATGTAAATAATATAAAGTATGCATATGTCTTTAAAACATTTAAAAGATGGTAAAAAGAGGGGAGTGATTACTCACCATATCATATAAGAAAGAGGACAAATTCGATAAGAAAGATAAATAAATACTCATCACGCTCGTCGAGAAATATCAACGGACAAATCCTTTATTGATGTAAATGGTGGTTAATTAGACCGATAAGAAGATGACACAAACCAGAACAAGAACAACAATCAGAAGTTAAGATAATGTAATTCGTTAGGGGGGTTTAGTTTGCGATGTGTAAAGGATGATGCAGACGCATTTAATCTGATTATAACTATCCCTATATAGTATAACACCAAATCCCTAGAGACGGTTTGGTATATTAGTCAATTCATATCAAGAACGATTATGATTTCCTAATTAAAGATGTCAGTGAGATCGCTGAGGGTTGGTGAATAATTCCATATGATCAATTCCATGATTACATCGAAGATTAAGGCACAAGATAACCAAAATAGATCATCGTTTACGGGTTGGGTATTATATATGGCATATTTTGCATATTGTTCTCTCAACTATAGACAAGGACACATAAAGGGATTAATTAAGGTCTAGGGTGTAAAAGAGTACATAGTTGAAAGTTATTTTGATAAAATTAAGAGTGATTTTACTAAAAATATAATAAATATTAACAATAAAATAATAATAACTCGATAATTACGATGTTTTAATTGATAAAATAATAAACTAAAAATCCAAGTTGTTACACCCAATTGCCTTTCTTTGCCTCCAGCCTTCTTCAAGTTGTTGATGATGATTGTGTTCGAAGACTCTGCTTGTCCGTTGGCTTGAGGGTTGATGACCGTCGTTTGAGTCAATCAAAAACCTAATTATTCTAAACAGTTAGAGCAAGTAGGGTATCGTATCACAAGGAGTATGTGGTCAATGTATTCGTGTAACAGATTTCTAATTATGAAGTGAATGATTTTTAGTGCTGATCACACAAGCAATAGTTTGAATTTAGAGAACTAAGCAATGAACAAGTAAACGAGTATTAAGCAGTTAACAAACAAATCACACCCAGGAATTCAAGTAAGCAACCAACAGTTATCTCATGAAACCTAACAGATTAATTATTAACGATTAACTGAAAACTGGTCAATCAGACAAAACCTTAGACATCAACAATCACTTTACACACGGCACTGGTTATCAAACAGTCCTTGCCAGTGTGACTCAGTTAAGGGAAATCGTATGTTTTATCGTATTTAATCTAACCAAACAATAATATGACTAATTATCTAACAACTGGTAACAGATCGTTCAGACCAACGTAAGCCTAAACCGACCGAACACTCAGAAATACCAAACATCAATAACATATATCAATCATCAATAATAATACACAAGTGTTCTTAATCACATGAGAAAAACTGTAAATATTACAAACTATACATCCCGGGTGCGATTCTAGGAGATAAGCAGAGCCGTGACATCATCAAATCTTCGATACGGATGATATGGATCATGCGGGATGTCTTGGCACAAGCTATGGTGATGGAAATTGCCTCTTGGAGCTGCTGGAATCGCCTTTGGTTCGTCAAAACGGAGCTAGGGTTCTTGTTTATGAAGAATGAGATATAAACCTAAAATTTCCGTTTTTTATATCCATCGCGATACGCAATGGCCATATGACCATCCCATCGCGTATCGCGACCTAAGAAACCCTCATTTTCAGATTCCTCTCGTCGAGAAACCCAAAATTCATATATTATGGCTCCCGTAACTCATTTCCTAGCTCAGGATATGCTCGTTTTACTTCAAGGTCGCATTTTGTCAACCCATCTTGTTCAGTTTTAGCATCGGCTTATGATTTCCCATCCATACTCTTCCCGAATCTTTGTAACACTTCCCAAGACATCAAATAATGCTTCGTTCTTCCCGAGATATCATTCAATGCTCGTTCAAGTCTCCAATTTAGCATCTTTAATGATCAATGACCTGAAATACAAAAGCACGTATGAAGTACCAAAGTTCTAACAATATATTCAATAAAACTACATAATTAATACACTAATATATATACAAAATACCCGACCATCACATCCCCACACTTATCTTTTGCTTGCCCTCAAGCAAACTCTAAAGCAAACATCAACCTCCATCATAGGTACGCAAATTATCGCCATTAATACTAGTAAAGTTTAAGGTCATACCCAGTTTCCCAAACTGACACTTTGTATATTGACATCCCACAAATAAGGTTAAGTGCTATAATAAAAACAATAGAGCCGTCCAGACGAGTGTACTTTGTTTCCGGTTAAGGCATACA